>NW_028327173.1:102713297-103016327 GCF_987537825.1 Furipterus horrens
AGGGTATTTTTTCTTATACATACACCCTTTCCACTTACAAAGGAAGCATTTTACAGCTTCTCTTTGGCGTATCTAAACTGCCATCATCACTACTCTTGCTTGAACTTTGGGACCATTATGGTATAAAATATGGGTTACTGAACACAAGCACTGCAATACTGTTGATCTTATAACTGAGATGCTACTAAGTGAATAACAGATGGGTAGCTTATACAGTCTGGATACACTGGATAAAGGGATGATTCACATCCTGTACAGGATGGAGCAGGATTGTGTGAGATTTCATAATTTACTCAACACAGTATGCAATATAAAACTTAAGAATTACTTCTGGAATTTTCCATTTAATATTTTCAAACTGGTTGACCATGGGAACTGAAACCATGGAGCGAAACCATGGATAAGGGGGGTGACTACTGTACATCTATTTCTTTCTTTCTTTTTTTTTTTTAGCAATTGTAAATTCTGTCTGTATACTCAATCTTAAAATAGCATGAAATGCCTTTCAATTGTATTTACCAATCATGAAAAAATAGCTCTAAAATTTTCTATAATGTATATATTTTTAAAACTAAAGGGAATCTGAGGAGTTTTTAACTTCTTTGGACATATTTTTACTTTTTTAGTGGCCTAGTAATCTTTAAAGATCTTTGCAAATATTAAAGATTTCAAGATATATTTTTATGAGGATTTGTAATTGAATACTACCAAATGCTGAAGTGTATTCACTATGGCAAGGATTGTAGTGGTTGCATTATTACATATATCCTCCCAACCCCATGAGCTGAGTACTATTTCCATTTTGGGGGTAGGGGTGAGGGTATGAGGATTATCTTTTTCAAACTTTGTTGAACAAACTCTCTTGTTTTGCTCATGATTTTGTTGTACCTTCTTGCCCTAGGCCCTCATCCCTGGCTTTGGCAGTTACTTAGTGCATCAGCAGTTTGCATATGTTGCCACCCATAAATAGTTAATTCTAACAGCCTTCTTAAGCTATACATATTTATTTTCGTGGTATTAATGAAACAAGGTCCCCAAAAGTCCACACGGCCCGCGGTTTTGTGGATGGGGGAAGGAAATAATATAGCTTTTAAGATACTTTGCATATCAATGAAAATGAGGTAGCTGAGCCTTTTCCTGAAGAGGTGAGCCAGAAGGAAAGGAGCCAGTCATAAGGGAGAAGGGTCATGCTGTTTGAAAGGATGAGAAGGCCCTTTGGTCTGCCATGAGAAGAAGCACAATAGAAGAAGTACGTTGGAAGAGCATGATGCAACAGCAGGTTGTAGCAGCCATGTGAGAAGTAGCTGTGCAGTTTGTAGTTAGGATTCAGCCATGTGGCCTCGGCTAGTAAGAAAGCAGGCATGCTGCTGCTTTGATTATGCCGCTCTAGCTGCCTCTGAAGCTACCAGGGACTTTACCTTGCAGACCCAGACTTTATCTGGACTCTGTCAGGGCAGCCTTGCTCTGAGAAATCACCCGGAGACCACTGTGGGATCAGGCAGTAGTTTTATTGAGGGAAAGAGGGGGAAGGTGGGTAGAGGGAGATGCAGCTCCTGGGCCAACTCAAGGGCCTGTAGGAGCAAGGGGAATGGTGATGGGGATGGGATTGGAGAATGGGGAATGGGAAATGGGGACTAGGGACTAGCGACCTCTGCTCCTCCTCGTGGGCCCATAGGAACCTTTTTTATACTTGTCAACCACACATTTTGGTGAGGATGAGTTTGCTTATCAACATATTCAGTAGGTCATTTACATCTCATTGCTTCCACCCCACACAAGGTTAGTTAACATATTGGGCTAGGCTCCTGGGAACAGTTCAGTTCATCAGCATATCCTTTGGGAACAGCTAAGTCCATCAGCATAACTTTGGGAACAGCTAAGTCCAGGGCCAGGTTGATTAGCATATACAAAAGTCCAGGTGTGCATTCTAGCTGCCTCCATGTTCTGACAGACTCTGGAAACTCTGGACATGCAGAGAGGACACTCTTAGAACTTGTGCCTTTCCTGGACCTCATCATGATTCAGTGTAACATGGCACATGCTCTTCTGGACTATTATATAGAGGTTGATGACAGTGTACCCCAGATCCTGAAGGAGAGAGCTGGCAGATAAGGAATGGGGAACTACTGGTTTTGGTGTATAGCCTTTTGCAGAGCAAGGGAAGTGCTGGGTTTCGGGGGGAAAACAGGGCTCTGAGCAGGAGTGCTCCCAGCCCTCCCAAGGTTGGAGTATTGTAAATAAAGAGCTGTTTTTCTCAACACTAATTGTTGGGTCTTAAACCAAGGTGCCACGTGAGCAAGCCCTGCTTTTCTCAGTAACATTAACAACAACAAAAATAGAGGTTTAGCTGTCTGCCTGCACAAAAGCCAAATTCCTGAGGCAGGTGCTGGTACAAAAGGAAAGAGGTTTATTCATCTCATCGAAAGACCACCTCCTTAGCAAGACCAAGGCAAAAGCCAGTGTCCTGAGTTTCTGCTCCATTCCAAAGCACAGTTCTTTGAAGCCTGCAGGTGGTTGCTAAGTGGTCATAGTCCCCATCCAGGTAGTTTAGCTTGTTCCAGACCGTTGTCTGTTTCAGGCTCCCTCCTGGAGCTTGCTTGTGGAGCCCACAAAGCCATGGGCCATGCCATGTGCTCCCAGGCAAGAGAATGAGGGAGCTTACCAGCAAATGTTCACCAGGTGGGGGAGAGGTAGAGGCTCCCTCCTGGAGGCCATGCTTACATGGCCCATGAGAGAACAGGTGAGCTCATTGAGTAAGTGCAGGTAACAAGGCAGCAAGCCCACAAGCAAAAGAGAGCAAGAGCAGATTTCTTTGTTCCCCTGGGATTATATTAGCTTGGGTGTGGGACAGACCCAGTGCTTTCTCAAAATGACCAATCAACTTCCCAAACTTTCACGTGCTTTGGGCGGGTCCACCTCCCAACCAATTGCTTCTTTCTCCAGTCTAGACTGGCAGGACTCTTTGGTTCTGCACCTCCTACACCATTTTGACTTCTAAGGAGCATGTGCCTGTCTTGCCCTGGTTGCATCCCCAATCTGGTACAGGAACGGCTGGGAGGGCTTTTTCCTATATCTGGCCGATGTGGGACGCTTCTTGGGAAGATGTCCTGGAACCCTGGACAGACTATTTACTGGTAACTGTGTCATGTTCTCTTCTCTTTTGTGACATATGTCATTGAGATAATTCTAGAGGCTCTCTCTTTTAGGGGAAGCTAAGCTGCTTGTCATATAGTAATAGAGAATCTGTTGTATAGGAAAGAATTATAATTTACAGTTTCCACATAACACTGAGGGCCAAAAGAATCTAATACTGAATTGTAATTTGAACAATTGGAGGAAATATTTTAATGTTATTTTTCATTTGTATGTTTTATGAATTTGTATGTTTTATGTACATTTTCTTTTTTACTGCTGTTTATAAAATAATGCATATATTGTCTTAATTTTTTTTATCCTCAGATAGTCCAACTTTTTTGTTAGCTACTACTTTATCAAGTGTTAATTAATTTTAGTTAGAAAATTTTTTTATATCTTTATGAAGTAACTTTTTAATAAGACATAATTTATGTACAGTGAAATTTACCTTTTTTTAGTATAAAGTTTCAGAGATTTGGTGACTGTATATGGTTGTATGGCTACAATTGTAAACATATAAAACAATTCCATCACCCTCCCTCCCCAAACTTCTTTGTGCTTCTTTGTAGTCCTCTTCCTGATCTCTGACCATTACTGATCAGTTTTGTTTCTATTCTACTTTTACCAGAATTTCATATGCATAGGATAATTATAGCCTTTGAGCTGGCTTCCTTATCTAAGTGTGATGCTTTTGAGATTCATCCATGTTTCCATATGTTTCTTTTTATTGTTGACTAACATTCCATTGTATGGATGTGACACAATTTATCTTATACATCCTTTCTCCAGTGGAAGAACATTTGGGCTGTTTGCAGTTTTTAAGAGTTTTGAATGAAGTTACTGTATACATTCACATACAGACTTTTATGTGAATATAAGTTTTTATTTCACTTCAGCTGATATCTAGGAGTAGAATTTCTGAGTGAGTTTAACTTAAGAAACTGCCAAACTCTTTTGCAAATGTTTGTACCGATTTGCATTCCCAGCAATAATGACTGAGAGTTCCTGTTGTCTTCATCCTTTCTAGTATTGTCAGTTTTCTCATTGTAATTCTGATATATATTTAATGATACCTCATGATTTAATTATCATTTATCTAATGATTAATGCTATTGAGTCCCTGGCTGGTTTGGCTCAGTGGATTGAGCGTCAGCCTGCGAGCTAAGTGTCGCTGGTTCGATCTTCCAGTCAGGGTACATCAGAGAAGGAAAACTCTGACTCCAAAAAACCTCCGCTGCCTTGCGGCATACCTCTTCAGGGGAAAGGCTAAGGGAGTAAACCCCGACCGAAAATCCGGAGCCGGAGTCCCTAAGGCGGTTTGACGTTGTAGTCAACACCGGCAACTCCTGCGGCGTACCTGAAGCCAAGCTGTATTGACTCCATCTTTCCCTTGGACCCTTCAGCTGCGAAGAGAGGGGGGGTCTGCTGCATGGGCAACAGCAGACCCTCCGTATCACCCTGCCCAGGCTCTGTAGCTTCAGCTTCACTGGAGAGGACACTCCAGCGTCATCGCAAGATGTCGATTCAACACGGGAGGAGACAGATACCGTGTCACTCCCGAGTCGGACTGCACAGCCATTCTCGGCGGTGCAGATAGGCTCTTAAGAAGCTACACCATCGTCTCTCGAGACGGACGACTGCCGCCGCCGCCGCCGACGAATGCTATTGAACTGCTTTTTATGTGCTTATTTGCCATCTCTGTATCCTTGTGAAGTTTCTGTTCATATCTTTTCCCATTTTTAAAAATCAGGTTATTGTCTAATATTATTGAATTATACAAGATTTTAAATATAGACCGTACTCA
The DNA here is from genome assembly GCF_987537825.1 of Furipterus horrens. Lineage (NCBI taxonomy): Eukaryota > Metazoa > Chordata > Mammalia > Chiroptera > Furipteridae > Furipterus > Furipterus horrens. The sequence continues at coordinate 102,718,237 of NW_028327173.1, forward strand.
TATAAGTCCTTTTTTAGGTAATTGATTTGTAAGTGTTTTATCCAAGAATGTGTATTATTTTTTTGTCTTAACAGTGTGCTTTGAAGAGCAGAGGTTTTCTAGTTTGTTAGTTCAATTTATCATTTTTTCTTTATGGATCATGCTTTTGGTGTATAGCTGAGAAATTTTTGCCTAATGTAAGGCCACAAGATTTTTTTATACTTCTAGAAGTTTTATGTTTGTCATTCATTTTGAGCTAACTTTTGTATATGGTGCAAGGTATGAAGATAAGAATTGAGGTGGGGTTTTTTTGTTGTTGTTTCTTTCTTTCTTTTGCATATGGGAGTCCAGTTTTTCTCTCACCATTTTTTTTAAAAAAAGAATGCCCTTTCTCTATTAAGTTGCATTTGCACTACCACCTTAACGTTTTCTTGGAGGCATGGTAGTTGATGACTTCTCATTGCCACTTTCAGGTCATTCTGCTCTCCCATATTCCCAATTTTGACTCATGTAGCCATCACACTATGTACTCACCACCTTTCTTTGTTCAGTCGTCTCTGAAACCTCACCTCCCCCAATGCTTGATGGCATTGCCACTGGCCCTTGATAATTAACGTTAGACCTGTTGTAATTCTGGGTGATTTTAGTACCCACATAGATTATCCTTTGAGCACCCTGCCTTTCAGTTTTTGACCTCTGTTTTTAAAATATCTTCTGTTTTCCATCCTACTTTAGCCTCTCCTTGTAGTTCATACCTTGACCTTGTCAATGCCTCCTGATCTTAGTTTCAGGCATTCCACTCTGACCACACCTTCTACCTTGCCTGTTTACTCCCTCAAGTATTCCAAGTCCCATAATTCCTTGACCTAATCTGTTGATTCTACTAGCTTTCCTCTTTCCCTCATACCCTTCATTCCCTCTTTTCCTTTATTGTCCATATTTAGGTTCATTTTGTAACACATGTAATTATTTTCTTGCATGTCTTATTTTCCTCTTGCTCCATCATTCTCCACTGTCACAACCCCACACACACTTAAACTGTGAGAAACGCTCACAATAAAAACCGGGACACAGGACTTCAGCAGTAAAGCGAGGCCTTTATTCACGAGTCTGCAGAGCCGGGCGCACCCTCATAGCCAGGAGACTGTGCGCCCCAAGTAGACAAAGGAACCTGGTTTTATAGTCTTAGCTTCCCCACCCTAACGCAACTAGTTTCCCCTCCCCTCTCCTCCTTCCCCGTTTCTCCATGACTGGATACTCCGGAGGTACAATCTAACGCGTTCATCTAAATGCCCCTATTGTGATTTGTGAATATGCTAATGTTATCCACTCCCTTCTCAGAGATCCTTTAATTACATTTGCCCTTAAGACCCTTCAATTACATTTGCCTTTTGTTACCAGTGACTTTGCTACTGGTTTGGGAGTCACTATGACCTTGTTTCTAACAATTTCCCCCTGTCTCTTTTGGAAAATTGACTACTCAAACCATTCTATTTATTCCTCCAAATTTAAGGAGGATTTCTTGACTTTCTTCCTCATGGTTAGGATTCCCTTTGGTCTCTCGGAGGAGGAGATTATGAAAAGTTGCTGCATCTGTTTAGTTAGTGCAGTCTCAATTAGTCTTTGAACTAAACCTCTGATGCATGGAATACAGCAGCCTAAAGCTGTGAGGACGCCTGTTACCACTATGAGGGATACCAGAGCTGATGAGATTATTCCTTTCCAGTTGCCAAACCAATTTTCTAACCATTCTGTTATGGGATTGTCAATACCTGAGTTTTCTGCTAGCTTATTTGCTAAGGTAGTTAGTCCCTGCAGAGCCTTAGTGATAGATTCATCAGGGGCTGTATTATTAGGGATAAAGGTGCAACACTGCCCCCCAAGCATTACACATACACCTCCCTTTTCTGCCAGCATCATATCCAGTGCCATCCTGTTCTCCCAAGCCACTCAACTGGTGGCATTTAATAAATAAATCAACAGAAGAGCACTGACTCAAACCCTGCTGCTATTTGATTTCTAGCTTTAAACTCATTTGGAACTCCTCTGGGGACCCCAATTGCGTCAATATAGATATGAGGATCAAAGGATCCACCAGGCACCACTGACCTCTTTTCCCTAACAGGGGCAGTCTAGTCTGGACCAGTTTTGGAAATGCTAGTGTTAATTGTTACAGAACCCCTGGGCTGTTCCAGTTGAAAACAAACCCACGGGCTCTTCAGTTAGGGCCCCGATTGCCCGCCGCCAAAATTATAACTCTCAATACCAGAGTTTAGTGAAAAGAAAAAGAATTGTTTATTTAACAGTTATATAGATTTAGTTATTTGCGGATTTCTGTTAAGTCTTATGCTCTTTAAAACACCCACAAACACATATCCTTGCCTCCCCGCCTTCCAAACCAGGCTAGTTTTAGGAAAGTCAGAGAAACCGTTTCCCTACTTTCCAAACACAGTTCAGCTTTACCAGCAGCTGCCAATCATTCAATCTGATTGGGGAGGTCCTTTCTGTGCTGTGGTTCCCTCCAGCTCTCAATGCAGGACCGCCTGGATTCTCAGCCTCCTTGTAAACCGCCTTCTTCCTGCAAACTGTGTGGATCTTCTCTCCTTCTCAGAACTGCATGGCGAGAGCCTCTTAAAGCAGCCTGGAGACCCCTTCTCCAAGCACATGGAGAAGGCCCCTTCACCAAGCCACGCGGAGGGAGCACACGAGAGAGCGAGAGAGTGAGAGAGCGAGAGCGAGCGCGCGAGCGTGCCAGAGAGAGAGTCAGAGCACCAGAGTCAGAGCGCGAGTGAGAGCCCGAGTCCGAGAGCGAGAGAGTCTCAGAGAGAGAGCACGAGCGAGAGCCAGAGAGAGTCCCAGAGTGAGAGTCTGAGAGAGTCTCAGCTAAAATGTCTGCAGCTGCTTATATATCCCTGCACTGCAGTGGGCGTTGCAAACAGTTCTGACCATTCACAGAACCCCACGTAGGCTCTGTGTGCTTTCCATACCGTCCCCTGGTTCAAGACTCCTCCCATCTGCCTGAGGCTTTGGATGCATTAAAGCCATTTGCATAAGAAAGACACTAGCCACCAGCCTCAGGCATGTGGAGGCATTCCAAAAGCTGCTTCCTTCTCCCCATCCCCCAGCTGCAAGCTCTGGGGATTTTTGGACTCCCTTGTTTCTGTAACACTAGGGTAAATGGGATAGCCAATTGAACCAGGGCACAGGTTCCACTCCACCTGTCAGGTAGGATTTTCCAGAGACTTCTTTGCCCACAATACCATCAGACATCTGCTCTGGGGACTTGGAGGGGAATATAGTCGTCGGCCCCACTGTGAAGGTGGCTCGCATTTCTGGTATGAGTGCATGTTCGGAGTTCTGCAGGGGTACCTGAATTCGCTTCCCACCTAGAGAGGCAAGAAGAGTAATTCATGGGCCCCACTGAGTATGAAGGGAGGGATTGAGTCCCATTACTCCTTATAGAGGGAAGAGGAGAGACAAGCTTCTGCAAGTCCCATTTCCCCATGCATTCTCATCCTGGTAGAGAGTGAGCATACAGGCCATTCCCGAGGGGTCAGAGTCCCAGCCTAGTGGAAATGGTACGACCTGTGCCTGGGGTCTCCCTGTGGTACAAGCATAACAGTTGCTTTTATTCAGGGAATTAACAGCAAATTTGACCCATTCTACCCAAGCATTTGCATCTCCGTACCCAGTCTCTATCTCTAAGGTTTGTCTGAGATCTAATACCTTAAAAACTTTTACCTTGGCTGGATTATTCTGGAGTCTTTTCTGAGGTGTAGCTGAGAGAAGTTAGATTTTCTAGGGAAGGAGTAGTCACTAAGTGAAGACCTAGCCACCCTACTGGATTTATGTCAGATACATTAGCTTTTAGGCCATAAACTCTGGCAGCCACATGGGGTTCCTGACTTAAGGTCTGTGGCTGGTTCAGTGTCAGAAGAAGAGGGTTGCACTGGAGAGGCTGGCAGTTTCAGGAAGGAGCTCCTTGGTGAAAGTTATTTTAAGCAAAAGAGAGACCAGTTTAAAGTGAAGCCCACTGACCAACCCATACTTCGCCAACCCAACCACTTAGTTCAGCCAAACTGTTGAGTCTCAGGAGGCAGCAATGCAGATGGGCTTCTTAAGTGAGGCTTCTATGTACAGACAATCACTCAGGTAATGAGATTATAGGCTTATATCCTATGAAAACAGAAAGAACACACACATGTTTATTCACACAACACAATTCACAAACCAATTTCTAAATTTGCAAGACTGTCTTATTGGGAAGACATCCAGTTGCAAGGCATTTGACATTCTTCTTGCCTGTAAATTAAGCATTATTGATAATGTCACAGACCTGGTTTAACTTTTGAATGAAAACAAACTTTTAATTAAAATAAACTTTATAGACACAGCTGCACTAGTGTATAGTCTACCACTGATCATTGTGATTTTCCTCAAATCACGATTTTTCTCCTTAAGATTACCCTCCTTGTTATTAAAGGGACTGCATTAAGTCCAGTTTTAATTTAGCCTGTTCATTTGCATAAACACAATAAGAGCAGTGATTGACCACATAAGATTTTTTAAGTCTGCTTTGCTGGAACTTATACAAAGACTCTTCAGGTTGACCTTCAGTCTGCCCCCTGGGCAAGAAGCTGAGCCACACACCTGCCATCTGGCCTTGCCTGTAAAACCCATGCTTTCCCAAATCCTTTGGGTTTTCCATTGTGCCTTAAGTTTCTTCCTAGCCATTTATTAGGGAAGCAATCTTCATTTTTTTCCCTAGAAAGATTGCCATGGACTGCACAACCAGCCAAGGTGCCAGGCCTTTCCCTCATGGGCTTTCATTAGCCTAAGCATGCCTCCTTCAGGCATGACATTCCAGTCAAAGCCTCGGCTGACATAACCACCATTAGCAACTGTCTTTTTAGTTTTATGCAAAGAAACCTAATGTAATTACTTACTTCTTTAAATTGCCAAGTTCTGGAGGGATCAGGTAGGGAGAAAAATATACAGTGTGAAGGAAAATTCTTGTCCTTCTAATATTCCCTAAAATTGCATTTCCATGCCTTATACTTTCTTTTGTTCACTTTCCTACATGTGAAGTTTTTTTTTAAATTTTCTCTGGGAAACCTCAATTTTCCTTTCAGATTATATGGCCAGTACCAATACAGAGAATTCCAGACCCTTCCTAGGCCTCAGAGAATTCTAGGTCTCCAACAGCTAAATGCCAAACCAATACAGGGAATTCCAAATGACCTTTCATAGGTCCCCAATGGCTTAATGCCAATACAGAGGTACAGTAACCATATAATTAGACCACAAGTAGTTGAGGTTTCCCTTTTCCCAGGTTTAAAAACTTTCACAACCTTTCTATACATTTTTATGACTTTCCACAGACTTTCTGCAACATTCACAAACTTTCCATATATTTACCCATTCAGATTTAACCATAACCCATTTCCAATTCTTTTCCACACTGTAAAGGACTCTACCCAAACTCAGTATTTAGCAGCTAAAATTTCCCTAGATTTGTAGATATTCTGCAGTTTTCTGAAGCTTAGACCTTGCAAACACCTGTCATGCAGCAATGACTTGAATGTTTAGACATATACCATTTTGCAAACAAAGCACATCACCTTAAGAGCATATCTAACCCACCATTTTGCCCACTTCAAAGATGGCGGCAGCATTACATGCAGCATCTTTGAAGACGGTGGCACCCATAAGTACCACCCACAAGATGGTGGCAAACCCACGTGACTTATCCACCATGGTGGAGCACTCACGTGGCTTACCCTAAATGGCAGTATACCTATGAGGCTTAGTGTCCAAATCACAACCTTCATGCAGGCTCTGGAGGGAGAGACCCATTTCTCCTCCTGCAGAGGTGGAGTCATTGGCTTTGCAGTCACTTCAGAGGCCGTAACCAAAAGGCGTGCTGAGAGGGAAGTCCCTTGAATCTGCAGACGGGTGGGCACTGCAGAAGCCACGCTCACCTGCAGAGGGGGCTGTGCCCCAGGAGCCTCCGATGCTGCCGCGGGAACCGCCCCTACCTGTGGAAGGGGTGGAAGCGCCTTTACCTGGGCGCAGTTTGGCGCCAAAACAGTTCCTTTGTCTGCCGGATTTAGAGAGTTAAAGAGGGCTACTTCCTCATTCTCCTCCTCTTCTAACATACACTTTCTGAGCTTCCCTGAAGAGTTTTTCAGTTGCTTTAATTGGCCCATTCACTTACTTTTTGCAATTTCTTACAAATATTTGGCCAGTTTCTGTTACAATGGTGACTTTTAAGAGTCCCTGTCCCACAGCATTCTCTGGATTTAGACCAGAATACTTCCTCATTTTGTCTCTGAGCTTCTGCAGGGATCTGATGGAGCTGTATTTCGAATGCCTTGGAGACATTCTGTGCATGGGGAACGGACTCCTTGATTTCCCTGATGACGAAGCTCCTAAGGTCTTTCATTTGAGCCCTAGCCTCCGGCCTGTTATCCCAATCAGGGTCTATACTGGGAAACTTCTGTTAGGCCGGGACAATTTCCTGACCGGGGGGATGTTCCCTTTCCCATATCCTCATAGCAGCCCGTCTGATCACTCCCTTCTCTTCCCCACTGAAGATGTCTAGTATAGACATTAATTCTGTCCACATGTATATGCTGGGTCCGGGGAACTGATCTAATTATTCTGCCAGTCCAAGGGGGTCCTTTACCAAGCGCTTCATATTGCGCTTGAAGTTTCTAACTTCAGTGCTTTTTGAAGGAGCATTTGACATATCTAATATGTCCTGGACCCATGGAGACCTCCCTAAGGGGAAACTGGCTGCTCTGAGGGAACGGGGAAGTTCTTTAGGTCTTGATTACATTGTTTCAATTCCTTTCTTAATTTAGATAAGTTGCCACCAGCGCCGTAGGTGTCATGGGGGCAGATACTGGTGGGGTATCTGCTAGGTGTTCCTGGCCTCTTCCGTCTGTACTGTCCGTACACGGTGCCTCTGCCCAGTTGGCCGCTGGCTGGCCAGGGCTATAAGGCAATGGGAGACAGGACAGAGGGTCCCAGGCCTTATCTTTTTCTTTTTTACAGGGAAGAGACCTGCGGATCTGCTGGTAGGTGGTGATCAGCAGAGAGTATATTCCCTCTCTTCCTTAAAGGCTGATGCCTGGCCCTGGCTGTTGTGACCCAGTGGACCAAGCACCAGCCCGCGAACCAAGTGTCGCCGGTTCAACTCCCAGTCAGGGCACACGACCAGGCCACACGCCAGGTCCCCAACTGGGGGCACGAGCGAGAGGCAACCACACAGCGATACCCCTCTCTTCTTTCTCCAAAAACAAACAAACAAACAAACAATCCAAAAAAGCTGAACACACATATAAGACCAGGGCTTGACAAACCCAACATTCATCAGACCCAAATAGGGGCTAGGAGACAGATTTCCCCTAGATGGGTTCCTTTGGCCAAAGGAAACAACAATAATTTACCATTGTCTGTTCTTCCTTACTTTTGGTCCCCACCCCTAGGCCTAAAATTTCCATTTCCCATCCTCAGCTGATTCCCGTGGCTGAATCCGGCTGTGTTCTCAACCTATCGGACCCAGCAGAGGGGCACTCCACGCTCGCTTACTTGCACACAGACCGAGATGCTTCGTTCATCTCCGGCCGCTTCCCTCACAGGACAATGGACCCAGCGGAGGTGCACTCCGGCCGTTCCCTCACGGGAGAACGGACCCAGCGGAAGAGCACTCCGGCCGTTTCCCTCACGGGAGGACGGACCCAGCGGAGATGCACTCCGGCCGTTTCCCTCACGGGACAACGGACCCAGCGGAGATGCACTCCGGCCGTTTCCCTCACGGGACAACGGACCCAGCGGAGGTGCACTACGGCCGTCTCCCTCACGGGACAGCGGACCCAGCGGAGAGGCACTCCACACTCGTACCAGCCACACACACAACTCGTACCAGCCACACGCACAATCAGCTTCCCGAGGATGCCCAACCACCAAGGCAGTACTTAAGTCCAATTTTCCTACCTTGGCCCGTGCACGAGGTTGCCTGGTTGCCGCGGTGTTTGCTTTTGTTTCCCCCTGCGTCGATCCACTGCTGTCCCAACAAGAAGTCTCAGGTCGTTTCCGGACACTGAGGCGGGTGGGCCCTGGGTCAAGCGGGCCACCCAAAAGCGGGTAGGATGCGTCTCCCCACCTTGGCTCAGAGCCCTTCCCACATACAGGCGGAGGATCCCGGACGAGCCCCCAAATTGTGAGAAACGCTCACAATAAAAACCGGGACACAGGACTTCAGCAGTAAAGCGAGGCCTTTATTCACGAGTCTGCAGAGCCGGGCGCACCCTCATAGCCAGGAGAATGTGCGCCCCAAGTAGACAAAGGAACCTGGTTTTATAGTCTTAGCTTCCCCACCCTAACGCAACTAGTTTCCCCTCCCCTCTCCTCCTTCCCCGTTTCTCCATGACTGGATACTCCGGAGGTACAATCTAACGCGTTCATCTAAATGCCCCTATTGTGATTTGTGAATATGCTAATGTTATCCACTCCCTTCTCAGAGATCCTTTAATTACATTTGCCCTTAAGACCCTTCAATTACATTTGCCTTTTGTTACCAATGACTTTGCTACTGGTTTGGGAGTCACTATGACCTTGTTTCTAACAAACTGTCCCCAGACTCTACTCTTACACCCTCATAGCTGAATATGATGGAGGAAAATGATGCTGAGTGGATTCGTTTTAACATCATGATAAACTCAAGAGGCTGTCTAAAAATTGTACTGCATTTTCCTCATTCATTCACCTTTTCATTCTTCCAGAACAAGGGTTAGCAAACATTTAAAGGATCAAATACTAAATATTTTCAGCTTTGTGAACAGTAAGGTCTTTTTCACAATTATGCAATGCCATTGTGTTCTGAAAGCAGCCACATGTGGTATATAAAGGAATGGTACTGGCACATTCTTCTGTCCTTCCTAAAAGACCTTTATTTACCTGTCTTCCAGAACGCCACACTTCTCTGGATTTTTTTCACTCTCCTTCTCAGTCATTGGGACTGATTGCTCCTCAGTTTTCCAACCTTTAAATGTTGAATTTCCCCCAGGGCTCAGTTCTGTGATCCATTCTCTTTTCTGAGTACCTTCAGCCCCTGGGTCATTTCATCTCATCCCACAGCATTAAGTACTAGCCATATATCGATGACTTTCAATTGTTGCTCCTTCAGTCCAGATGTCTCTGCATTCTCAACTTGTTTGTCTAACTACTCAGTACATTCACTTAAGTATCAAATAGGTATCTCCAATTTAACGTGTTCCAAAGAGAGCTTCTGATCTTCCCCAGTCCTCTTCTTTCTACAGTCTCTCCAGTTCCAGTAAATGGAAGCTTCCTCCTCCTTATTGCTCAAACCACAAACTTTGGAATTGTTCTCCATTTCTCCTCACATCCCACATTGAGTCTTCAGCAAGTTCTGTCGGTTCTACCTTCAAGGGAGATCCAGAATTTGACCACATATTACCTCTTCCACCACTAACTTTCTGCCATGATCTCTTTTGTGTATTAATGTAGTAATCTCTTAACTAGTCTTGTTTCTGCCTTGCCATTCTTCAGTCTGCTTTCAACATTTAGCAGATCTTTTAGTACAAAGAGAAATCACGTCCCTCTTATACAAAACCCTTCAAAGCCAAGTCCGTAATTACCATAAGCCACAAAAACCCTGCATTATCTGGCACTGTATTTCTCTTTGGCCACTCTGCCACGCCCTTTCTCTGCTCTAGCTGCTTGGTCTCCTTGCTATTCCGAAAACACAACAGCACACACCTGCCTCAGGATCTCTGCCATTGTTAGTTTCCTCTACCTGGAATGCTCTTCCTCCAGATATCCTTTCACCAGCTCTGTACCTTTAACCCCTTATCTTTTCAGTTAAGATTTCCCCAACCACCCTGTTCAAAATGGCACCCCTCACTCATGCCATCTTCAGATTTTCTATCCTTTTTTTAAAAAAAATATGTTTTATTGATTATGCTGTTACAGTTGTCCCAATTTCTTTTCCCTCTGCTCTCCTCCACCCAGTGACCCCCCTCTCTAGTTGTCTCCCCTGCCCTTAGTCCATGCCCATTGGTTGTGCATATAGTTCTTCTCAATATCTTCCTGTCTACTCCATTCCCTCCTACTATGCTTCTTAATTCCAGCATCATCTCTCTCCCTTTTCCCTGTTCCCCCTCTCCGCTGACCTCCCCCAAATATGCTCCCCATACCTGTAATTCTTTTTCCACTCTCGTTGCCTACTTAGTTTGCCTTTGTTTCGATTCCCTAGCTTCTGTTGTTGGTTGTTGTAATACAGTTTTCATTTTAATGTTCATAGTTTTGATCCTCCTTCTTCTTAACAAGTCCCTTTAACATCTCATATAACAGTGGTTTGGATCTGATGAACTTCAGTTTTACTTTGTCCTGGAAGCACTTTCTCTGCCCTTCTATCCTGAATGACAGATTCGCTGGATAGAGTAATTATGCTTGTAGGTTTTTGCTTTTCATTCCTTTGAATATTTCTTGCCAGTCCCTTCTTGCCTGCAGAGTTTCTTTTGAGAAATCAGCTGATAGTCTAATTGGGACCCCTGTATACATAATTCTTCTCTTCTCTCTTGCTGCTTTTAAAATTCTCTCTTTATCTTTAATTTTTGACATTTTGATTATAATGTGTCTTGGTGGGAGTTCTCCCTGGGTCCAGTTTATCTGGAACTCTCTGTGCTTCCTGGGCCTATAAGTCTGTTTCCTTCCCCAAGTTAGGGAAGTTTTGCTTCATTATTTTTTCACATAATTTTTCAATTCCTAGTTCTTTTTCTTCACCTTCTGGCAACCCTGTGATTCAGATGTTGGCCTGCTTATAGCTGTCGGAGAGGTTTCTGAGCCTCTCCTCATATTTGTCACTTTTCATTTCCTCTTTCTGCACCGGTTTACTGTTCCTTCCCTATGTTCTGATTTGTTGATTTGATTCCTGGTTTTCCTTTCCTCACCATTTGTCTTGTATGTGTTTTCGTTCATTTCAGCATGACTAGCCTTCATTCCTTCCCCATCTTGTTCAATATCTTTTGTTAATTCTGTAAGCTGCCTTATGACTATAGCTCTGAACTGAGCCTCAGAAAGATTATCTTTTTTGTTCATCGGTAAATTTACGTATTTGCTTTTTGGTCAGCTGCGGGATTGGTATTTCAATCATGATTCCTGCCATCCTGACTGTTTTCATTTATCTTTCCTTCTTGGGCGGGGCTGTCACACCTCCTACGCTAGAGGGGGCAGTGCCCTGTGCACTGTCACTACCGGGTGACCCTTCTCACCACACGCTGGCGCTTTGTGTGGGGGCGGGGGTCCAAGATGGATTCCTACCATTACTCTCTGCTGAGAGACCAGGAGGCTCCTCCTCTGTCCCCACACCCTCTGGGCCTCACAGTCCGAGGCAAGGGGAGGCTGCCTTCCCCGGTATTGGAGTCACAAGCTGATGGGTTTTGTCTGCAGCCAGGGTGGTCCCCAGGCGCTTTTTTCCTCCCCTTAGATACGGGTGTCTGTGCTTACCGCGGTCTGTCTGTCTGTTGGTCTGTCGCTGCAGCCACCAGCACAGCTTGTTCTCTCTGCCCTGGCTTTGCCCCTCCTACCCATCTTGACCAGCACCACTTGTTTATAACTTCATACGTTGGACTTCCATGTAGCATTATTTTCTGGAACTTCTGGTTATTTCTGGTTTTGCGGTAGTTGTAGTCCTTCTTAGTTGTGGAGGGAGACAGAGCGTGTCAGTCTAGACCTCCATCTTGGCTGGAAGACTGCTCCTTTCTTCCTTTTTATTATTGTGTTTATTATTCTCTATTATCATATCATAGCATATGCTTCACTTTGATTTTTGCCTGTCTTTCCCTAACTGGAGTGGAAATTCTATAATGGCATTGATTCATTCTATTTTGTTAAGTTATACATTCCCAGTGCCTAGGACAGTTTCCTGGAATATAGTAGGCACTCTATACACATCTGTTGAATAAATACATTTTTATAGATACTTGAGGGAGATATATTCTTTTTCTATTTTAATCTTTTTGAAAATTCACAAAAGTGATAATATTAACAAATATCAAGAAGAAAAGGAAATATTTATTTTCCCAAGAATCAGACTTTGTGTATGCTGCTCTCCTTGCACTTGAATGATAATGAATGTACTGCAGATTTCCAACTGTACCAAGTATACTTTCATGCATTGTGCATGTGTGTGTGTACATTGATTCCCCTACCTTCTCATTTGTTAGAAAAGCTATTTCTCCTTCAAGTCTCAGCTCTAGTCTTTTGTTGGCAGTGCCTTCTCTGAAGATGCAGGGTTAATTACACACCGAGCTACTGCTATGCCCTGTCCATAAGTTGTTTATATCTTCCACCTGTACTAAAATTTAAATTGCTAGGATTTTGACTGACTTACCTTTGATCTGTAGTGGCTGTGGTCTGTTATTTTACCCTGAAAAATATAAGACCTTTTTAGTAAGTATTGTATGTATTTGTAGAATAAACGAAAAGCAGTATGTATTGATAGATTTCACAATAATTCCTCAGTATTTTTTCCCCTAAATGTTCCTTGCCAATTTTATGACCTTGTAATGAGTTTCTTCTGCCTTCCCCATTCTTCAGCTCTCGTCCCATTTGCTTTTCCTGGGTTAAATAAATTGCTTTTCAAATATGATTTGCCTTTTTTTTTAATCCTCACCCAAGGACATTTTTGTTTGCTTTTTTAGGAGAGAGACAGAGAGGAAGGAGGAGAGGGAAACATTGATGCGAGAGAAGCATCGATCTGTTGCCTCTGTATGCACCTGGACTGGGGATCCACACTGGAACTGGGGATCCTATGCGTCTGGACCGAGGGTGCCACATAGTCCATGTTCGGACTGGGGGTTGGTGGACCTGCAACCTAGATATGTGCCCTGACTGGGAATTGAACCCGCAACCTTTCAGTTCTGGGAGGATGCTCCAACCACTGAGCAACACTGGCTTGGGCATGATTGGCTTTCTTCTCACCTACTCTGCATGGAACATGCTCTCTTTCCCAGGAATTCTAGCCATCATTTAACTAAGCCTTGAGATTTAGTGCTAAGAAATCTTTCCACATCAGCCAGGTGGAATTTTGTTGTCTTTCCTTAATCTACCTTGTCTGTACATGTAGTTTCCATGACTCATTCTTCATTCTCCTGTATATCACATACTTTTTCCTCACTGCTTGCTTGCTCAGTGAGATGTACAGTCATAAAATCTGAGTTGAAAGAGACCTTAGAACCATTATTTTCAACTGTTTGAACTTCCCTTACCCATGACCCTTCACAGGGCAGCCCATTTCACTCTTGTTAGGCAGTTCTAGTCTTTCAGTAATTTCTCTTCATTGTGTCAAATCTGGCCCATTCGTGGCTCTTAGTTTTTCCCTTGAGAGATTCATTTCCATAAGACTGACTCTAAACATTTGAGTACACTTTGCTGTCCCTTGATGGTGCAGTATGCTAGTAGCAATGTGGGGAGTAAGTTAGAAATGCTTAACTCATACATTACTAGAATGTAATTTTTAGAAGGCTTAAAAACTTACATGTAAGACATGAAGTCATAAAACAACTTGGAAAACATTTAGATGCATTTTTTAAACCTCAGTGTGTGGAAAGATTTTCTGTACATTTAAGGAAGAAACCATAAAGAAAAAGATTGATGGATTGGACTCTGAAAATTGAAAAGATCAGTGACAAAACAGAGAAAAGATATTTGCAATACACATGACAAGCTTAGAGGTATATATCCAGCAGTTCTTAGAGAAACTAAAAAGTAATACCATGATAGGCAAGTGAGGGGAGGGAAACATGAACTGGTGATTTATGAAAATGTACTATATACTTTTTAGGCCAGTAACCTGAATAAAACTTTCAAAATACCAGAAGGCAAATTAACTTGTCAATTTTTGCCTATCAAATTGACAAACACTTAAAAATTGTTAATACCCTATATTAATGGCTATATAAGGAAATGGACACCTTTTTTTTAATATACTAATTTTGGAAAAGTAAGCAAGTACAGCCTTTGACGGGGCAGTTTGGCAATATCTTTATACCTTTGACCAGTATTACTTTCAGGAATTTGTCATGAGGAGATTAACAGATGTACAAAATAACTGATGCTTATACAGATGTGTCCCTTTGGATCCTCTGGGAAGCAGATACTGAAGACTTAGGAGTGTTAGATATTGATTCAGGGTGCAAAGTGGGACAGGTAATGCCTGTGAAAGAGAAAGGGAGAGGGAGCAGGACTAGAGAGGAAAAGCCTCCAGGCTTTGGTGCAGATTTTGACTGCTGTGAAAGGAAATGTTAGGAAGAAGAATCGGGTAGAAAGAGCCTCAGAGATCTTGCATATCTGGCAAAGTCTGCGCCAACACAGTGGAAAGCTTTGACTGCTGATTAGTTTTGCCTTCTCAGGGCAGAAGGGGCCAGGCCCTGACACCCTCATTGTGCGGGGTCCTTGGCTAGGGGCTGTCTGGGAAGAGAGTGTCCTTTAGCTGAAGGTTCTGTAGCTGAAGGCTATCGGCTAACTGCATTCCTCATAGTCAAAGGGCAAGTTCTTGCTGGAAGGTAGATCTGAGTGGAGGACCTCTTCGGCTGCTACAGCAGGGACAGTCATTCTGGTGTTATTAAAACAACACAATTAGAAATGGTATTTTTTTTTCTTCCTATAATAAACATGAAGTACACCTGTTCTAATTAAGGGGGGAAAGTAATTTCAAAATAAGCTTGCATTTGTATTTTAAGCAGCCATGTAATGCTGTAAGCTTTTGTTAAGCTTGAAACTCTTAACTCTTTTCAATGAACAACTATCAAAAATTTTCTTGTCTTGATATTTTGAGGCTTAATATTAGATTTTTTATTTACCATTCAGCTTTTGTATGTATTGGAGATGATGGTAAAATTGATGTATTGATGGGACTTGGACTACCCTAAGCTGCCCTAGACTGAGACTGTCCTGGGGAGATCTGGGCAGGGAACGCACACAGGCGACCAGTATATTGCTTTGCCTTGTATTACCAAGTCTTACTGATTTTAATTGATTCTTTTTTCCCTGGGTTGTAATTAGCATCCACTTGTAAAATCATCCTCTGCATAATTTGAATAAGGTAATATTACTACTTATTTTTAGGAAAATTTTAGATCAGCACTATTAACTTGATTTTAAAGAATGAGTCTGTGGAATCTTTCAAATCATTGTTTTAAGCCAAAGAACCCTGTCCTCTCAAAACCCATTAAATAGGCCCAGATTTGGTTCTATTTCTTGGATTAAGTTTATAAAGATAAAAATTTTGGGAAAGTGAGGTTAAAGTGAAGCTAGTTTTAAAGTTAAGTTAGAAGTCTCAGAATTCTGTTTCTCCAAGGTTCATTGTTATACCTAGAGAGGCTATAATTGGGAAGGTGTCCAAGTAGGGTAAGGAAAGTTATCTAGGGTCCTGTTGTGAAAGAATCACCAAGTGTTTGCCCATTAATTGGCTGGTAGAAAAAAGGTCATCTAATACATGTCTCCCAAAGGACCCCAGGACAAATTCTGTGCCACCTCTGTTGTATTACCCATACTCCCAAACTGAAATTTTGAAGAAGGCAGAGAACCTGATTTTCCTCCAGCTACCCCAGAATGTTATGGAACTTTTTTCCATGATTCATTTATATACTACAACTTTAGGAAATAAATAAATATGTGTTACACTTTGCCAGGAGTTAAAGCTACTGTTTAATATTTTTCCTTTTAGGTAGTAAGTGTATAGAGGTCTAAATATATATATGTGTTTCTATATATGTGGTGTACATATGTATTTAAAACAAACAAAAAAAGACAGGAAAGGGAAACTGTTTGACTGTAGTCAAGTGTAGGTAGTGATTTTGTTAGTCTCCTTGTGCCTTCGCATGAGATTATGATTGCCTGTTGGGAGTTTGTGTTTCTATGAAATAAGTTCTTAAGATCAAGTGCCATATCTTACTTCTCCTGAGATCCAGTACCCAGCATAGTAATTTACACATAATACGTAGGTGGTCAGTGATAGAGCAGACTAGAATTCCACTTCCAGGTTTGTTTGTTTTTTTATTCAGGGTTCACCACTAGAGAGACTAGGTCAACTCTTGTCTCATTATTTTACCTTCAATAATGTCCTTTTAATTTATTAAAAGTGGTTTTTATCCTAAAACTTGTTTTAGAAATTTGACTAGTCAAGTAGTACCAGAGGAAAATATTAAAAACAATTATTTATAATACTTTTATGTGACTCATTCTTACTTCCTGATCAAAACATTTATCCACAGAGATTTTAACTAGGCTTTTGGCAGGTATTCAGAAAGAGGAAATGATAAACAGAAGCAGACATTTGATAATAACTTACATAAATGACAGAAATGTAACCCAGGTTTTATTAGTCAAAGTTTTATGACAAACGAGTACAAAACCTATCTTTATTTTTTCTAAGTAAATTTTACTTACTAGCCAAACTGCTTACTGGCTCGCATTTCACAAAAATCTAGTCATATGCTATCCACATGTTAAAAACCAACAACTACTTTCTTACTGTAATTTTTAAAAGTTTAATTTTAGTTAAAGTTCTTACGTTGGTAAGCGGAAATAATACAGCCTTCAGTTAATTGGATGTATGGTACCTACTTCCATCACTGATGTGAGCAAATAGCATGTTACCTGAGGGAGTAACACTGAGCATGAAACGTTTATCTAATGCAAGGCTCTGCACAGGGCCCCTACACAGATGCTTTCTGGGACGCTTCTTTGCCTTTACCACAGGCCACATTCTTTCAGTGGACACTTCAAACTTCCTCAGTCAGCTTCTGGTCTGTAGTGTTTCTGATCTGTTTCTCAGTCTCACTCCTATTGACAGCAGGAGACCAATGAACCCTTCTTTTCTTATCAAACTCTTATAACCAGATACAAACTTCTGCCTCCCTTCTGGTGCTCACCGGTGTTTTCTACCTTAGGTGCCACCCATATGATGCGCTACCACCTTTCTGACTCATTCAGTCGTTCCCTTCTTAGAAACTTCTCTGGCCTTTAATTATCTCCTCTTTCTCCAGATCTCCATAATGACCACTGCTCTTTTCTAGTCACTCTCATCTTTCTGTAGGGGAGGGACATGATCTATTGCTTGTGTGCCACACAGTGACTGGAGTGAAGGGGCTTATTACAGTGGTTAGGGCGCTGGCTGGAGGGAGTAAGGTGAAGTATATGTATGGTTAAAAACAAAAAAACCTTAGATCAGTCTGATGTGCTTTGTATCATTATGTACTTCTTACTTTTGAAATTGTGTACTTTTATATAGCGGCATCTTCCAACTAAGAAGCATTCCATGTTGGAACAGTGTGTTCAGTCAGTTACTCAGGATTTGGAACCACTGAATATGTAGCAGTTACATAACAAGGCTTGATTACCCAGATGTACCAGAGGAAAATTGTTGTTAGCATTCTGTAAAATCCAGCCATGAAGTACCTATGTGTCCGTGTGGGATTGCATTTATACCCTAGGGGCAGTGGGTTGGAGGGATGGTATGGGGCGAGTGAGGTGCAGAAACACCACTCCCTTGTTGCGGTGGTAAGGTTCTCCCTTTCATCACTGTAGTATAGTTCATTATAATTCAAAACCAGGGAACTGCTTAAATAAAGATAGGACATCCACATATACTGTGGTATACAGAACAGAATGGTATTCTATAGAAACAGTGAGGTGCATCTGGGTACTGGTGAAACAGTCTCCAGGATAGATTAGCAAAAACAAACAAAAAACAAAATCTAACATACAGAGCAATAGGCTGTTCCCATAAACAAAGGAGACTTGCATATTTGTGTATGTTTCTGCATGCATGGTCTGTCTCTGGAAGGAGACAGGAGTTTGGTGGCCTCTCAGGAGCAGAAGGGCTGAGGTACTAGGGAATCAAAGGTAGGAGCAGAGCTTATTGTACACTATTCTCATTGGCACTGTTTGCATGTTTCCTTACTACAACCACATTAATATTACTTTTTAAAAGCACACACTTTCTCAGTATCTTGTACTGCACTCAGAAGTAGTAGTGCCTTCTGAGGCAGCATTGGAAATTCACACATCTTCTCTCACACCTCTTCCCCATTCCTGACTGTTGCAAGCACAGTGAATATGTATTTGGTTTACAACTTGGGACAGTAGAAGAAAGAGCTTTACAGTCAGATCAGACACATGTCTACAACTTACTGGGGTAAGTTATTTAACATTTCTGAATCCTAGTTTTCTCATGCAAGCCACGAGAATGTGTAGCTAAGATCTATTGTAAGGTTTAAATAAGAAAATGTAATGAGCCAGCATAGTGATGGGCATGTAATAGTTTTATAAATGATAATTATTTCTATTTTAATTGGATAACTAAGGGACGTGTTCACATTTTAAAATCCTTGCTTTTTCAACTTCCTGAAATTTCCCCTGGCATGCTACAGTGCAATATACTGAATTTTGAGTGCCTCTTAGCTCCTAGAGTATTTTTTTAGTGAAATAGCTTATTTCCCTTTTGAATCCTATAAAGCCTTTCTAATAAAACTAATGTTCTTTGTCTCCCTGTATGTAAATGGGCATTTACTATTTTTAAAATAATTTTTGTGTGTGGGGGTAAGTGTAGTAATGTATATTATATGTTGAATATTATATACGAATACTACTTAATTATGCAGATATCTTTCTAGCAATAAGAGTTTTAAATATTAGTCAATTGTGTAGATTACAAGTCAAAATTTGGTAATAATGACAATATTAAAATTCCTTTTGAATGTAAATATATTATTTAGATATAGTTTTTTTGAGTAATATCTGTATTTTCTTTTAATTTTTTCAGCTCTTTCAGTCTCACATGGCAACAAAATCTTGTATGTCCTCCCAAGTATCTGATGATGAACAGAGAGTGAGTATATCTTTTAAATAAATCCATATTTTACTCCAGATGTCTCTATGATTTCAAAATAACTATTCAGAGACTGGAAAGACTTTTGTTTCTTTTTTTCTTGAATGTGAATGACTTTTATGTTGATTCAAGTTAAAAATCAGTGATGGATTGAATAACTTTCACATGTCCGGTGTCTCATCCTACTTCACATTAAGCAAATTAAAATTCAAACTGAAGACTAGCACTGCTTTTGCTGGGCATACTTGCAGAACGTGGTGGATGTAAAGAACTCCTTTAGTTCTCTAGAGTATAGGAAGTAGCACCATGGCCCTGTTAAGATGCCTTCCTGAGTGTAAGATCAGACCTTAATGTTTCCAGCATCCTAAATGTGCCTATATAGGAGGGATTTGTTTTGGTAATTCATATAAAAATTTATATTTAAAAAGAGAGAGTAAATTTAACTTGGTGAAAGAGTGGAGTTGTCCGTTGTTGTTTTTTTAAAGAAAATTACAAATATAAACATGGGTAATTCAGTAAAATTTAATAATTTCCTTTAGTTCTGTGCTTCAGTTAAGTTTCTTCTTATTTTTCCCTCTTCCTCCACACATGCTAAGGTCCCCACACTTTTGATAAATCATAATTAGACCACCAAACTGCTGTCCTTTTCATTTTTTCTCTCATTGGTAATAATAGTATATATCATCTTTTATCACCTTGAAGACTTTTTGACTTACTCTTAATCTGCCTTCTAACACATTACTTTGCTGAAACTACTGTCAAAGTTACTAGTAGTCTTTTAGTGCTTACTCCTCGTTTTCTCTGGCCACTCTTCAAATAAATTATGGTGACTAATTTCATATTTTTGAAAAGCTCCTTTTGATTTCATGACATTAAAATTATATAGCTTTAGAGCCGGAAGGATTCTACAGCCATTTAGTTCAACTTTTGCACTTGCTTGTTAGATAGCAAGTATTATTTTAATCTTCTTGAATACTTTCATAACTGGGCAAAATAGTGTGTCTTCACTCTCTCTTTTTTTTTTTTTTTTTTTTTAATATAAAGATAATATGCTTACATTACTAAAAGGGATTTAAAGGGAACAAAAGAAAATACAGTGTACTGGTTTTCTGTTGCTCCATAACAAATTGCCACAAATTTAGCTGCTTAACACAACACCTATTTGTTAGCTCACACTTCTGTAGGTCAGAAAGCCAGGCACAGCACAGCTGGCTTCTTTGCCCAGGGCCTCACACTCAGGATGTTGGCTGGCTGGGTCCTTATCTGGAGGCTCCCCTTTCAAACTCATGTTGTTGGCAGAATTCAGTTTCTTGCTGGCCAGTTACTAGCAGCTCCTCATCATTCTTACGTCCTTGTCATGTGGCTTCCTTTTATCCATACGTCAAGGGAGAACACGAATCCCCTTCTTGCCTCAAACCCAGTTTTCCAGAAGTCGGGGATTGTAGCTTTGAGTAGATAATGTAAGTCCTTCAATTTTGTTCTTCTACAGAATTGTTTTACTATTTTAAATCTTCTGCATTTCTGTATAAATTTTAGAATCAGCTTGTCAGTTAATATTGACAGTATACAGTTGGATTTTGTTCTTTTATCCAATTTGACAGTTTCCTTCTTTTAATTGAAATGTTTTGGCTTGCACTGTTCAGTATACTAGCCATTAGCCACATGTGGCCATTTAAATTTAACTTATTTAAAATTAAATAAAATTTAAAAACTCACTTCCTCAGTTGCATTGGTTACACTTCAAGTGCTTAGTATCGGCATGTGACTAGTAGATACCTGTTGCACAGCTCAGATATAGACCATTTCCATCATCATAGAAAGTCCTACAGGACAGCACTGGTTTAGGTCATTTATATATATATATATTTTTAAGTATATTTTATTGATTATATTGTTACAATAGTTCCAATTTTTTCCCCTTTGCTCCCCTCCGCCCAGCACCCCCCTTCCCCGACAATCCCCTCCCCAAGTCCATGCCCATGGCTCACCCTTTCATATATTCTTCTTCTTTTTTTAAAAAATAATTAATTAGTTAAATATTTTAACAATAAAAAATAACAATCCCTCCCTCTCAGACTTGAGACCCTTTACAATCTTATAAAGGACAATGGACGAAGGTCTCGAGCTCCTCTAGCTGCTTCAAGCTGGACATGGTCGTCGTCCTACCTACCCTTGGGTCAAGAAATCCCTAATAAGAGTGGGGGTGTGGAGGGGACAGTGGCCTTCCCACAAGGGGAAGGATCATGCAGACTCCAGGTTGATTGGCTGTCTCTGGACAACGGCATGCTTGGTTTAACAGGCTGGCATCCTTGTTGTATTCTGGGGGCAACAGGGTTAAAGGACATTATTCAATCCGTAACCACTAGATGACAAAAGACAGGTATTAATTTTTCAATGTCCCACATTAGGGAAAAGAAGGGTTTCTTTGGAGGAAGGTATGCCAGGTACATCTCACCTGTCCAAAACCCTTTTGCCCATTATACTTAGTTTGGACTGAGGGAAATATTTTAGGTATTCCCCCTCTCAGGCCTCTGGGCTCTTTCTGTCCAAGCCATTAGGATAGAAAAGAGAAACCAGTTTTAAAGTGAAGCCCACAGACCACCCCGTTCTTCACCAACCCAGCCACTTAGTTCAGCCAAACCATTGAGTCTCAGGAGGCAGCAATGCAGACAGGATTAAGTGAGGCCTATACGTACAGACAATCACTCAGGTAATGAGATCGTAGACTTATGCCCTTTGAAAACAGAAAACACATGTTAATTTATGTAACATAACCCACATACATGTCTCTAAATCTGTAGGACTGTCTTATCGGAAAGACATTCAGTTGCAAGGCATTTGACATACTTCTCGCCTGTAAATTAAACATCTTTGATAATGCCACAGACATAGTTTAACTTTCAAATGAAAACAAATTTTAAATGAAAAGAAACTTTAAAGACGGTTAGCTGCACTACTTTATAGTCTACCACTGGGCATTGTGATCTTCCTTGAATCATGATTTTTCTCCCTAAGATTACCCTCCTTGTCATTAAAGGGACTGCATTAAGTTCATTTTTAATTTATCCTGTTCATTTGCATAAACACAACAAGGGCAGCAAATGATCACTTATGATCTTTAGTTTTGCTTTGCTGGAACTTACGCAAGGAACATTTAGGGTGACTTTCAGTCTGCCCTTCAGGGCACAGAAGCTGAGCCACATACCTGGCATTCAGCCTTGCCTGTAAACACCTGTCTTTTCCAGGTCCTTCTGGTTTTCGATTGTGCCTTAAGGTCCTTTCTAGCCATCTTTCAGGAAAACAACCTTCGTTCCTTCCCTGGAAAGATTGCTATGGACCACTCACCCATCCAAGGTACCAGGCCTTTTATCTCGTAGACTTTTATTACCTTTGAAGGTCAGTCCCAGTTGCTCAGGGATTTTTGGTAACAACCGAAGCCCAAGCATGTCTCCTTTAGGCATGACATTCCATTCAAAGTCTTAGTTAAAAAAAAAAAACAAAAAAACCTCTATTAACAACTGGTCTTATTAGTTTTATGCAAAGAAACTGAGGTCATTACTTACTTCTTTAGAATGCCAAATTCTGGAGGGATCAGATAGGGAGAAAATATATACAGTGTGAAGGAAAATCCTTGTCCTTCTAATATTCACTGAACTTGCATTTCTATTCTTTATATTTTTAATTTTTTCCCCCCACTAAAAATTTTTCTGTTTGTTTGTTTTTCCATTACAGTTGTCTCACTTTTTCCCCCCTCTTGCTTCTCTGAACCCTGTCCCTCCCTTCTCCCACATTCAGTCCCCACCCAGTTGTCCATGTCCATGGGTCATTCATACATGTTCTTTGACTAGACCCTTCCCCTTCTTACCACTTCTCTCCCTCCCATCTCCCCCTTTGTTACTGTTAGTTTATTCCTCGTTTACATACCTCTGGTTCAATTTTGCTCATTTGTTTGTGTTGTTCATTAGTTTCCTTTAACAGGTGATAGCATAAGGTAATTTTCTTTTGTTGCCTGGCTTATTTCGCTAAGCATAATTCTCTCTAGTTCCAATCATGTTGTTGCAAATGGTAGAAGTTCCTTCTTTCTTTCAGTACTTATTCATTGTCATTTTCCCCCTTTGTACTCGTGTTCCTCTCTGTCTCTCTCTGTTTCTTCATCTTCTTAAAGCAGACCCATTAGCATCTCTTGCAGTGCTGGTTTGGTGGAGATGTATTCTTTTAACCTTCTTTTGTCTTGGAAGCTCCTTATTTCACCTTCCATTTTGAATGAGAGCCTTGCTGGGTAGAGTATTCTTGGTTGTAGGCCTTTGTTTTTCATTACTTGGAATATATTTTGCCATTCCCTTCTGGCTTGTAGTGTTTCTGCTGATAAATCTGATGATAGCCTTATTGGAGCTCCCTTGTATGTTATTAGTTGTTTCTCTCTTGCTGCTTTTAGGATTCTCTCTTTGTCTTTGAATGTTGGCATTTTAATTATGATGTGTCTTGAAGTGGGCCTGTTGGGGTTCATCTTCATTGGGACCCTCTGTGCTTCCTGGACTTGCATGATTCTTTCTCTCTTCATGTTAGGGAAGTTTTCTGTCATTAGTTTTTCAAAGAGGTTTTCTATTCCTTGCTCTTCTTCTTCTCCTTCTGGAATTCCAATGATACGAATATTGTTACGTTTCATGTTGTCCTGCAGCTGTCTTAGAACCTCTTCAGTCTTGTTCAGCCTTTTTTCATTTTGTTGCACTGTCTGAGTTTTTGTCTACATTGTCCTCCAGCTCGCTGATCCGATCTTCTGCTTCCTCTAGCCTGTTTTTAATTCATTCTACTGTGTTCTTCAATTCAGAGATCGTATTCTTCATTTCCTCCTGTCTCTTATTGATAGCTTCCATGTCCTTTTTGATGCTGGTATAATTCTCAGTAAGTTCCTTATAGTTCTTCTGGAGTTCACTGTAGCTTTTCCTGGAGTTCTTTGTAGTTTCCGCTGAGCTCATTGAGCTTCCCCATAATACATGCTTTCAATTCCATATCTGATAGTTGGCTCCCCTCTATTTCATTTAGCACTCTTTCTGGGGATTCTACCTTTCCTTTCGATGGGGGGTTGTTTCTCTGTCTCCCCATTTTTGTGACTCCTATTGTTTATTGGTGCTTCTTAGAATGATCTGCACTTCCTGAATCTGTCCCTGGTGGCGTCAGATCCTGTACCAGTCTGGGCCTAGGCAGCCTGTTGGAGACTTTCAGGGATCTATTGCCTTTGTCTGGCTTGTTGTTAATCTATTCAATCTGTGATTAGCTGTCAGGCTTAAGGACCATGGGCGTGGCAGCTTAATTCCTGTAGGCAGGGCCTTTGCTTCCCCTCAGGCTGATGCCACTTGGCCGGGAATGGTCTGCCTGCAGTGTGGGGATGAGTCAGCACTGGGACCCGGCGGGCCGCTTCCCCAGCTCTCCCCTTAAAGCCACCACACCAAACTCTCCCCAAGCATTTCCAGTCCTCTCTGTCTTCCCTCTGCTTGTGCCCAGGGTAAGTGGGGGCCAAAACATTTTTGTATGTGATCCGCTTAAGAGCTCTTTTTCTCCAGCTGTTTCTCTCCAGCTAGCAAGAAACCCTATGGCTTTTCGCTTTTCTCAGCTGGACACTATTTTACTTTCCACTCTGTTGCTGTAGGCTGGGAAGTTCAGCTGGGGGTTTAGACCCTGCCCTTCTCAGGGGGAACCCCCGGCTGCTGAGCTGTTTCTCAGTCCCTTCAGCTGCCACCCGTGTGAGCCCAGCCAGCCTTTCCGCGTCTCCGCACTCCCTACCGGTCACGTTGTGATGTAGCGGCCTTTTCTGTCTCTCCGTGGTTATAAGACTTCTCTCCAGCTGGTGTTCGGTTGGTTATTCCAGATGATTTCTCCAAAATTACATTGTAAATCCAGACTAGTTCTGGGAGGAAGTTAGTGTAGCTTCCACTTACTCCTCCGCCATCTTGTTTCCCCTAGGTCATTTATATTTAATTTAATTATAGAAATAGCTGGGTTTAAGTCTATCAATTGGCTCTTTGCCCTGTTTTGTTTTGTTTTTCCTTTTATTTCCTTGTCCTGCCCTCTTTTGGATTAATAGATTATTTCTATAATTGCATTTTATCTACCCTATTGGCTTATTAGCTATACTGCTGGGCTTTTTAAACAATTTTTAAAAATAATAATTGATGTAGGCTTTAAGTGACACACATTATCTTCAAATAACATTATAGTAGTTCACGAATAATACAAAACATTATGACAGTGTATCTCCATTCGCCTTCCTGTACTTCGTGTTGTCATTAGCACGCATTCTACTTCTCCGTGTACTATATATTCTATAATAATTGTTGTTGTTGCTTTCAACATTCAATTACCGTATTCTTTGCACTATAAGATGCAACTGACCATAAGATGCACCTAGGTTTAGATGAGGAAAACAAGAAAAAAAATATTCTGAACCAAATGGTGTACTAAAATACTTAATAAAATATAACAGAATAATATTTCAACCATGTAAAGTGAACAGCAGTCAGCAGTGGTATTAAGAACCATCACCACTGTCATTAACAAATGAGAAGAGACTGTAAGGTTCAGGTACTCTTCTAGTTTTCCGCGAAGCCCAGGAAATCTTCATCGCTAGTGTCAGAATTTATGAAGCTCAGTTGCTCATAATCACTGATATCACTTTCTTTGCTATCTTCATACTGACCAGACGCCCTGAGATTCAGCAGCAAAATGGGACATTTAAGCGTCCCCAGGGGTTTTGCGTGCGCCCACCGCTTCCTCTTCTAATAGCTGTCACCACTGCTGACAGATCAGGTAATACACATCACAGTCTGTGACACAATATTTGCTCCATAAGATGCACAGACATTCCCCCCCCACTTTTTTGGGGAAAAATGGGTCTTATGGAGCAAAAATTACAGTATATTTTTCAAGAAATTAAAACAAATAAAAGCTCTCTTATATTTGCTGGTATTTTACCTTCCCTGCAATCTTAATTTCTTTTTGCCAATCTGAATTTCCATCTGTTGTCATTTTCCTTTCTTTCGAAGAACTTTTAACATCTCGTATAGTGTAGATCTGCTTACATTGAATTTTCTAAGATTTTGTTTGTTTTAAGATGTCTTCATTTTGCCTTCATTAGTAAAGGATATTTTCATCAGATACAATGTTCTTGTTGTCATTTTTTTCTTTTGGCATTTTATTGATGATATTCTATTGTCTTCTGGTTTGCATTATTTCTTATGAGAAACTTGTGGGCATTTTATGTTTTACTTATATATAATCTGTGTCCCACACCTGGTTGCTCATAAAGTTTTCCTTTATCCATGTTTTTAAACAGTTTGCTCTGGCATGCCTACTTGTGGCTTCCTTTGGATTTTTCCTTTTTGTAGTTTGCTGAAATTCTTGGATCTCTGAGTTAATGTTTATAAAGTTGGAAAATTTTCAGTCACTCTTACTTAGATAATGTTTTCCTCACCCTCCTTGCCTGCCTCTTCTTTTTCACCTGGTATTTCAACTATAGGTATCCTATATTATTTGGTATTGTTCCATAGTTTTTTGAGTCTCCGTTATAGTTTTATTTTTTCTATGAGAGAATTTTAGCTTGGATAAATAAAGATATTTAGCTTGGGTGATAACTACTAACCAAATATTTATTCTGTTGTTTGATCTTGTATTCTATTTGTTGCCTCTTATTGTAGAGCTTTCGTATCTCATAATTCCCTGTGACATCATCTATTATATCCATCTCTTTCCTGTAGAAAAAGAGTGTATTTTTCTTCTTTAGCATGATTATCATAGGTATTTTAAAGTTCTCATCAGGTAATTCAACTTTTGATTCATTTGTAGATCTCTTTCTGTTGACTGGTTGTTGTTTTTCCCCTTGAATATGAATCAATTTTTTATGCTTCTACCTATATAGTAGTTTTTGATTGTATAGAAGATACTGTAAATGATACGTTGTGGAGGTGCTGGATTCTGTTTTCTTTTTCTCAAGTGTTGACCTTTGTTCTAACAGTTGTTACTAACTGGTCCCATTGATTATGTTGAGACTTTGTTATAGGCATTATTTGAGCCAGGGCTACTTCAGTTGTGCCTTCTATGCTAGGGAGCATTTCTGACTTCTGGGATATGATTCTTATTCCTAACATGTGGCCTATTTAGCTTTTCAGTGGGAAGCCTTAAAGTGTTTACCAAGCCCCTTTAATTTATAGACTTAAAATTCAAATTCCCCATACAAGGATGGCTCTCTTGAACACTCTATATAGCTTCTTCTCGTTCCCATTTCTCTCCTGCTAGGTTTATTGTATTCCTCTTACACATGTGCAGTTCAGCAGTCAGCCAGCGATTTGAGGGAAGTGTACTTGCAGGTTTTGGACTCCCTTCTTTCTGGAATTTTCTCCTTCAATTTTTAGCTGATTTTCACAGCCTTATCTCCAACTGACTTACCAACCCAGTAAGACTGCCACTTGAATTTTGACCTCTATCATCTTTGTGCAGCAATGACTGGGGAGTACCCTCATGGGAAAAGCTAGAAAATGTCATTTCACCATATATAGTTTCCTTGTCTTAAGAGTTTCCCCTTAAATGTTTGTCAGCCTTTGGTTGTACTCCAATACCTTGAAAAAAATTGACTATAGTTATTATCAACAGGGAGATTAGTGTGGCATAAGTTATTCTGCCATTACTGGGTGCTAGGATTGTATCTATAATTCTGTATTGTACTTTTTCCACATAACATTTTAATATAAGAATCAGTGCTCATCCACTGATATATATCAGTGTATTCCAAAAAAGGGGGAATCATCTGGCAAAAATGTCACTTTGCCTGCTCTGTTCAAGGCTCCCATTCAAGCAGATATTGTAATCTTTGTTCACACCAACTTGTGTAAAAACAGTAGATAGTGCTATGCTGTCAGTGAATTGGCAGGTCATCAAACCAGTGCTGAGTCTTGGGGTACTGACAGACCTGTGGCTCAAATTCCCAGAGTTTGAGGTGGTAGAACTCATCATTCTGGCCAGGGTGCTTTTGGCAATATGTGTCACGGGGACCACATGTTTGCACCAACCAAAACCTGGTGCCATTGGCACTGCAGAGTGAACAATAGGAGCAATATGCTACTGGCTCTGCCCTGGCTGCCTCAGGCATACCAGTGCTTGTCATGTCTAAAAATCATTGTATTGAGGAAGTTCTGAACTTCCTTCGGTGGTTGAAGATAAAGTTGAGGGCTACAAGAAGATCAAGGGGGCTGATTTGCTTCTTAAGAAACATAAGGCCTAGAATGATATTGAAAAGGTCTCTGCCTCTCAGCAAATGAGGGGTGGCAATGGCAAAATGAGAAACCATCATAGTATTCAGTGTGGAGGACCTTACATCATCTCTACAAGGGGGGGATCCAAAAAACAGAATTTATTCATAAAAAATTGTGTATTTATTCTTACCTGTTTAAACTTCAGTCACCTCCATTTGATGTAATATACCTATGGAGACATTCTTTATGCTACTCAAAACAGTTTTTGAACTCGTTGATTTTGTTGCCTTTTAGTATTTCTGCCATTTTTTGTCTTACCTCTTCCACATTGGCAAAACATTTCCCTTTGAGCACTTTTCTCATCTGGGGAAACAAAAAAATGTCTCTCAGGGTGAGATAGGCTGAATAAGGAAGGTAGGGCACAGGGGTCATGCCATTTTTGGTCAAAAACTGCTGAACACTCAGCTGACGGTATGGACAGGTGTGCTCATAAATCACACATCATTAAATGGGCAAACACGTTGAAAGAGTCTTCGAAAAAAATTCTCTGAAGCCAAACGCAGTCTCTCACAACAATGCCAGCTGGTACATTGATACAGATGGGTTCCTAGAGCACTCACCTAGCCTGGGGGAAACCTGTACTACAAGGGGTCAGCCTTCCAGAAGGTAATTCTCTTTTTTGAGGGGATCTCTCCTTGTATATTGAGGATAACAGTATCATCAAAGCTTTCAGAAACATCCTTGGCATTAATTACTATGCATAATGTAAGCAAACTGAACAGTTTGAAACTTGCACCTGTTGGCATGTGGGCTGTTATTGCATTTGGATTGAAAGTACTTTCTGCAAGTTAGATGATTTGTATGGCACTTGGTGTAAAGGTGCCTCCATCAAGAGTAATTACAACCTTCCTGTGCACAAGATGCTCAGTCAGACCTTAGCAGAATCTTTCAAAGCCCAAAGGTCCAAAGAGCACTCAGCACTACGCAAAAAGATTCCTCACAGAGTCAATCCTGAAGGAGAATTCACTGAATAACCTGAGAGATGTGTTAAAGCTAAGCCCATATGTAAAGATCATGCACCGGAATACCAATCTTTATCAGGCCAGAACCACAAGCTCCAGGTGGATAAAGCAGCAGCAGTGTTAGAAGCCACATCAGATGAGAAGGGGGTCCCAGGCAAGAAGCCTGTGGTAGAGAAGGAAGAAAAGAAGGCTTTGGCGTTACAAAGCAGGAGAAGCCTTTGGTGGGAAAAAAGAGTGCAGCTACCAAGAGGCCCGTAGCTGAGAAGAAACCCACAGAAAAGAAACCCATAACAGAGGAAAGCAAACCTGTGGCATAAACTTAAATTTGTTCATTCCATAAAGGTCAAATTGCCGTGGACAGCTAATTTTGAATAAAAACCTGATCAAAGGCAAAAAAAATAAATATTTAAAACTTTATTAAAAATCTATCACAAAATGACTTTAAACTTTTTGTTTTACAAATGAATGCCACAGTTTACTTGGGTATTTTCCTATTTTGAAAATCAAATATTTTAATATTGTAACTAGTGCTGGACTCTCGTTATATGAAGAGAAGAAATACACCGTATTTTTCACTCCATAAGACGCACTCCTTTTTCCCCCAAAGTGGGGGGAAAATGTCTGTGCATCTTATGGAGCAAATATTGGGTCACAGACTGTGATATGTATTATCTGACCTGTCAGTGGTGGCGATAGCTGTTGGAAGAGGAAGGGGTGGACCCACTTTGCTGCTGAATCTCGGGGTGCCTGGTCAGTATGAAGATAGCAAAGAAAGTGATATCAGTGATTGTGAGCAACTGAGCTTCATAAATTCTGACCCTAGCAATGATGAGTTCCTGAGTTTTCCAGAAAACTAGAAGAGCACTTGAACCTTAAGAAAGTCTCTCCTCATTTGTTAATGACAGTGATGATGGTTCTTAATACCACTGTTGATTGCTGTTCACATTACATGGTTGAAATATTATTCTGTTATATTTTATTAAATATTTTAGTACACCATTTGGTTCAGAATATTTTTTTTCTTGTTTTCCTCCTGTAAACCTAGGTACGTCTTATGGTCAGGTACATCTTATAGTGCGAAAAATACAGTATGTTGTGAGGGTCTGGACACATTTCTCACAAATTTACTTAGTTGTATCTACCCCCAAGGGGAGGTATAATTATCATAAAATCTTATGTTTCTTTGATATATTCTTTCAAATTTGCGTATATCCTATCTTAGTAAAAGCTTTGTTTTTGTTTTTGCTGTTTTGTTTTTCTTCAACAGAAAAGGGAAAATATTCGCTCTTTGACTATATGTGGCCATGTTGGTTTTAAAAGTTTGCCTGATCAGCTGGTCAACAGATCCATCCAGCAAGGCTTCTGCTTCAATATTCTCTGTGTCGGTTAGTGCCAGCCTCTTCCCCTATGCTGTTCCTTGGTGTTCCCTGTGCTCACTTCATTCTTTTAAGCTGTATGATGCTCATGTCATCAATTTGAGATCAAAATCACAGATTTTTCTCAGTTATTTAAATTTTAAGAGTTTTTTTTAAGTTGTACTGCTTTAACTTTTTTGTTTGTTCTTTAAACATGTCAATACTTCCTTCAGAGTTCTGAGTAATAGCATACTTACTTATTTTTATATTCTGCTAAAGACCTAGTGGACCAACCTAAGCATGTATTTCTTCCATGGACAACTCAGCCTTTGAAATATTTGGGACACTTGAAACCACTCTTAAGAATTTACAGTTCTGTTTTTTCTTGGCCATCCTGTGCACCTGTGAAGATGTACCTTTGTTTCTTTTAGGGGAGTCTGGAATTGGAAAATCAACGCTGATTGATACATTGTTTAATACTAATTTTGAAGACCATGAATCCTCACATTTTTACCCACATGTTCGACTTAAAGCTCAGTCATATGAACTCCATGAAAGTAATGTTCGATTGAAATTGACCATTGTGAATACAGTGGGATTTGGTGACCAAATAAACAAAAAAGAGAGGTACATGTTTTCTTCTTGTAGTAAAACAAGTTTTTCTTATTGCAGGACATTTGCATTCTCTTCCCATGTGCTATGATTTGATTTTCTACTATGCAAATCCATACCTTTCCTCCCAGACTTTTAATTTTTTGAATCATTGCAATATTTTGTTCTCACTAACAAATTGACATTTTTATATTCAGTTACGTAATTTCTCTAGAATAATTTGAAATATATTATTAAAATGCCTATTTCAGCAAAAACAGTTTTAGTTATTTTCTGATGTGCCAAGTCAGTGTATTTTAAGTGATTTGTACTAATTTTCAGGCAAGACTGAAATCAGTGTGAGAAAAAAACAAGACACACAATGGCAAATATATAATGGCCAATGCATGGTGCATGAATTTTTTGTGTGTGAAATTCTAAGCAAATTAGCTAGGTACATTATAATGCATTACAGTTAAGGTTTGATAATGACATTTTTATATTATGTCTTATTTCTCCTGTGTTATTGTAAAGATTGATTATAGAGTCTGTATGAAATTTAAACTAAGAAAGGGGGAAATAGACTGGGGTAAAATAATAACTTTTGTTCTTTTTCCTTTTCTTAGAAATTACATATTTTCATTATTAGAGGTAATTTCCTACTTTTCTAAAGTTTGCTTTAGAGAGAAAATACTTTGCATAATTAACTCTTTATGTAACTTATGTTCGCCTTCTCAGTATATTTGTGTGTTCTCCTTTAAATTTCAAGAAATTATTTGTGTGTGCTTTTTGAAGAAGCAGATTAGTGGCACAGACAAAGGCCTTTGACATGTTGCTTTAAATCATATTAATTTTTAAAGTACTTTTCTATATAGCACCTTATATGGCTTTATAAATTTATACTTTGATATTTGGCATTGTTGATGCTCTCATACATGGTAACTTTTTAAAATATTTCCTTTTCTATAGAAATATTGATTTTAGATATAGCAACTTCTGTAAATTCTCTGATTAATTCCAGCAATTCATCTTTAATATTGTTTAGATTTTCTATGTATTAGTATGATCTACAAATAATGACACTTATATGTCTTCCAATCCTTTTTCTTTTTTAATCTTTTATGGATGTTTAATTTATATTAAAAAATAAAATGCACTGATTTTTTAAAGTGTATAATTCAGTAAATTGACAAATATATAGCTTTGTAGCCAACACCATGGTTAGAATATATGTAAGGTCCATAGTCTTGGATACTTTCCTCACATGCATGTGCATGTGCAGATCAGTGCTTCGCCAAAGCCAGAAGGGGACCCCTCTCTAGATCTCCAATGCTTTCTGTTGATGCAGTTCCTTTCTTTCCAGTGTTCTTGTGTATAAATTCTAGTTGCTTTGGCCTCCCTGAACTGCTATTGGTATCTCTCAACTCATAGAATCTGCCAGGCTCTATTCTCTCTAAAGATATGGCATATTATTTAACTGAGAAAAGGCATCAGCATCAATAACTTAAAAGATATTTAAGTCAAATTCCATGACTTCTTGCTTCTTACATTAGATTTGTAAGGCATGAAAAGCATTAACATATTAAAGAGGAAAGGCACACATCAAATGAAAGTATCAAATCAGTAATGCAGTTAGGGGTGGGAACCTTGTTAGAAAGGGATCCATTGTGTGAACGAATGTGAGAATGAAACAATGTAAATTCAATATTTCTATAACACATTTTAAAGCACAGTTATCCTGATGGTTTTAAAGTATTACCTTTGTATGTGCATGTTTTGCACAGTTTGTTTTATTACTGAAGTTATCGCTTTACCATACATACTACATTTATTAATTGATGAAAATAAAGATCTCAAACTTTGGAGTTACATAAATATCTTATTAAGGTAGCACCGATATGATGTATTCAATAGTTAAATAATTATTTTTTTTTAGCTACGAACCAATAGTTGACTACATAGATGCTCAGTTTGAGGCCTATCTCCAAGAAGAACTGAAAATTAAACGTTCTCTCTTTAACTACCACGATTCTCGTATCCACGCGTGCCTTTACTTCATCTCACCAACAGGCCACTCTCTGAAGACACTTGATCTCTTAACCATGAAGAGTCTTGACAGCAAGGTGGGTGGAAAAAGAATCAATTTAGCCTGCTTTAATATTTACTTTGAATTATTAAAATATCTTTATGATAATATATGTATAACTTCTATTCTGTGCATTTTTTAAACATTTGATAAGTTTTGATCTTAGGTTATTTTCCAGAGAAATTCAGTTTGGAAGATGAGATGCAAAGAAAAAACATTAACATAAAATTTCAGTTCTTTTTTTAATGATTAAATTGCATGTCAGAATATGGGGATTCATTTATATATTCTTTAAAAATACCTATCAGTACTCCATTTCTTTTAATTACTGAATAATATTCGATTATATGCATATGTCATATTTTATCCATCAGTGATGGACATTTGGGGTTTTGACTGTTATAAATAACGCTGCATGGTGACATGTTTTCAGTTCTCTTGGCTGTGTTTCTAGGAGTGAAATTGCTGGAGCACATAGTGTACTAATTTGTTTCGTAGAGCTGCTATAACAAAACACTGAGAAGCTTAAATAACAGAAATTAATTTTCTCTCAGTTCTGGAAGCTAAAAGTCTAAAATCAAGGTGTCAATATGTTTGGTTTCTTCTGAGACCCCTTCCTTGGCTTGCAAATACATCCACAGTCAGTAACTTTGCTCTTGCTAATATTGTTTACTTTTGATGACATAAATTCTAGGGCCTTATCGTGTTAAAAAAAAAATTGGAGGAGAGAAAAAATGGGGTATGTACATAGGACAGAAAAATCCCTTTCTTCAAATGGTTAATAACACTTAAAAACTTCTTTTTAGAATTTTTATGCCATTGGTGTTCTATAAGAGCCAGCATGTAGATGGACAGGGTACAATTAGGACTGGCCGTTCCTCTCTGTATAATGAAAATCCTAGGGTCCAGGGCCCTGGTGAAGTTTAGTTTTGGAGGCTACAAGTTCGAGAGCAGGGTGCCAGCATGGTTGGGTTGGGTGAGGGCCAGCTTCCCAGATACAGACATCTCATTATATCCTCACATGGTGGAAGGGCCATTTACATTATTTAAATGTGGATTTATTTGACACTAATTTTACTTTATGATACTACTAAGTGAGAAGTTCATTGACAAAGATTAAGATCTAACATTCTGTCACATATTAGAGCAAATTATATTTTAATGTGAACCATATCAAGAAAACCTATTTTTAAATTTCTAAGCCAAGGAGATATATATAAATTCAGGGAGCTATAAAATACATTATCCACAAATTAACTCCCTTTGGATTTTTGTTTAAAAGGTGACTAAAGAGTACTTACTAGCTTATACTAGAAAAAAAAAGAGAAGGTTTTCTGTAACCTCTGAGGGTATGAGAAACTCAGCTTTAATTATCCTGGCTAATAATTTTATGAGATAGTATTCAGAAAGCAAGGACATTCTGGCCATTACTTTTTGCTATACAGACATCAGTGTGGACAGTATGAAGGCCTGCTAGTGAAGTATCTGTACATAGATTGATTGACTTTTTACTAGTTGCAGTCTCCTGGCTTTAGCAGTAACTTGATGAAGCTTATATGGTAGCCTGTTCATCTGATAGGTTTTCTAACCATTTAGACAGTTATTTTTATCGTTTGGTCTGATTATATGGAAGTTTATATTTATTAATGGAACATAGAGGTAAGAGTGCATAACTTTGTCTTAACAGGACAGGGAAACATGATGTAGTTTGTGTAAAGATCATAGCATTTGGTGTCAGTAAAGGCTGGTTTTAAATATTAGCTGGCACTTAATAGCTATATGTTTTTTGACAATTTTCTTTAGCCCTCTGAGCCCCAGTTTTCTCACATCTAAAATAAAAGCTAGGGAGTTTTTAAAAGAGGTGATCTCAAGGGGCAGATGTGAAGATTAATTAAATTGATAGTTTGTCTTGATTTTAAAAGCAGGACACTTCACTGCTTCACATGGAAAGTTACCTTATCTTACTGAAATAGTGACAGGTTACCATTAGTGTGAAACATCTGTTACTTTCCCTTCCCCTGATACACAGATTCTCATTATGTTTATCTTTCAGTCTATCTTGTGTCCTCCAGCCTATTGATAATGATGCTCTTGGCTAGGAATGCCTGAGGTATTCCTCCCACTGTATTTACTCATAGTATGAGCCCCCACAGACATCCCTCACCCCTGCCATCACTACTACTATGGTCAGTGTCGTGGCTAGGCCAACCCTTGTGATTCTTGTTATGATCTCAGGATGCACTCCAGCAAGAAACCATCAGGAAACTTTGAAGAACAAGATTTGTTACTCCCAGATCCTGGAGGGTACACAGCACACCCAAAGACCACACAGGGAGGACAAGAGAGAGGGAAAGGGAGGGAGTATGAACCTGGGACTCTGTGTTTATAAGGGTTCAAGAATGGGATGTAGTTGGGAAGATGGCAGAGGACTAAGGGGAGGCTGTGCTCTCAGGCTCCCGAGACCCGTCTGTAGTTTGCACTAATTGCAGACAGAACATCTCAGTGAGCAGCTGGACACTGGCAGGAGTCGAGCCTTCGCACTGCTGGATTAGAGAAAACCATCTAGGAACAACCTGTTAAGTGAGGATAGCAGAGGAAAAGGGGACGAAACGGGACTCCTGACTGGGGCGGCTGCCCGAGCTGTGGCTGGAAGTACACAAAGGCTTTTTGGCGACCACAGGCTACCTGGGAGAGGAGTTGGGAGGAGAGCGGATCTCTGCCCGCTGGCAGAGACGGGACTCGAACAGGCGGCATTGGCGCTGAAGGACAGGAGACAGCGTGCTCCCGGGCAAGTGAGAACATAACTCTGCTTTATATTTTTCTATAGTGGACGGTGGAGAGGGAAGGAAAGTTTGGGGGTGGTAGGCCATTCTTGAGGAGCGCAGGCACAGTGGTGACTCATCCACTCCCCAACCCTCCCCTTTGGTCGCGGGGGCGCATAGGGAAGTGCTCTCACTCACTGGCCCAGGTGCGCGGGGCCGTGAGTCCAGACGTTCCTTGGACACTCCCCAACGGACATAAGATCAGTGCCCCAACGGGCACAGGGAGGGCCCACTGAACATGCAGAGGACTGTGGGCAGACACCCCTAGCCAGCTCCCGTGGGCGCCGGGCCCTAGGCCGGAAAGCAGACCATTAGCGCAGGCTCTGTTCGTGCCGGCCCAGACGGGTGAGGGAAGGCAGTCGGCTGCGGCGCCGGAACAGCGGGCGGCAGCGACTCACAGACGCTCACTTCCACTGAGCACAAGTGTCTGGGGCTCTGCCCTAAGAGGCGAGAGACCAACTCCCAGAGCTCGGCTCAGCGGGACTAAGGGCACAGGCACGCGAGCGCAAAAACACCTCAGCCCGGGGACAATAGGCGCCAAACGCAGGGCAAGTTCTCGGGCCGCTCGCGCGTGCAGGGACGCGCGCAGGGACACCTCAGCGCGAACGCGGAACCACCTCAGCCCGGCAACAATAGGCGCCAATCGTGGGGCAAGCTCTCGGCCGCCCCACCCGTGCAGGGGCTCGCGCGCAAGGACACCTCAACTGGCTCCGGCGGGCAGCAAGGAAGCGAGCTGTGCCGCCGGCAACCGCAGGCAAACACCATTGCTGCAAGAAACAAGAACCTCTGAACCGCCACACTAGACCAGCTGTGGACGCAGAAAGAGAAGGTGACACACCAAGGCTGAACTGAGTAAAAACATCCTTTTTTTTTTTTTTTTTTCACTTTTTTTCCCTCTCTTTCTTCTTTTCTTTCTTTCTTTCTTCTTTTCTTATTTCTTTTTTCTGTTTTTTTTTTTTTTCCGGGTTTTTTCTTTTCTTCTTTTTTCTTTCTTATTTCTTTTCTCTCTTTCTTTCCTTCTTCTTTTCTTCTTTTTTCTTGTTTTTTTTCCTCTTCCAAAAAGAAAAGCTATATCTCTAATGTGTTGCATATAACCTCTCCTCCTCATCCTTTAATTGTTGTTTATTTGTTTGTGTGTCTAGTTTAGCCCCCCTATCACTCTAAATAATAGAATATAATTACTATATAAACCCAATACAATACAATCCCACTTTCTTACTATATTATGCATTTTTCCATCCTTTTCTTCTATTTTTATTAACATACAATGTAAATATTACCTACTGGCTTGCATAGTCTCAACTATTATTAATCTATCACCCCCTCTATCAAGAATTATATTTTTCCTCCCTAGTAACAACTCTTATCTATTCTTCTTATAAAAGCTCTAATCTCTTTACATTTTTATTAATACGGGCTTGTTGGCTGAAGATAGCGGGATAGAGGGTGGGGATTATTTTTTGAGGGTGTGGGTGTCCTGCCTGGGCTGTGTGTTTATGTTTTTAACAGCATCTCCACAAAAGAACTCAAGACAAAGTGGATAGAGTGACTCTCAATCAACTAGCCAGAAGGAAGATCCTACCAAAGAACATCTGAAATATAACCAGACAGTATAAACAAACGACATAAAAGGTAACTCAAGAACATCAGGCTCAGGATATCAAAGAGACTGCACCACTGAAACCCCCAGATCTCCCATAAAGAATCTCACACCACAAAGAAGGGAAGTCAAAGCAGACCACCCCGCCCCCCAAAAAAACAAATAAATAAATAAAAACAAACAAGAAGAATCCAACATGGTAAGACGCAAAAATAACCCCTCAATGAAAAGAGGAATCCTCAGAAAGAGAGATAGATGAAATAGACATAGCCCAAGTGTCAGACATGGAATTCAAAACAATGGTGGTAAAAAAGCTCAATATACTTGACATCCTTAAAAACTACCATGACAACCTCCAAGGAAGTTACCAGCAGCTCCAAGAAAATTACAGGAAACTTGCAGAGAACTACATCAGAATAAAAAAAGACATAGAAACTGTTAACAAGAACCAGGAAGAAATGAAGAATTCAATCTCTGAACTGAAAAACACAGTAGAATCAGTCAAAAGCAGACTAAAAGAAGCAGAGGATCGGATTAGTGAGTTAGAAGATAATGTAGAGAAAAACTCCCAGACAATACAGCAAAATGAAAAAAGATTGAAAAAATATGAACAAGATGTAAGGAAATTACAGGATAGCATGATAAGAAATAACATCAGGATCATAGGAATTAGGGAGAAGAAAAGGAGCATGGAATTGAAAAACTGATAGGAGAAATAGTGACAGAAAATTTTCCGAACCTGATGAGAGAGAAAGTTATACAAGTTCAGGAAGCACAGAGAGTTCCAATGAAGAGGAACCCCCAAAAACCCACTCCAAGGCACATCATAATTAAAATGGCAACATTCGAAGACAGAGAATCCTAAAAGCAGCAAGAGTAAAACAGCAAATAACATACAAGGGAGCTCCGATAAGGCTATCAACTGATTTCTCAACAGAAACATTACAAGCCAGAAGGGAATGGTCAAAAATATTTCAAGCAATGAAAAACAGAGGCCTACAACCAAGAATACTCTACCCAGCAAGGCTCTCATTCAAAATAGAAGGTGAAATAAGGAGTTTCCCAGACAAAGGAAGACTAAAAGAATACATCTCCACCAAACCAGCATTGCAAGAGATGCTAAAGAGAGTGTTCCAAGAAAAAAGAAGGAAAAAAAAAAAGAGTAGAGGAACAGAGGTACAAAGGGAAATGAATAAATACACGTCAATAATAACCTTCAATGTAAATGGATTAAATGCTCCACTTGAAAGACATAGGGTAACGGAATGGATAAGAAAACAGGACCCACATATTTGCTGTCTACAAGAAACACACCTCAAAACAAAAGATTTACACAGACTGAAAGTAAAGGGATATAAAAAAATATTCCAAGCAAACGGACCGGAAAAAAAGCCGGGGTAACAGTCCTCATATCAGACAAAAGAGATTTCAAAGCAAGGGCAATTAAAAGAGACAAAGAAGGACATTTCATAATACTTAAAGGAACAATCCATCAAGAAGATATAACACTGATAAACATATGCACCCAACATAGGAACACCCAAATACATAAAGCAAATACTAGAAGACTAAAAGAAGGATATCAACAACACCACACTCATAGTAGGGGATTTCAACACTCCATTATCAACAATAGATAGATCATGAAAGCAAAGAAACACCAAGGACATACAGGCATTGAACAACACACTAAACCACATGGACCTAACTGATATATATAGAACTTTCCACCCCAAAGAAGCAAAATCGTCGGCGGCGGCAGCCGTCCGTCTCGAGAGACGATGGTGTAGCTTCTTAAGAGTCTATCTGCACTGCCGAGAATGGCTGTGCAGTCCGACTCGGGAGTGACACGGTATCTGTCTCCTCCCGTGTTGAATCGACATCTTGCGATGACGCTGAAGCTACAGAGCCTGGGCAGGGTAATATGGAGGGTCTGCTGTTGCCCATGCAGCAGACCCAACATGTGCCCTCTCTGAGGCAAAATATATGTTCTTTTCAAATGCACATGGGACATTTTCAAAGTTAGACCACATAATAGGACACAAGACAAGCCTCAACAAATTCAAGAAAATTGAAATCATATCAAGCATCTTTTCAGACCACAATGCCTTGAAACTAGAAATCAATCTCAGAGAAAAAAATCAAAGACACCCAAACTCATGGAGATTGAATAACATGCTATTAAATAATGAATGGATTAACAATGACATCAAAAAAGAAATCAAGAAATTTCTAGAAACTAATGATAATGAGCACACCACAGCCCAAAACCTATGGGACACAGCAAAAGCAGTCCTGAGAGCGAAGTTCATAGCAATACAGGCATATCTGAAAAAGATAGAAGAA
This sequence comes from Furipterus horrens, assembly GCF_987537825.1. Taxonomy (NCBI): domain Eukaryota; kingdom Metazoa; phylum Chordata; class Mammalia; order Chiroptera; family Furipteridae; genus Furipterus; species Furipterus horrens. The sequence goes on from NW_028327173.1 coordinate 102,758,202, forward strand.
TCTCAAATAAAAAACCTAACCATAAAGCTACAAGAACTAGAACAACAACAACAAACAAAGCCTAGGGCAAGAAGAAGGAACGAAATCATCAAGATCAGAGCAGAGCTAAATGAAATAGAGACTAAACAAACAATCCAAAAGATCAACAAAACTAGGAGCTGGTTCTTCGAAAAAATCAACAAAATCGACAAGCCTCTAGCCAGTCTAATCAAGAAAAAAAGAGAGAAGACCCAAATAAACAAAATCAGAAATGAAAGAGGAGAAATCACGACTGATACCACAGAAATACAAATGATAGTTAGAAATTACTACAGACAACTGTATGGCAAGAAATTTGACAATCTAGAACAAATGGACAAATTTCTAGAAACATACAACCTTCCAAAACTGAATCAAGAAGAAGTGGAAAGTCTCAACAGAGCAATAACAAAGAAGGAAAGTGAAACAGTAATCCAAAATCTCCCTGTACACAAAAGCCCTGGACCGGATGGCTTCACAGGCGAATTCTACAAAACATTCAGGGAAGAACTAACTCCTATCCTCAAACTGTTCCGAAAAATCCAAGAAGAGGGGAAAATCTCAAACTCTTTCTATGAAGCCAGTATTATCCTACTCCCCAAACCAGGTCAAGACACAACAAAGAAAGAAAACTACAGGCTAATATCACTGATGAACATAGGTGCTAAAATCCTCAATAAAATATTGTCAAACAGGATCCAGCAATACATCAAAAAGATTATACATCATGATCAAGTGGGCTTCATTCCAGGGATACAAGGATGGTTTAATATTCGCAAATCAATAAATATAATACACCACCTAAACAAAATGAAAGACAAAAATCGCATGATCATATCAATGGATGCAGAAAAAGCATTTGATAAAGTACAACACCCATTTATGATGAAAACATTCAGCAAAATGGGAATAGAGAGAGCATACCTTAACATAATTAAGGCTATATATGAGAAGCCTGAAGCCAACATCATACTCAATGGACAAAAACTAAAAGCATTCCCCCTGAATTCAGGAACTAGACAAGGTTGTCCCCTCTCTCCACTCCTATTCAACATAGTGTTGGAAGTCCTAGCCACAGCAGTCAGACAAGAAAAAGAAATAAAAGGCATCCAAATTGGGAAAGAGGAAGTAAAACTATCATTATATGCAGGTGACATGATAGTATACCTAGAAAATCCTTTAAACTCCACTAAAAGACTACTCGATATAATAACTGAATTTGGCAAAATAGCAGGGTACAAAATAAATATACAGAAATCTAAGGCATTTCTGTACACCAACAATAAAATAGCAGAGACAGAGACAAAAAAGAAAATACCATTTACTCTAGCAACAAGAAAAATAAAGTACCTAGGAGTAAACTTAACCAAAGAGATAAAAGACCTGTACTCTGAAAATTACATAACATTGAAGAAAGAAATTAAGGAAGATACAAATAAATAAAAGCAAATACCATGTTCTTGGATGGGAAGAATCAACATCATCAAAATGGCCATACTACCTAAAGCAATTTACAGATTCAATGCAATCCCTATTAAAATACCAATGACATATTTCACAGACCTAGAACAAATACTCCATAAATTCATATGGAACCAAAAAAGACCCCGAATGGGAAAAGCAATCTTGAGACAGAAGAACACAGCAGGAGGAATCACAACACCAGATATCAGACAATACTACAAAGCCACTGTGATCAAAACAGTCTGGTAATGGCATAAGAACAGACATATAGATCAGTGGAACAGAATAGAGAGTCCAGAAATAAATCCGGGACTGTACGGTCAACTAATATTTTATAAAGGAGGAAAGAACATAAAATGGAGTGAGAACAGCCTCTTTAACAAATGGTGCTGGGAGAACTGGATAGGGACCTGCAAAAAAATGAAACTAGACCACCAACTTACACCACACATGAGAATAAACTCAAGATGGATCAAAAACTTAAATGTAAGCCGTGACACCATTAAAGTCCTAGAGGAAAACATAGGCAAGAAAATATCAGATATCTCACGTAACAGTTTCTTCACGGATACATCTCCTAAAGCAAGAGAAATAAAAGAAAAAATAAATAAATGGGATTACATCAAACTAAAGAGTTTCTGCTCAGCAGAAGAAAACATCAGAAAGATGAAAAGGAAACCAACCATATGGGAAAACATATTTACCAATGATATCACAGGCAAGCGACTGATCTCCAAAATATATAAAGTGCTTAGAGGACTCAACATCAGGAAAATAGACAACCCAAATAAAAGATGGTCAAAGGACCCGAACAAACACTTCTCCAAAGAGGACATACAGAAGGTCCATAGGCACATGAAAAAATGCTCGATATCATTAGCCATCAGGGAGATGCAAATAAAAACCACAATGAGATACCATTTTACACAAGTCAGAATGACCATCATCAACAAATCAACAAACAACAAGTGCTGGCAAGGATGTGGAGAAACGGGAACCCTACTGCACTGTTGGTGGGAATGCAGACTGGTGCAGCCACTATGGAAAACAGTATGGAATTACCTCGAAAGATTAAAAATGGAACTGCCTTTTGAACCAGCGACTCCACTACTAGGATTATACCCGAAGAATCTTGAAATACCAATTCAAAAGAACTTATGCACCCCTATGTTCATTGCAGCACTGTTTACAATAGCTAAGTGCTGGAAATAACCTAAGTGCCCATCTGTAGATGAGTGGATCAAAAACTGTGGTACATCTACACAATGGAATACTATGTAGCAGAAAGAAAGAAGGAACTCCTGCCATTTGCAACAACATGGATGGAACTAGAGAGGATTATGCTTCGTGAAGTAAGCCAGGCAAAGAAAGCAAAATACCATATGATATCACCTAATACAGGAAACTAAAGAACAACACAAACAAAGGAACTAAATAGAACAAAGAGCAGAATAGCAGTCAATAAGGGTGAGGGGAGAGGAAGAGAAAGGGGATAAGTAAGGGAAGGGTTTAGTCAAAGAACCTGTATAAATGACTCATGGACATGGACAACGGGGAGGGATAGGATTGCGGGAGAGGGGGTCGGTTAGGTGGGGGAGAGAAATTGGGAGAAAAGGGGACAACTGTAATTGAAAAACCAAAAATAAAAATAAAATAAATAAATAAATAGAATGGGATGTATAGGATTTTATGGATTTATTCTTTGTTGGTGAATTTAAAGCATAAGAGTTGGAATTAGAGCATGGGAAGGAAGATGGGTTTTCTAGATTGCTCAGGCTTTCTAAAGGAGAATTCATGGGTGGGGTGGTCTGGTTCCTTATCTGGTTGTTTTCCTAGTAGCTTTGTCATATACCTGGCAATATATTTATTCAAACTTGATGTCTTTTAGGTGGGTACGTTGGCAATCAAAAGCTTAGTGTCAGCCACTTCTATTACAATGAAAAAACTCAGTATTAGGCACTAACAGCAGGGAGGTACAGCCTGGTTTATACTGTTTATTGTGGATACAATTATAAGTTATTAACTTGGCATAATTTACTGAATATTCGAGTACATAATATTGAAGTTGGCATCAACTTCTTATATACTGTACTCTTGACTAATTTAATATGAAAGGTCTTTACCCACAATTGTTGGAAAGCTTTCTGTCATTTATTTCATGGATAGTTAGAAAAAAAATCTTTACTTCCTTTGGAGCATATTAAAACTAATAAATCCAAATATACCAGTAAATCAGTGTGAAACTGGAGAAGAGAAATTTAAGAATAGAATAGGAATTACGATTTTACTTTTCACTTCCATTCTGAAAATTACATTGATATCCTACTCTCTTGACACATGACTAGTTAGCCTGACATGTTCACTAAAAACAAACAACTTAAATAAATAACCAAAACCAAAAAATCTACAAACCCCTAATTTTGTGTAGGCATCAGTCTTTTATGGTGACATTAATCTTAGAGAATTAGCTTTACAAGTTAGTTGGCCTTCATGACTTCAGTTCTCCTCCTCTCTGGTTGGTGATAGGATTTTAAATAATGGTGAGAACGTTACTCCTTTGAGTTACAAACTCAGTCAGTTGTAACATTTCCTTCCTTTGGCACCCAGGTAGGAATTACTGATAGTGGGGCACAGATTGGATAGATGTTCTGGTGAAAGGGGACCTGCTGAAATGAGAGGCAGAAGAAACTTGACCTGTTCATAGTTTTGTGAGGGATTAATCATCCTAATTACTTAATGTTTAAATTATTAAAAAATAAAGTTAGTGAATTAAGCAGGCGGTTTCAACATTGTCCTTATTTGTGTATGACAGGATTTTAAGAGACATTGAGAGAAGAAAATGTGAGATTTCTAAACCAGAATTCAAATGAAATGTTAATATTGTAAAAGGTGTATTTCTTTAAAGCAGTTACTGTAAGGCCGGCACCCGTAGGAACGATCGTGTGGGGCATCTGGTGAGAATGACGGCTGGTGGTTATCGAAGGCGAGAGGCAGCCAGCTTTTTCTGTGAAGGGCCAGGCAGTAAACAACTTCAGGCTTCTCGGGCCATATGTTCTCAGATAGAACTCCTCGTTTCTGCTGTTGGATCATAAAAGTGGCCATAGACAACATGTAAATGAATGGGCCTAGCTGTGTTCCAATTAATCTTCATTTATATAAATCAGTCTTTAATTATTTATATAAACCTTTATTTATATGAACAAGACTGTAGTTTGCCCATCCCCTGATCTAGGTTAAGGAAATTTGTTAGAGACTTAGTGGTTTTGAATGCAGAAACTGCAGGATAAAAACAAAAATACATCCTCAATTATGTGATTTTGTTTTTCTTTATTCTTAATAGGTGAACATTATACCAGTGATTGCCAAAGCAGATACAATTTCTAAAACTGAATTACAGAAGTTTAAGATCAAGCTCATGAGTGAACTGGTCAGCAATGGAGTCCAGATATACCAGTTCCCAACAGATGATGAAACTGTTGCTAAAATCAATGCTTCAATGAATGTGAGCTCCTAACTGAATATTAATTTTGTACATGTGAAAAAAAGTAATTTATAGATAACATTGCTACTAATACAGTTTCACTTAGGTCTTCCAGAAAGACTAAACAACGTGAATTTTCAAAAGTCCAGTATAGGAAAACATTTTCTAGAATTTGAAAAGGTAAAATGAGAATATATTTTCTTTCCTTCCTATTTTCATGTAAACAAAGTGATACATTGCACTGGCTTCTGTGGCTCAGCTGGTTGAGCATCGTCTGCAAACTGAAAGGTCACGGATTCGATTCCCGGTCAGGACACATGCCTAACTTGTGGATTCCTTCCTGGTTGGGGTGTGTTGATATTTCTCTCTCACATCAGTGTTTCTCTCCTCTTTCTCCTTCCCTTTTCCTCTCTAAATAAATAAGTAATAAATAAATAGTGATACATTGTGAGACTGGGATACTCCTTTTGTAGAACCATACTTAAAGATACCTTCTATTCTTTAAAAACAGGAGAAAACTTCATTCGCTCCTTTGGATGCTTTAGAATCTTAAAATCTTTACGGAGATCTTTCTAATCTGTTATTTAAGTTCATTTTCCCTTATAGCATCACATGTACATATTAAATATTCATAAAACTAAGTTTACTGCAACTGAAGATGACTAAGTTCTTTGTGTTACTTTCTTCAGGCTACCAGATTTGTTATATATCTCATTCTATTTTGAAGGATCATGAGTTTTGGAATCAGACAGATATAACCATATGATCTTGTAGAAGTTATTAACCTCCCCTAAGCTTGTAAACATATCCACAAAATTGGGTTAATAATACCTATCTTTTTTTCTTTTTTAAAAATATTATTTATTTTTAGAGAGAGGGGAAAGGAAAAAGGGAGAGAAACATCACTGTGTGGTTGCCTCTCACTCGCGCCCCCAACTGGGGACCTAGCGTGCAACCTAGTTATGTGCCCTGACTGGGAAACAAACCAGCGACACTTGGTTTGCAGGCCGACGCTCAATCCACTGAGCCACACCAGCCATGTCAATAATACCTATCTTAAGGGTTGTTGAGAGGACACAACTTTTTAGAAATATTTTTTAATTTTTATTTATTTTTTAGAGAGAAAGGGAAGGGAGGGAGAAAGAGAGGGAGAGAAACATCGATAGATTGCCTCTCGCACACCTCCAACCAGGCCCCAGCCAGCAACCTAGGCATGTTCCCTGACTGGAATTGAATCGGTGACCTTTTGGTTCACTGACTGGAGCTCAATCCACTGAGGCACACCAGCCAGGGCAAGAGGCTACTACTTTTGTGCACTGCTTTACATGACGACTAACTGTTCATTCCATTTCTCCATTTTCCCTTTTCTTACTTTTCATATTCCCATTTAAGATACTTAAACTAAATATATAAAAAGCTGATTAATGCAAATGACATATAAATGTATGTGATCTTAATTCTTGTGTGTCATATTGTCTTTACATCTAACTTTATTTCTATGTCCATCTGTAATATGTTTCAGAAAGGCACAATTAAGAGACTAATAATGTCAATTATTAAATACTGAACACAGAACTTAATATGTTTTACATTAGACTTTTCCATTATATTAATCCTCAGCTTTAGACAGACCAGTTTGCTTATTGACTTTAAATCTTTCAAAAATTTTCTCCTTACCTAAGCTAGTTCCTCCTCTCTACTTGATTCATCTTTAGTTTGGGTTGTATCTTCCTGCTCACAGTGATCTTTCACTTCTCTAAATTTCTGTAACATTTAATATATTTAGCATTAGTTTAGGACTTAAAGATTATTTTATATTAGTATCATATATCCATGTACAAACTAAATATAGATATATACTTAATCTAGTTATATATATATATATATATATATATATATATATATATATATATATATATATTCTGTCCAGAAAAAGTCCAGCCATTGTTAATATAACAAGAGTGGTTTGCATGACATTCATGCAATCTGGCAGCCGAGAAGAATGGGCTGGGATGTACATGTGTGAACAAATGATGACTTCACTGTCCTAGTCAGTGGGGGCGGTGTTGAGTCAGCATGTTTACTGTGTGACTGTCAAATTCAAAATGACTGAGCAAGTAGAGCAACGAATCTGCATCAGATTTTGCATAAAACTTGAACATTGCTCTGTGGAAACTATTCAGATGATTCAGAAGGCTGCAGCTGTGAGCAACTGGTGACTGGCAGCTTCATCATGACAATGCGCTCGCTCATGCATCATGTCTTATGCAGTTTTGGTGAAACATCAGATCACCCAGGTGACTCCCCTCTATGGCCCAGATTTGGTGCGCTGCAGCTTCTGGCTTTTCCTAAAACTAAAATCACCTTTGAAAGCCAAGAAATTTCAGACCATCAATGAAATTCAGGAAAATACCATGGGGAAGGTGATGGCAATTAGGGGAACTCTGTGAGGTCCCAAGGTACCTACTTTGAAGAGGAAAGAGGTGTCATTGTCTTATGTATAATGTTTCTTGTATTTTCTTCAATAAATGTCTCTATATTTCATACTTAACACGGCTGGATACTTTCTGATACTTTCTGGACTGTGTATGTGTGTGTGCATGCACATGTTTGTTTTCCTCACCATTATATTTGTCTTAGTGCAAAGATAATATTAAGGGAAGTAATACCTATACTACCTATACTGGACATTTTGTTTTCTTTTTTATATTCCTGTAGTATTATACCTTTTATGTGGGGGATACTCAGTAAATTATTTTCTTTATAGGGACCGAAAATGATTCCTGTAGTAGAATTGGCACATATTCACTGTCAAGTTTTAAAATCACAGGCATAGTAGATCATTTGATTTTAATAAATTTGCTATTTAATTAATTTTCTGTGTTATATTGTGGTTTCTTTCCAGGGACATTTGCCATTTGCTGTTGTAGGAAGTATGGATGAGGTAAAAGTTGGAAATAAGGTGGTCAAAGCTCGCCAGTACCCTTGGGGTATTGTACAAGGTAAATGCGATAAACGATGACTAGAAATACTTGTCACCCAGTACCCTCAGAGTTACATTCAATGTATTCTTTGAGGCGATGCTTATTTTTTATTATGATTTGCTGTCAGAAAAGTTGGCCGTGTTCTGTTTAGCCAAGTCTGTAGAGGCCAAGCAGAGCCTCTCCATAATCTGCTCAGGTACACCAAGACATTTAGAAGTAGGACATACTGATCAGGCAGTTTGAACAAAATTTGACTGTAAATAGTAGTGTTTAAACATGATACATACACTAATTACTATGTAATTCTAGGGTACAATAAACCAACTTATAAATTTATATATTTTTTACTACAAAGTATTGCTAACTATTTCCAAAGTAAACCAGTCAGCCAACTAAAAAAGTTAGGATTTATTTAGCATTATAGTAACTAATTAGTACTATCTGGTTTGTTTACTTGTAATGGTAATTAATGAGGAATAGATTGCCCTTGCTAGTACTGGTACATTTTTAAACTGAAAAATTTATAATGAATGAAAAATATTGAAAATTTAACATTTTAAATACAAAAAAATATTTTTAAAATAATTGTACTTAAACAGGAACATATTTTTTGTAGTCTTCTGGTCACCATAAACAGAGGAGGACCATGTAAGTTTATTCACTAATTGTCTAACATGGGATTATAAATGGGACATTGTATAAAAAGAATTTGATTGTTATAGTATACACAGGTGGGATTCTTGAGTATGCAGAATTTACTACTTTGAAGTGAAATAATGTTATATATACATTTTAAGCACAATCTGAAGTAGTCTAAAGATGGTTTATACACTTCTAACACTGTATTAGTAAAATAAATGGATGTAAACTGTTAACACTGTATTAGTGAAATAACGGGAGAATAATGGTCACATAATATAATGCATTTCCTTCCAATTTCTTGTTTATCCATTTGCTACTAAACTTAAAGCAAGTCTCCCAGCCTGATAATTAGCGTTGCCTATAATTCAGTGTGTATTATACAAGAGTTTCTTCTTTGGTTATGTGTATAGAATAATCATAGCTGTTAATAAGACATCATTTCACTGTTATTTCAAATATTTTCTTTTATTCATTCAACAAATACTAATTGTGTGTCAGGGATTGAAAACTTGTGTTGCTGTTTCCTGTTTGTTTGTTTTTTTTCTGGCTAGTGGAAAATGAAAACCACTGTGACTTTGTAAAGCTCCGGGAAATGCTCATTTGCACAAACATGGAGGACCTGCGAGAACAGACCCACTCAAGGCACTACGAACTGTACAGGCGCTGCAAACTGGAGGAAATGGGCTTTACTGATGTGGGCCCAGAGAGTAAGCCACTCAGGTAAGGGACTTCTGTAAGAGGTAAACCAAAGAGGGAAGTTAGAGGGTATTGTACCTTTTTATATAACCAGGATGATGAAAAATGTGTTTTTCAGAAATTTCCCAATATGAAGTAGAACCATTTGATAATAATTACTGGGTTTCTCAGGTCACTTTGAAGGCTTCTTACTTTTAAGGGTCCTTTAAGTCCTCACCTGACTCAAGGAGTTACGTAGAAAGAAGAACATATGGCAGAAGCCTGCTCTTCCAGTATATGCTGACATGAATAACTAAAGGAAAACTTTTAATTTGGTTTTAGTTTTTTATTTATCTGAAAAAGATAAATAAAGTTGGAGTGTAACTCATATTAAATAAATTAAAAAACTATTTTTGTCCTGATGAATGTTTTAAAATTACTTAAATTTAGGAAAATATAAAGGAAGATTGAAATACTTGTAGGGAGTCAGAAATTAGACTGTTTCTTAAATATTAAAAATACAATTATAAGAATTTTAGAACCTGATGACGTTATGATCATTCAGTGTTATAAACTTGCTTAGTAATTTTTTATGCTGCTACATTCCTATTTTTTAAATTAAGATATGTAAATATGAAAGTCCAATACACTGAATCGTATTGGACAGCATTATAGGACTGTTTTTGCATGGAGGAAAGCTTGAGGTCTTTAAGCTATTTTAAAATTTGTTATGCAACTAAGGATTTTTTTTTCATTTGATTATTTGCATTTCAGTCATTTTCCTGGTTCTTGGTTTTTGCACCATCGTAAACACAAAAGGAAGGGGGAGGAGAACATTAAATTGATGCTTTTATTGCAAATGACCTGATTTAATAGATGAGGTTAAATTTTTAAATTTTTAAATCTATGGATTTAATTAGTGTTTTAGCTCTGGAAGCATAATAAATTAAAATTATATGTACTTAATCCCTCCTCACCTGTTCAGGAATGCTGTGTGTCCAGTTATGGGCCAGTTCTGGTAAAATGATTATGTTCTCTATTGAAGATAAGTCATCTAGAGTTGACTTTTGTAATGTTTTCCAAAGTAGTCTTTGCTCCTCCTCCTTTTGAGTCTCAGGGTTAATTCAGAGGTCTCTCTGTGCATTCCTGTGAAAGCAAGTGGGACGACCAAGAATGCGGATTCAGGGTGCCTGGCAGATCACACTCATCAGTCACCTATAGTTGATTAAGAAATGCAGGTTCAGAATTTCTAGGGATGGAGTCTAAGAATCTTCATTTAAAGTAATATTTACAGTTCAGTCATTTAGCAGGTATTTACTGTTTGGATCTATCCACCCAGCATGATGCTAGTCACTGGGTATGTATGCACTGTGGGATTAAACAAAGACCCTGCTCTTATAGAGCTTCTGAGGTGGGAGTGGGAAGAAGAAACTCTGGCCCTGTGTGGAAAACAGAGGATGGGGATGTGATCAGAAGTGGAAGTGAGGAGACCAAATTGGGAGGCTATTATAGTAGTCCAGGAATGGGAAGATAGAGGCTTGGATTAGAGTAGTAGAGCTAAGTGTCGCTGGTTCGATCTTCCAGTCAGGGCACATCAGAGAAGGAAAACTCTGACTCCAAAAAACCTCCGTTGCCTTGCGGCATACCTCTTCAGGGGAAAGGCTAAGGGAGTAAACCCCGACAGAAAATCCGGAGCCGGAGTCCCTAAGGCGGTTCGACGTTGTAGTCAACACCGGCAACTCCTGCGGCGCACGTGAAGCCAAGCTGTATTGACTCCGTCTTTCCCTTGGACCCTTCAGCTGCGAAGAGAGGGGGGGTCTGCTGCATGGGCAACAGCAGACCCTCCATATCACCCTGCCCAGGCTCTGTAGCTTCAGCTTCACTGGAGAGGACACTCCAGCGTCATCACAAGATGTCGATTCAACACGGGAGGAGACAGATACCGTGTCACTCCCGAGTCGGACTGCACAGCCATTCTCGGCGGTGCAGATAGACTCTTAAGAAGCTACACCATCGTCTCTCGAGACGGACGGCTGCCGCCGCCGGTAGAGGCTGTCAGAAGCATATTTAGGATATGTAATTTGAAGGTAAAGTTAATAGGGCTCACTGATGGTTGGACTGAGGATGTACAGGAAAGAGATGCATTGAGGATGACTCCAGTCACCATTTTTGACCTGAGAAACTGGATGAATGGTTTTGATGTTTATTGATATGAGCAAGATTGAGGAAGGGGTAGGTTTGCGGTGTTGTGGTTGGTAATTGAGAAGTTTAGGACATGTTAAATTTAAGTTGCTTATTAAATATTTGGGTGAAGAATCTGAGTAGGTTATTTTATAAGTAAATCTTGAGCTTGGGGAGAAGTTAATTTGGGATTCAACAGTGAAAATTCTAAGTATTTTAAAAGTGTCTACTATTTACAAGGCTCTGGACTAAGTGCTGGAGATATAATACTGAATATGGTCATACAGTTCTGGCTGTCATATAGCTTACATTCTTGTAGGGGAGAGCAAAATCAAACAGCTAATTGCACAATAAATTAATAGTTGTGCAATGTGCACTAATGAGGGATAGTATATAATGGAGGAGGGTGTCCTGGTTTAATCCAGAAAGTTGGGGAAGACTTCCCTGAGGCAGTTACGGTTTTGAGCTATAACAATGCAGGGAAAACAGAGCAAGACGCATGCAAAGATCTGAAGGCAGAGAGCAAATGGCATCTTTAAGACTCAGGAAGAAATTCAATGCAGCTGGAGAGGAGACAGTGGGGGTGGCACATGGTTGAGAGAACAGGTAGGCAGGGGTCAAACCATGGAGGCCCTGGTGAGGATTTGGTCTTTGTCCTAAGGGAAAGACACCGTCATTGAAGGAGTGATATCATAATGGCATTTTAAAAATCACTCTTAGCTGTAATGTAAAGAAATTATTAAAGCAATGTACAGAGATGCTTAGGGAGAGACCAGTTAGGAGAGTGTTGCTGTGACTAAAGTACAGCAATGAAAATAGAATTGGTCATGTTTGAGAGGTATCTAGAAGATGAAACTAAAAGAACTTAGTGATTGTTTAGATATGATAAGATGAAGAAGTAGGAGATGCTAGAGGAAGACTTCAAGTCTCCTGGATTTATGGTTTCATTGACTAGGCTATGCTGTTCATCAAGACAGGTGTCTCTGGAGGAAGACTAGCTTTTTTGAAGGGGGTGGAGGGGCAGCAATGATCGGGGTAATGAAGATCATAAGCTGAGTTTGGGACCTGCTGACTTTGAGTTTTCCTCTGAAACATCCAAGTAACAATGTCAAATGTCACTTTGGATATTTACCTGGAGCCTAAAAGACTGAGCCAAAGGAGTAAATTTAAGAGTTATAGGCATTTATTCATTCATTCATTCATTCATTCATTTATTTATTTATTTATATTGTTTATCCTATTATAGCTACCCCAGTTTTTTTCCCTATTGCCCCCCTCCACTCAGCCAACCCTTCTAGCTCACAGTCAATCCCTTCTCCATTGTCCATGTCCATGAGTCATTCATACATGTTCTTTGACTAGTCCCTTCCCCTTCCTTCCACCGTTCTCCCCCTTCCTCCTCCCCTCCTACAGCTGTCAGTCTGTTCCATGTTTCCATGTCTCTGGTTCTATTTTTCTTGTTAGTTTACTTTGTTCGTTAGATTCCAGTTATAAGTGAGGTCATGTGGTATTCTCTGACTGGCTTATTTCACATTTAGATGGTTAATTAAATGTATGAGTATGGATGAGATTGTTTGGAGAGAGAAGCGCATCTATAAAGAAAGGTGCCTTGGAAACAGCCTTGAGTTCCTCTAATATTTGTCAGCTAGAGAAGCAGATAGAAGAGATTGAGAAGCCTTGAGCAGAGGAAGGAGGGAAACTAACAGTGTCATGTCTTGGAAACCAAGTGAAGAGGATTTCAAGACAAAAAGAAGAGGTCAGTTGTGAAGTTGAGGATCAGGTTTTCGCTGTAGAAGTACAGCAATGCAATGAAATCTAGATGCTTCCTTTACATTTCTTAGAAAATAATGAATATCTCTCCATCTAAAACAAAAAGAGCAATAGTTGGAAGACTGCATAGGCCAAGACTTACAGCTTCAAAGGAAATGTTTAGAACAAGTAGAAATCAGTTTTATTCTAGTGCTGGGAGTGAAATAAATGTGCTGAAACCATTTCCAGCCTCTTTATTCTCTGCTCAACAATTCATAGCCCAGGAATGGGCTATAAGGTGTTCAGCAGGCCTAGCTTAGGACATGTACCCATGTTTTGGCGAGGGGTGTTATGAACCTGATTAATTGTCCCACCAGACTGTATCCATGGTGGAGAGTTAGTGCTCTAAAAGGTAATCAGAGGAATGATACCAAAAGGAGGTAGACAGATTGTGGGCAGTCAGAGTCAATGACTGCTCAGACCATCCATTTTTAAGCATTTCATCAGTTTGGTTAGCATCTGCTAACTGATCAGATGAAGAATGGAAAACTGGAAAAGGGGGTTTTTCCAGTTTAGGTCAAGTTATACAGGTTGGGTACAGAGCAGTGACTTCAGGTTGCTTGCAGAGGATAAGCGAGAGCAATGGGGAGGGAACTAGGTGTCCGTGTGAGGGAGCCTCTGTGTACATACCTAGGAGTCCGAGTTCTGTGCCCTTTTCTGTCCTTGAGGCAGAAGACATTTCATACTGCATTTCTTGGGTCAGATACAGCAAAGTGTCTCTTCTCTTGGTACTTTCTCATTTGTGGATAAATTATTTGATAAAGTTTATATAGTTTATTATAGCTTGATGTCTTAAGGTTTTATTTTTGTAGTTTCAAGAAGTTATATTCTATTTTCTGGAAACTGTTTCCCATTTAATTTGGGATATATATAACAATACTCACTATAATTTGGTTGACATGTAAAGTCTGTCCCTCAATATGAATCTATATATGAATAAAAAAAGTTACATGAACCTGTTAAGATGGCCTTTATTTCTCTTTACTACACAGCCCTCTTCATTGCCGGTCCTTCAGCTTATTTTTCCATTTATGTTTTATTGAATCATTCTGCCAAGTCATGGTTAGTGTCCTAATCTACCAGCACTGATCATTTTCTTATCATGAAGTCCAAGTAATTGGCAGTATGTTTTTATTATCTCAATTAACTGATCTTGAATCACTTAAGCTATATGAAACATAGTTTTATAAACCTACTTAAATCCCCAAGTTAATTTAGATTAACATAACCAGTCTTGTTCCCAGTCAATCACCTTTAATATTTGAGTACAAAATCACTGTCCTTGAAGTGTTGTAGAACCTACAGTTTTAAAAGGAAGGGTTTTGTAGTATTTAAAGCTTGCTTAAGTGTTTGACATAATTGTTTTGTGTCATAAAATGTTGTGTCTTTGGAACTCTCAATACATAAAGAGTTAGCTTCTAAACATTTAGTCTACAGTAGAAATGGAAAAAGTCCATCAGGCTTATTAAAACTGACATGAAACAAAGTGAAGGGGCTGGAGTGGTTTTCTTGATAAACATGAGCGTCTGAAAATTGTTTTTCTTCCTTTTTGGTTTTCAACTTTGCTTTAAATTGGTGATACTTGCAATTATAGTACTATATTACATACATTAAACATTCATGACAACAGGGCTAGTTTTATACTGTAAAAGGGAGTAATATAGCAAGAAAACTATTTTTTATTTTTGTTTGATAAGTAAACCCATGATAGTAAACAATGGTTGCATTAATTTCACAACACTATAAACTATTTACTTTTAGGCCCAAGGGTTTCTTTACTATCTTTTGAAAGACAGTGCAGGTTTCTGTACTACCAGTTAGCTTTATAATTTCCACTGCCCGAGGTGGAAAGCACTGTGGTGAGATGGGAAATGTGCAAGGCAGTCATCATTTTTAATCTTAATTTTAATTTTTTTTAATTTTAATTTTATTTTATTGATTATGCTGTTAAAGTTGTCCCAATTTCTTTTCTCTCGGCTCCCCTCCACCCTGTGACCCCCCCCTCCATCCAGTTGTCCCTCCTCTCAGTCCATGCCCATTGGTTGTGCATATAGTTCTTCTCAACATCTTCCTGTCTACTCCACTCCCTCCTACTATGCTTCTTAATTCCTGCATCATCTCCTTCCCTTTTCCCTCTTCCCCCTCCCTGTTGACCTCCCCCAATATGTTCCTCATACCTATAATTATTTTTCCCCTCTTGTTGCCTACTTAGTTTGCCTTTGTTTCGATTCCGTAACTTCTGCTGTTGGTTCTTGTGATACAGTTTTCATTTTAATGTTTGTAGTTTTTTTTTGTTTTTTTTTTACTGTTCATAGTTTTGATCCTTCTTCTTCTAAACCAGTCCCTTTAACATCTCATATAACAGTGGTTTGGATCTGATGAACTCCTTCAGTTTTACTTTGTCCTGAAAGCACTTTCTCTGCCCTTCTATTCTGAATGACAGCTTTGCTGGATAGAGTAATCGTGGCTGTAGGTTTTTGCTTTTCATTCCTTTGAATATTTCCTGCCTGCAGAGTATCCTTTGAGAAATCAGCTGATAGTTTAATTGGGACCCCTGTGTACATAATTCTTCTCTTCTCTCTTGCTGCTTTTAAAATTCTCTCTTTATCTTTAATTTTTGACATTTTGATTATAATGTGTCTTGGTGGGATTCTCCCTGGGTCCAGTTTATCTGGAACTCTCTGTGCTTCCTGGACCTGTAAGTCCATTTCCTTCCCCAAGTTAGGGAAGTTCTGCGTCATTATTTTTTCACATAATTTTTCAAGTTTTAGTTCTCCTTCTTCACCCTCTGGCAATCCTATAATTCGAATGTTCATTTGCTTATAGCTGTTGGAGAGGTTTCTGAGCCTCTCCTCATATTCCTCACTTTTTGTTTCCTCTTTCTGCACCGGTTGACTGTTTGTTCCCTCCCTATGTTCCGATTTGTTGATTTGATCCCTGGCTTTCCCTTCCTCACCACTTGTCTTGTATGTATTTTTGTTCATTTCAGCAGGACTAGCCTTCATTCCTTCTCTGTCTTGATTAAGTCCTGCCGTTAGGTCTGTAAGCTGCCTTATGGCTATAGCTCTGAACTGACCCTCAAAAAGATTCTCTATTTGTTCATCAGTCAAGTCCTTTATTTGTTTTTTCATTAGGTTTATAATTGGTATTTCAATCATTAATTCTGCCATTCTGACCGTTTTGTTTATCTTTCCTTCTTGGGCGGGGTGCTGTCACCTCCCACTCTATATTGGACGGAGCCCTGTGCACTCATCACTATCCGGCGACCTTTCTCACCACACTGGTGCTTTGCGTGAGGACTGGGGTCCAAGATGGATTCCCGCTGTCACTCTCCGCTGAGAGATCAGGACCCTCCTCCTTTGTCTCCACACCCTCCGGGCCTCGCAGTCTGAGACAATGGGGGTCTGCCTTCCCCGGTGTTGGAGTTGTGAGCTGGTGTTGGAGTTGAGAGCCGAAGGGTCTGGTCTGCAGCCAGGGCCGGCCCCCAGGCACTTCTCTCCTCCCCACAAATACGGGTGTCTGCTTATCAGGTCCCGCTGCTTGTTGCTGCAGCTGCTGCCTCCAGCACAGCTTGATCTTTCAGCCATGGTTTTGCCCTTCCTACCTGTCCGGACGAGCACCACTTGTTTATAACTTCATACGTTGGACTTCCATGTAGCTTTATTTTCTGGAACTTCTGGTTATTTTTGGTTTTGCGGTAGTTGTAGTCCTTCTTAGTTGTGGAGGGAGACAGAGCATGTCAGTCTATGCCTCCATCTTGGCCGGAAGTCGGCAGTCATCATTTTTTAATCTTTTGCTGAGACTTTCCTTCGGGATAGTCTGGTTATGGTGGTTAGGAAGTTGGCTTTGAACAGGTCTGATCTGGTTCTTATCCCAACTTTTAACTTACCAACTGTGTTACTTTAGGCAGATTATCTCTCTGAACTTTAGTTTTCTTACCTATAGAGCAGAGTATTGACGCTTGTTCTTCATGGTTGCCATTAGCTGCTATAAATTAGGTAATGACAGAGAGTAGTACCATGCTCATAGTAACAGTTCAATAAATATTAGGTTTTTTGATGGGTAGATTTATTTTCCTCCTAAGCAACTCAAGTGCTTATATAAATACATTAATGAGAACTTTGTAAAACTTACATTTGATATGAATTCAAGATGTTATTTAAACCAAGTTTGTCATTAAAGACTACCAGCCCAGTGTAGGACCAGCAATATGTGGTGAAATTTCTGAAAATGCTTAAAGTATCCTAATAGATTCAGAGGCTTCTTTAAAATAAGGCCAAAACAAATAGAGAAAAACAAGAAACCTAATAAAAACTAAAACGACTCCTTAAGATTTGAAGTATTTATTTGGTTATCTAGAGCATTTTATATATTTATAAGTTTTACTCTTTTTAAACTTCTTATTGCATTTATTGGGCTGACATTGGTTAATAAAGTTACATAGGTTTCAGGGGTACAATTCTATAATACATCATCTGTATATGGTATCGTGTGTTCACCACCCCAAGTCAAGTCTCCTTCCATCATCATTTATCCTCCCTTTACCCTTTTCTACCTCCGCCCACCTCCCTTTCCCTCTGGCAGTCACCATACTGTTGTCTCTGTCTGTGAGTTTTATTTTTATTTGCTTAATCCATTCACCTTTTTCACCCAGCCCCCCAACTTCCTTCTCTTCTGACAGCTGTTTGTCTATTCTCTGGATCTGTGAGTCTGTTTCTATTTTGTTTGTTAGTCCATTTTGTTCATTAGAATCCACATATGAGTGAAATCATATGGTACTTGCGTTTCTCTGACTGGCTTATTTCACTTAGCATAATGTTCTCCAGGTCCATTCATGCTCTTAAAGGCAGTGTTTAGGGTCTCTGCCTCCTCTGAGTACCCGCTATGCATACCCCACTCACTAGCAGCCATGATGGCTATTGTTCAGCATTTCTTACTCTATTTTTTCTTTGAACTTAAGAATTCTTACTTAAAAGATTTATTTTTCCTGTTATAATATTTAAAATAAGTAAAATAACTTATCACATTTTAAATTGGACAGTCTTTGCTCTACTTGATTAAATTTTGGTCTACGTCCTGACAATTTCTGTCATTAAATGAACATTTATGAAGAAACTGAAATTTCTAGAGAGCTCTGCTGCAGAATTGGGTTACAAAGATGATGATCTATTAGAAGAGAGGCAGATGGGATATAAATGCTAGGAGAGAGTTATAAGCAAAGTGCCATGGAAATGCTTGGAAGAACAGCTAGGTCTAGCAGGGGAGGCTGAAAAGGACTCTGTAGTGGAAGTTGCATTTGAATTTGACCTTATGAAGAGCTGGGTAGAATGAGGGGTGGGCTGGGAAGAGGGTAATGACACTGGAAGCAGAGGAGGTGCAACAGACTAAAGCATGAAGTGAGTGGCATGCTAGGAACAATGAATAGATTGGTATGGCTGGACCTAAGGTGGATTGGATTTGTTTGGTAAGGAATGAATGTGGATAGATGGAATTAGGCCATGTTGTTAAGTTTCTTAATTGCTCTTTAAAAGAGGTAGCACCTTGTTTTGCAGATAACATCACTGTAATGCAGGGTAAAAAGGTAGTGAGCTCAGTGGTCTTGGTGAAAAATTTTAGGAGTGACAAGAACAAAGTGAAAGAAAAAAGAACTGAAAGCCCAGAGATCAGTTATAAGATTATTGCAATAGTGAAGGCAGAAAATCACAAACATCAGGTTGTGCTGGAACAGGATTGCTATAGCCATCAAAAGACAATTTAAATAATGTTTCAGGGTCACAGACTGAATTCACAGACCTTGATGATCAGATACAGAGATAAGATAAGGGAAGTATCAAAGATGACTTCAGGACTTTGAGCTCAGTTTCCAACTAACAAAGTTTGAAAGAGGACTTCCCTTTGTGGTAAAATGGGAGTACTTATTGTGAAGGACTTGATAAAGCAGAGTTTTCAAAATTCTAGTGCTCTGACAGCTATAGCACTGGTGGCTTTATATGATTCCTACTATAGGAAATCTCATGTTTTGGTTGCTTTATGTAAGAAGATATTGATTGGCACATGGTATAGTTACGAGGCTTAACCTGAGATATTTGAATTTTTGCACATGTGTTATACCATCTTTTTAACATGAGAGTACTACAAAAACTGTTTAGTCTTCAAGAGACCTACGAAGCCAAAAGACACGAGTTTTATGGGGAACTCCAGAGGAAGGAAGAAGAGATGAAGCAGATATTTGTGCAGCGAGTGAAGGAGAAAGAAGCCATACTGAAAGAAGCTGAAAGAGAGGCAAGTACAGTAGTTTAATGGGATTTGCATTTTTTAGGTGTCCTATTAATATGGGAGGTTTATCTCAAGAATTTAGTTGAGATGCATTTGTAGACTAGTTGTTAGTATTTTAAAAACTAGCTATTTTAATACATGGTCTTTTAAAAAATCATAGACTGAAATCAAATAAAATTTTTGGCTTTATGAGCAAATGGTCATCCTTTAGAAGTGTCTTATCAAGGACTTGTAATAGACCTGTTTACTAAGAAGTGTTTTAAATAGCTTAACCATGAGCCAAAAACGTTTTAGCTCTGGCTTGATAAAGCCTTTTTTGAGGGTTTTTGAGAGTTGCTGGAATTTTGTTTTGCTATGAAATGGGTAACTATAAAAGCTGTTTAAGAAGCATTTTGCGTTCGAACTCAGGCTTTCTGGATAAGTTCCATGGTCTAGATAACCTGTGGATGCCTTGGCTCAGCTAAACATGAGCAGTGAATTTCTATAGTTTTTTTTACTTCTCATTCTTAAGGCAACAGTTTTAGTTTTATTTGTGTTAAGCTATTTTATATAGAGCTATAGACCTAACTTCAATGGCTACTTTTAAGTAAATGGCCACATTTCAGACGAGGCTCAGAAAGGATGAGCTGAAAAAAAGGATTTCCAGGAGAAGACAGAAGTGTTAATACAAATGAACTTTAGAACACAATAGTTCTTGAAGAGTTATTTGTAATTTAATTTTACAATTTCAAGTATACTTACACTACTTGATACTTAAATAGTGGTTTTGTAAAACTAATAACCTACTAATATATCTTATTTGTAATTTGAATTTTGATCCTTTCTTTTGAAAAAGTGAAAGTACAGAGCACCTAGATTAAGCACTGAACATTTTGCCATCTTTATTTTATATGTGTGTATCTGTGTGTGTACATATGCATATAGTTTTCCTTGGTCATGCACAGCTGGTTGCAGACATCATGGCACTTGATATCTGGGCACATCAGAGTGCATCTTTGAAGCTTAGGTGTATTTTTCTTCATAACCATAGTAACAATATTATACCTTAGAAAATTAATAGGAATTCCATAATCTCACCTAATCTCCAGTCTATATTCAGATTTTTCCAGTTGTCTCAAGATTGTCTATTATTGTTTCTTTTTGTATGTTAATATGTTTTTGTTTTGAAGCAGAATTAAATCATGGGTCTCATATTTATTTTTGGGTCTTTTGTTTCTTTTCTTTTTTTTTTTTTTTAATGCCCCTCATCTTATGTATTTATGTATTTATTTATTTATTTTATCTTGGCCCGGTTCTTTATTTTTTTTAAGTACTATTTTTTTTATTACTGTTTTTCAATTACAGTTGTCCTCTTCTGTTTCTTTAGTTTCTTTTAAACTAGTCCCTAGTTTGTAGTTATTTTTGAATACAAGTATGGGGGAAGGAGCTGTGATGAGTAGGAAATAAGGATGCTGATATTTTATCTTTAAAATGGTAGTAGACTAAAATTCTTTCAAGAATTTCTCTCTGATATATTGTGATTCGTAGTTTCTCCAATAAAGAGATGTTGGAGAAGTGGTTTATAGAAGAGTTTTAATTTAAAAAATCCCATACAAGAATATTTTGCTTAAATGTGTATTATTTAAAAGGAAATTAAAAATTCAGGGTGACCAACAAGTGCTGGCAAGGATGTGGAGAAAAGGGAACCCTAGTGCACTGCTGGTGGGAATGCAGACTAGTGCAGCCACTATGGAAAACAGTATGGAATTTCCTCAATAAACTAAAAATGGAACTGTCTTTTGATCCAGCGATTCCATTGCTAGGATTATATCCGAGACTCCTAAAACACCAATTCAAAAGAACTTATGCCCCCTCTATGTTTATAGCAGCACTATTTACAATAGCCAAGTGCTAGAAACAGCCGAAGTACCCATCTGTAGATGAGTGGATCAAAAAACTATGGTACATTTACGCAATGGAGTGCTATATAGCAGAAAGAAAGAAGGAACTACTACCGTTCACAACAACATGGGTAGAACTAGAGAGAATTATGCTTAGCGAAATAAGTCAGGCGACAAAAGACAAATATCATATGATATCACTTTATAGAGGAAACTAATGAACAACATAAACAAATGAGCAAAACTGAACCAGAGGCATGTAAACAAGGAGCAGACTAACAGTGACAAAGGGGGAGGGGGTGAGAAAGGGGGTAAGAAGGAGAAGGGTCTGGTCAAAGAACATCTATGAATGACCCATGGATGTGGACAGCGGGATGGGGATTAGACTATGGGAGAAGGGGTGGGCAAGGTTGGGGAGAGCAGTGGGGAAAAAGTGGGACAACTGTAATAGAAAAACAAAAATTTTTAGTGGGGGGAAAAATATGAAAGCAAAATAAATAAATAAATGAGCCAGCAAATCCTACCCCCCCCCCCAAAAAACTTCACATGTAGGAAAGTGAACAAGAGAAAATGTAAAGTATGGAAATGCAATTTTTAGTGAATATGAGAAGGACAAGGATTTTCCTTCGAACTGTATATTTTTCTTCCTACCTGATCCCTCCAGAATTTGAGGGGGAGAAAAATTCAGGGTGATCAAATAATTGAAAAAACTCTGTTATAAGTGCTTTGTAGAGTTTTATTTTTGTGATTCAAGTGCTATTTTGGGTCGATTATATATTAAACTAATAAAGAAGTTAATATAAAACTAAGTTGCCAACAACCAACATTGTCAAAGGAGTTCTAAACTTTTAATTACATAGCTTTAGAGACAGTATATTACTGCCTGTTTCATTGATATGGTACCTCATGTCCAGTTTTCATGCTGTAAAGCCAATATAATTGATACTTTAGAGACAGGGTCAGTTGGTTTCCTTTCCCCCACTGCAAGAAACAGTACAATTTATCCCTCAAATAAAGCACATCACCATCATTAAATTGTTTCTATTTTCCTGTGATATATGTATGTCTGTCATTAATTTTTCATTTAATTTATGCCTCTCCTATTTCCAAAAGTATTTTAGATGATTTTCAATAAGAAATACAGCTGCATTATAACCCCAAACATGAGAGTACGGGAGCCTTATAATGCAGAAATGCAGAACAGGAAGAAGGCGTTTGCCTGTAGGTACAGCCAAGAGCCAAGGCACAAGGTAACACAGACAGCCTTCCAGGCAGTCAAGGCAAAAATGGACCACAGTGAGGTACAAAGCTCAGATACAAGAAGTATGTTGTCTCTAGCATTTATTTCTAACAAACAGATACATTTAAAAGGGTCATTGAGCAACAGAACGTGTAACATCCTTACAAGTAGTGTTTACAAAATATATAACAATGTCTTAAGAGCACAATACACAAAAGGTTATTTTTTTTAACTTTCTGGATTAGTATTTGAAAATATGTTTGAATTAAATGCCTATTGCAGTGAATAATGGAACCATGAGTAAGTGCTTTGTGTATAGGATAGCAAAAGCTGTGAACTCCACATAATATGAATAATAGTCACATTCCCAACTTTGCCACTCCCCCTTTTAAAAACATTTTTCTTCCTACAGTTTTTCTGGAATTTTTATCACCCTCATGAATGAAATATGAAGTACTCTCTAACCTTTCAAGATATCTGTGTATGCATATGAAGTATGCATTTAAATAATCAGATATATTCACGTAAATATAAATCTGCCCCTATATTCTCAATTTCTAAATTCCATTCTCCATGCTGCTCCTCTCCCAAGTTTATAGGGGATGCACACACGTTCAAAGAGCTGTAGACTTTATACTACTGACTTGAGTAACAGTTAGATGAGTTCCATCCTGTAAACACACACAACACACACACTTATATATCCTTTTATAGAAGTAAGGACCATTTAAATTTTTTAAATGGATTTTTTAGAGAGAGAGACATCGATTTACTGTTCCATTTATGCATTCATTGGTTGATTCTTGTATGTGCCTTGGCATATCAGAAGGACACTCTTAACCAACTGAGATACCCAGCCAAAGCTAAGCAGGAACCACTTAAATAAGCAAGTACTAAGAAACTAATGCTTCTCTGAAATGCCATCCTTAAGACTAAAAAGATCTTAGGTTAGAAGGGCCTCACTCAAGCTGCTTCTTAATCTGCTTCAACCTTATTCTGTCTCTGTTTAAATACTTCTGACAGAGGGTTTACTGGCTCACTAGACACCTATTCCATACTTGGTACATTTAAATGTTATTAGGGCGGAGTTCAGATCTCCATTTTCTACTGTCAGCCTCTGATTTTTAGTGGTGTTTCCTCAATTGTTACATGCCATCTTTTCTAGAAACCAAGTTTTACTTTTTGTATGAATGCTAGATTGCTGCCTAGAACTAAACATACTAATTTAAAGTTTATTTAACCAGGCTAGATGATCAGAAAAAAAAGTCATCTTTTTAAATATAGATTTAGAATGCTTATATTTATTGCACACTGCTGATTCATATTGAGTCCACTGAATTTTTTTTTTTAGATAAACAATTAAATCACTGAAATCTTGTGTTTTAATGTTGTAAACTTGTAAAACCCATTTTAATGGCTGCATTGAGTGTATTCAGCACAATATTTTTTTTAACTTTATTTCTATTAGACACAGGCTATTTTTTCCCATTATGGGATAAATTCTACAATGAGTATTTTTTTCCTGTGAATTTAGGGTTTCTTTATTTAGTTTAAATTTCAAGAAAGTCAATGATTGTGCAAAAATTGTTAAAGATTTTTAAGGTTCTTGATTTTAATTGACAATTTTGCTTTCCAAACATATTTTTCAGTATAACTTTAAATAACTATTTCACTACAAATGATAACTTTATTTGGAAAATAAGGGTTTCTTTTTCCTTATTTGCTAACTTGATTCTGTAATTTGGGTCCCTCACTTTTATTGAGCATGAGTTTTAGAAACTTTGCAAAGAGGCTTTGTGGAGAAACTATAGCAAGAAAAAAAACTTCAAGAAAAGGTCAAGTGTTTTAAAAACTCAAGTTTATTAATGAAGTTGTAGTTTTTTATTATATTTTCTTCATGCATTTTTTGCATGGGAACTCATTTAAAAGTAGTTACGAAGGCAGTCTCATATGTAAATTTTTCCCTGAAGCTTTGGAAGACGGTGTAGGTTACTATGTGCTTTCCTGAGCGGTGTGTTTCTGAGTGGGAGAGTGTTCCTGTGCCTTTGCTGCCACTCTCTGTCAGTAGTGAGAACTGCACCTTTGTTTCACAGCTACAGGCCAAATTTGATCACCTCACAAGAGTCCACCAAGAAGAGAGAATGAAGCTTGAAGAAAAGAGAAAACTTCTAGAAGAAGAAATAATCTCTTTCTCTAAAAAGAAGGCAACCTCTGAAATATACCAGAACCAGACCTTTATGGCGATGGGCAGCAATCTGAAGAAGGACAGGGACCGTAAGAAGTAAGCCATCTCTAACCACCCATCTCTGGTAGCCTCATCCCCATCACTTCCTGTCTCAGTACCCTTTTCGATCTTTATAGTGCTTCTCACTGTCTGTTTCCTATTCCTTGTCTGCCTTCTGTGGCTAAATGACAGCTCCTTGAGAGCAGAGACTTTGTCCTTCTTGTTCACTGCTGCTTCCCTAGCATCTAGAAAGCACCTGGCACATATTAGGTGCTCATTAAATATTTGGCAAAAACGAATGAACTAAAAAAAATACATCACAATATAAAAAGGGTCAGTTACCTGGGGAAAAAGTCAGCTGCTCTTATTTCATAGCCAAGCCTATGGCTCTAATACATATCAAATAACTGCTGACCTACCATTAGTTACATTGAATTTTATGTCTAATTGGAAGCTTTATAATTTCTTGTGGAATCATGCATGTACAATAATACTTGATTTTTTTAAAAAACTAATTCTTAGGTTCACTTTTAAAAAACAAATTCTGATAATTTTGTGAGAATTTTTATTTTAATAAGGGAACCAGGCTATCGATTCGAACTCCTGTGCTTTGATGTCAGAACTTGTGAAACCCATGGTGGACGTAAAGACACAGAGGAAGATAGAGAGGGTACCAGTACAATGGGGCGGCCATGAGTAGCATTTGGATGATATTCTCAAAGCTTATAGGTTTGGGGTATGTGTTACAATAGAAATTACCAAAGTTTTAGAAAATAAGTTTTTTTTCCCTCTTTTGTTCTTTGTGTCCTTCATTTTATTTCTCCCACTTAAAATGTCCTTGTCAGTTTGCTTATCTGACTGTTCTCAAAATTCATCATTGACTTGTCCTGTTGAGAATGCTTCTTTGTGGGTTTCTGCCTCAGTTTACTCCAACTATCTCTGCTCTAGGAGTATCAAGTCCTCCTTATGTTCCTCACAGAGCAACACTTCTGGTTTAACTATCACCACAGCTTATTACAAACCCAGCATTTTCAGAATATTGTAACTCAACTTCAAAATAATTAGGAAAACATAGCATTGGCCCATGGTAACTTTACAGTTTTGAAATATGGAGAAGTAAATCCACAGGGTTTTGACATAATTTACCTATGGATTTTATAGCTTTTTTGGGAGAAAAAAAAGGAATTCTCATGTATGATCTCTAAATATAAGCTCCACAAGGGCATGGATTCAGTGTTTAGTTAATGGGTGTATCTGTCCCCAGAGCCTAGAACAGTGCCTGGTATATAGCGGGCATCCATTATTTGTCAAATACAATATTTATTCAAGTATTGAATTTCAAAAGAAACAGTAAATTAATTTATTATTGCTTTTAATTATGTTTTAAATTACAAAGCTATGGGACCTCTTACCTTCTTTTTATCTTAATCCAGTGTTAATAAAGTTGGGTTCTCCCATATTTATTTTATATATGAAAGACAATTTACACTTAACTTTTGGAAATTATCATCCTGCTCAACTTGAGAACCATTGGTGAGTTGTTGCTGACAAAATCAGGGCCAGGCTCATAGTTTTTTGAGAGCCCAGAATTCATCTTCAAGAAAATAGAGTTTAGTGTGGGGTTTTTGGTTTTTTCCTTTCTTTCCAAAGTTCCATAGTTAGATATCCTATAGAATATTAGATATATGTTTGCTCTTTTCTGGAAAAGCTTTATAAAACTAATGATTCTAGTAATTTTTACTTCCTGTATGATTTTATATTGTACCAATCAAATGCTTTTTTTTCTTTCCAGCTCCAATTTTATGTAAAACAAAGGTTCCAGATCAACAGAAAGTCATCACCAGCAAAGTTATTAAAATGTTAAAAGTATGCTGTGATTTTTCATGCTCTTTTTATTTGCTCTATCTGGCAAATGGCCACAATTACTGCCGTTTATGGAAAAATGCTTTTTTAAATTGTAAGTTCAATGCATAAGCCAGAGTGGATGATAGAACTTGTATATTCACTATTGTTAGTAGTGTTTAAGTTGCTAGTTTGTGATGAATCTAGGTCATTGTTCCTGCTCTCAATTTGTTGTCACTTTGCAGAACATTGTACCACAGAGTAGTGCCAGTGCCACTGAAAATAGCGAACTCATTCATATTATGGCTGTCTGATTGCATTCATATTCCAAAATGAACCTTTCTTAATACAGACTAAAGTACGTGGAAGTCTAATGTCTCAATAGTTTTATATAACTTCTTAATTTTTGATATAATTACCCAGTTGATAACATGATCCTAAGCTTTTGTATCCAATTTTATATAACATGATAGTCTTCCATGCTTCAGTGAAAAGAAAAAGCATTCAAGTATATAAACCCTTTTTCCAGTGATGAGTACTTTTGAACCTGGCTGTTAATCACTGTATTTTCATTATGATATAGAATATAGTGGTGCTTAGAACTCTGTCTTTTGGGGGGAAAATAATAAGATTGAATTATCTTACTAAAAATATTACTTAAATAATAGCTATGAACATCTTAAAGATATAAAAAGTTAGAAAATTCATATCAAAAGGAATAATTGAATTCAGTGCCTTAGTAGTATTCTCAGAACAATTAACTTTTCTTAACATTCGTAGGTATACAGTTATTTTTTGTGCTTAAATGTTCTAAGTAAAGCTTGACATTTACTCTTGACAAGTAAAATATATCTACATATTTACTAAAATGTGTTTAAGTTACATAAACCTTTCTTAAAAACTATCATTTAAGGAATATTTCATCAAAAATTAGTTCATTTAATTATATGTTTGAATTATTTTAAAACAGGAATATTACCAGTATTTTTCAGTATTTTTCAATGGTTAACTTAGCCTATGTTAGATTCTGAAGAGCATTGTTGTTATTGTTTTTTGAATGAAGCTGAGTAAGTTGCAAATAAAACCTTTCATTTTCTAGCACAGTTTATCTGGACAAATATTTACTTTCCATTTTTATTTTATTTATTTTGTATGTTTTATTGATTATACTGTTACAGTTGTCCCAATTTCTTTTCCCTTTCCTCCCCTCCACCCAGCAACCCCTCTCCCTCCAGCAGTCCCCCACCACTAGTCCATGTCCATGGTTTGTGCATAAAGCTCTTCTCAACATCCCGCTGTCCATTCCCCACCCTCCTACTATGCTTCTTAATTCCTGCACCATTTCCCTCCCTCTTCCCCCTCCCCCCTTCCAGCTGACCTCTCCCCACATGCTCCCCATACCTATGACTCTGTTCCCACTCTAGTTGTCTGCTTAGTTTACCATTGTTTCCATTCACTAGTTTCTGTTGTTGATAGTTGTGATACTATTTTCATTTTAATCTTCATAGTTTTGATTTCCTTTTTCTTAAATAAGTCCCTTTAAAATTTCATATCATAATGGCTTGGTGATGATGAACTCCTTCAGCTTTACTTTGTATGGGAAGCACTTTCTCTGCCCTTCCATTCTGAACAATAGCTTTACTGGGTAGAGTAATCTTGGTTGCAGGGCCTTGCTTTTCATCACTTTGAATATTTCCTGCCAGTCCCTTCTTGCCTGAAATGTTTCTTTTAAGAAATCAGCTGACAGTCTTATAGGTACCCCTTTGTAAGTAATTCTCCTATTCTCTCTTGCTGCTTTTAAGATTCTCTCTTTATCCTTAACCTTTGGCATTTTGATTATAATGTGTCTTGGTGTGGTCCTCCCTGGGTCTAGTTTGTTTAGGACTCTCTGTGCTTCCTGGACCTGTATGTCCATTTCCTTCCCCAAATTAGGGAAGTTTTCCTTCATTATTTTTTCACATAATTTTTCAGTTTCTTGCTCTCTTCACTGTCTGGCAACCCTACGGTTCGGATGTTGGCACGATTATAGCTGTCCCAGAGGTTTCTAAGCGTTTCCTCATTTTATTAAATTCTCATTTCCTCCTTCTGTACTGGTTGACTGTCTCTTCATTATGTTTCAGTTTGTTGATTTGAACCCTGGTTTCCTTTCCTTCACCACTTGTTTCATATGGATTTTCCTTCATTTCAGCCAGGATAGCCTTCATTCTTTCCCTGTCCTGTTTAATCTTTGCTGTCAAGTCTCTGAGCATCCTAATCACCAGTGCCTTAAACTGTACATCTGTTAAGCTCTCTTATGTCCTCATCCATTAGGCGTGCTATCTGCTCATTGCTTAGTTGTCACTGGGACCTTGACCTGCCCCCACTTCTGGGTCATAGTTCTCTGTCTCCTCACATTTCTGTGTTTGCCTCTGTGATTTGGGCAAGGGTTATCCCACCTCTTACGTTATAGGGGGCAGAGCCTTAGCTATTCATTAGCGCTGGTGACTGGTTCACTGCGTTTCAGCGCTGTATGTAGGGGAGGGGGTCTGAGAGTGAAAATTGCCAGTTGCCGCCGCTTTTCCAGGCACTTCTTCCCCTTCCCATACTAAGCAGGCTGCCTCCTTTTTGAGACTGGCAGCTTCTTCCTCTACCCCAACCCCCACTTGCTTTAACAGTCAGAAGCAATGCGGCTCTATTTTCCCAGGCTCTGTAACTGCAAGCTGTGTGGTCTAGTTTCAGGCTGGGATCGTTTCTGAGGTTTAAACTTTATGACTGTGTTTTTTGTCAGGGCTGCTGCTAGACATGCCCATCCGCTGCTCTCCCACAAGCTGCGCCGCCTCTAGCCGTGCTGCAGCTAAGCACCAGCCCTGCAGCCACTGCTCCATTTCTCTTTCTCCCTGTCCCAGCTCCAGGCCTCCTACCTTTCTGGTTGATTATTTCTTCTTTATTTCTTGCTGAACTTCCCTGTAGTTTTGACTTTTTGGATTTTTGGGGATTTTTTAATTTTGAAGTGGTTGTAAATTTCTTCTTAGTTGTGAGGAGAAGCAGTGCATGTATTTATGCCTCCATCTTGGCCCTACTTTCCATTTTTACATTTGAAATACACAAATGTCTCCTAGCCTTTTTAAACTGTAGAAAAGTAAGTTATAGGTATCACAGATAAAGCTCTGAACTTTCTTTTCAGGATCAGTAATGCCCAGGTTCTGGAAGGTGGGAGCAGGAGGGCTGGCGAGCTCCTGAGGGCAGGTAGGCAGCCTATTATACAGAGGCCAGCCAATGCCACAGCACTGAGCACTAGCACAGAGAGTGTCATCCAGGAAGCTCAGTGAAATTATGAGAGGGGTGGTTATTCATACAGCTATCCTAAACTTTAATAAAGTTACTTTTAAATGTAAGATTGGTTGTTGACATGGTCAAACAAAGTCAAGTTTCTGGTTGAAAAGATTATGGAAAGCTGCCTAAGATTGCACTTAACAGAAGGGTGATCACTTTGTTATTAATGACTCTGCCATGAGACAGACTCACCACATGTGCTTCAACCATAGTGTGAATCTTTTGTTTATTTCATCTATTTGGGATTTCGGGTATGATGTTATTTTAAAGGAGTTGCACTGCAAAGAAAAAAAAATTAAGACAATTGCACTATAATGTTCAAATTCTCCTTACAAACTGAGTTATTATACACTGATGCTTAAATTAATAAATTTCGTCGGAACAAAATAAAGCTGAGCATGTTTTGTTTATATTTTTTTTCCCATAAGGCATGTGAAACAGAATCGTCTCTCACTACCAACCATTGATCTTTGTACATACGGCCCTGAATTTTAAAGCTCTTTCACATAGACTATTCTTGCAGGTTCAAAACAACACAAAGGAAAAAGCGTTACAGGTATTATTATCATCCCCATCTTCAAGATGAACTCAGTTTTGGCCCTGTGTTCCTCTTGGGCTAGGAGGCTATCCATTCTCTTGTGGAGCAACCACAACAGTAATATGACACAGCAGATTTATTCATAGAGTACTCTCAAAGGCACTCCTGCCTCTATATTCACAGAGCACAAGAGAGGGTCCAGGGAAATGAGTGGGTCTTGAAACATTGGAAGTAATTTTTCAAATGTAGGAACTGAGAAAAGCAATCCAGGTACAAGGAGTAACATGTGTTTGATAAAATCTGTATACTCTGGAAAGTAGCTAAATACGAATAGAGTATAGGGGAGATGTGGGACATGAGTAAAGGTGAGGTTTTAGAGGTAGACTGGGAACAGATTAAGAAAGTAAGACCAATCCAGCAAGCAGTAGGAGCCATGGAAAGATTTGACTTTATGTGGTCAGCTATTTCTCCAGAGTTCATGGGAAAGATAAATTGGAGGAGGAACTACGGTAGGGGCAATCTGATTCATTAGACTACAGTCTGGGCCAGTAGTACCCTTTTAAAAAATATATATTTTATTGATTATATTGTTACAGTAGTCCCAATTTTTTCCCCTTTGTTCCCCTCTGCCCAGTACTCCCCTTCCCTCCAACAATCCCACCCCCCTCAGTTCATGTCCATGGGTCATGCATATAAGTTCTTTGGCTTCACCCTTTCCTATATTATTCTTAACTTCCCCCTGTCTATTTTGTGCCAATCAATTATGCTTCTTCAAACTTGCACCATTTCCCCATTTCTCCCCTTTCCCCCTCCCAGCTGATAACCCTCCAAATCATCCCCATACCTATGATTCTGTTCCTATTCTGGTTTGCTTAGTTGGATTTTGTTTTTATTTTTTAGATTCAGTTGTTGATAGTTGTGACTTTGTTGTCATTTTGATGTTCATAATTTTGATCTTTTTCTTAAGTCCCTTCGACATTTCATATAATAATAACTTGGTGATAATGAGCTCCTTTAGCTTTACCCTGTCTGGGAAACACTTCATTTGCCCTTCCATTCTAAATGGTAGCTTTGCTGGATAGAGTAATCCTGGTTGTAAGTTTTTGCTTTTCATCACCTTGAATACTTTTTGCCAGTCCCTTGTCTGCAAAGTTTCTTTTGAGAAATAAGCTGATAGTCTTCTAGGCACCCTTTTGTAGGTAAATCTCTGCTTTTCTCTTGCTGCTTTTAAGATTCTCTCTTTATCTTGAACCTTTGGCATTTTACTTATGATGTATCTTGGTGTGCTTCTTTAGGTCTAGCTTGTTTGGGACTCTGTGCTTCCTGAACTTGTATGTCTGTTTCCTTTGCCAAATTTGGAGAGTTTTCCTTCATTATTTTCTCACATAAATTTCCAATTTCTTGTTCTTCCTTTTCTCCTTCTGGCACGCCATGGTTTGGATGTTGGCATGTTTAAAGTTTTCCCAGAGGTTCCTAAGCTTCTCCTCATTGTTTTGAATTCTTGTTTTCTCATTCTGTACTGGTTGACTTTTTTCTTCCTTAGGTCCCAAATCATTTATTTGAACCCTGGTGTCCTTCCTTTCACCATTGGTTTTGTGTGGATTTTCCTTTGTTTCATTTAGCATAATCTTCACTTTTTCCCTATGCGTTTTCCATACTTAAGCATATCTGTCAAGCTTGTGAGCATCTTTATCAGCAGTGTTTTAAATTCTGTGTCTGTTAGGTTGGCTATCTCCTTGTCCATTAGCTGGAACCTTGATCCTTTCCCACTTTTGGGCCATACTTCTCTGTCTTCTCATCTTGACAGGCTCTTGTGTTTGTCTATCTCCGTGTCTTAGGTAGAGCTGTCACTCCTGTTATGTTGCAAGGGATGGAGCCTTAGGTGTTCATCAGTACAGGACAACCCATTTCACCACATTGTGGTGCTGTTTGAGGGGGAGGGTCTGAGAGGGAACAATGTCGCTTGTTCAGCACTCACCCCTTTTCCAGGCACTTCTCCCACTTTGTATGGGACTGGCACGCCTCTAGCTGTTGCCCTGGCCATCATTCCCAGAGTGGGTGGGTTTGCGGACGTTTGAGGACTGTGGGGCACTTTAAACAAGCAGACTGTACTGAGAGACTGGCAGTTCCTTCTTCCGCCCCAACCCCAATTGGTTTGCACAGTCAAAAGCAGTAAGGCTCTATTTTCCCCGGCACTGGGACCATGAGCTCGCGGTCTGGTCTGGTGCTGGGAGCACTCCCCAGATGTTCCTCCTGACAATGTATGACTGCACTTTCTGCCATCCTGCCGCTGCCGCTGCTGCTGCCACTACCGCACTGCATCCTCTTCGCCCCAGCTCCACCCCTTTTACCTGTCTGGATGAGTATTTCTTCTTTATATATTTGTTGGACTTCCATGGAGCTTGATTTTCTGGAATTTCTGGTTGTCTCTAGCTCTGAGGTAGTTGTATTTTTTCTTAGTTGTGGAGGGAGATGCAGCGTGTCTGTCAAGGTCTCCGTTTTAGCCAGAAGTAAACCTGACACTATTTTTTAAAAGGTATGGAATGACTAGAACATTCTGCATTGCTCGTGGGACTGCAACATGATTCAACCACTATGGCAATTTCCTATACCTTCACCATATTTATTAGTTTTCTATGGCAGCTCTAGCAAGTTACCACAAACTTAGTGGATTAAAGTAACAGTGTTCATAACTGTTTTGGGGGGGGTCATAAAGTTAACATGAGTCTCACAGGGCTAAAATCAAGTTGTGGATAGGGCTTTATTCTAGGGAAGAATCCCTTTCTTGGCCTTTTCTATCTTCTGGAAGCTATCTACATTCCTTGGTTCATGACCCAATTTTTTAAAAGCCACCAGTGGTGGGTTGAGTTCTCACACTGCATCAGTCTGACCTTTTCCTCTTCCTTGCTCTTCCACTTACCTAGGCCCACCTGCATAATCTCCCTATCTGCTGATTAGCAACCTTAATTCCCATTTGCCATGTAACCTAACATTCAGAAGATCCGGAGGTTAAGATCTTTAGGTGAGTGACATCATGAATGGTGGCATGAGAGACCCCCTTGGTCTCTCCCCCTGAAATTTCAATAAGTTTATTAGCTATAACAACAAAGGATTCCCTGCTCAATATACAGGCATGTCAGAGATCCATGCATTGCAGCACCTAAAGGTGGGAATATGGGAACAAACGAGAGGTGAGAAGGGAGAAGAACCCTAATGGGTCACTGACAACCCCGCAGCCCAGAGTTTGTGGTGGACTCAGCTTGGAGAGGGAAGGAAACCAGCTGTAGCCCGTGCCTTCTTTGGCACGGGGAAGGAGCAGAAAGTCTTGGTGGGAACTCCTGTAGGAGTAAGCTGTGTGAACTGCGGCTGAGCCAGCTGAGAGGCCTGAGCAAGGACACAGCGCAGGGGCTCTGCTGTGACTGTTGGCTGTCAGGTGGTCAGTGTTCCAAAAAAAAGAAATGGAGTCACAGAGCCCCGGATGCCTTTTAGATTCCCAAAATTTACCCACTGTGGCACTTGGTATCGGGTTTCAGAACACATTTCCAAACCCGATAACTATTACATCAGAATTGCTATTTCCCTCTGTGACTGATCCCCGGATTGGGGCGCATGGTTGGGAAAGCAGCGGGACGTCTGAAGTTGTCATTACTGAGAGGATAAAACAGGTCCCGCCTCCAAGCATCACAGCTATACTGATAACAACCAGCAGCCACAGAGGCCAGCTTTGAGATTTCACAGAACTTAAAAACTCGATTCAGTGCCGCCTACTAGAAAACAGTAAAAAGACCTCTTCATAGAAACCTAGGGAAGTGCAATTAATACATAGATGCCTAGACAGAGAAGGAGCCCATCAAATACCATGAATAACCAAGGTAGCAAGGCAGCTCAGAGAGAAAATAAAAAGTCTCAATAAAGTGAACTAAAACACATGGAAATAGGTGATATATATATAAGAAAGAATTCAGGTGTGCAGTTCTGAAAATACTCAATGGGAGATGACAAAATTTGACTCATTCAGGAAACTAACGTATGAAATAACTACAAAGAGACTGAAACTAAAAAGAAGAACCAAACAAATCCTGGAGATGAAGCACTCAATAAAGCATATCAGTCAGGAGCATAGCAAACAGCCATCCAGATGGAGGAAAGAATGAGTGGTATTGAAGACAGGAATCTAGAAGTGATATAGAAGGAAGAAGAGAGCTGAGCATAAAAAATGAAAGAGCTCTACAAAAACTACCTGACTCCATCAGAAAAAGCAATATAAGAATAATAGGCATACCAGGAGAGAGGAAGAAGAAAACAGCCTATTCAAACAAATAGTGGATGAGAACTTCACAAACCTATGGAACAAACTAGATCCTCGAACCCAAGAAGCAAAGAGAATACCTAGTTACCTTAATCCAAAGAGGCTCTCTCCAAGTCACATTGTATTAAAACTCTTAAAAAATAATGACAAAGAAAAAAATCCCCGGAGCAGCCAGGAATAAAGAAGATAGTGACCTACAAAGTATAGCCCATCAGGTTATCATCAGACTTCTCAGCAGAAACTCTACAAACCAGAAGAGAGTGGAGCCAAATATTAAAACTACTGAAAGAGAAATTGCTAGCCAAGAAGAATGTGTCCAGCAAAGTTATTCTTTAAGTATGAAGGAAGAATAAAGACCTTTCCAGACATACATATGCTAAGGGAATTTATCAGATAACCTCCACTGTAGGAAATACTCAAGGGATTATTTTATTTGAAACAAAGAGCAAAAGTTCACAACATTATGAGTGAGATCACCAAAGAAACAGCATGAACATTTAATTTGTGACAACGAAAACTTTATAAAAGGGAAGGGCGCAAAGGCTTAAACTTGCAAAGGAGGATGGAGATCAGATGCCCTCAAAATTTAAAAACTATGGTGTATATTCAACTTTCTTTTTCATGAATCTAAAGGTAACCACACACAAAAACCAAAAATCTGAAACACATAACTTAAGTGGGAACAAAGGAAAGAAGCATGAAATACCACCAAACAAAATCAACAGACAGAAACACGAAGGAAAAGAACAATTGGAGGCCCAGAGATACCAGAAAGCAAAGGATAAAATGGCTCTAGGAAATCCTCATATATCAGTAATCACCCTAAATGTAAATGTGCTGAATTCTCTAAGAGGCACAGAGTAGCTGATTGGATCAAAAGACAAAACTCAACCATATGCTGCCTTCACAAGACACATCTACATATCTAAGCTGCAAAGACAAAGTTAGATTTAAAGAGAAAGGGTGGAAAACGATTCTCCAAGCAAATAACATCCACAGAAAAGCAGGTGTAGCCATACTTATATCTGACAAAACATATTTAGAGATAGCAAGGGTAATAGGAGACCAAAATGGTAGACGTTTTATAATGATGAAAGGGACATTACATCAAGAAGACATAGTACTTCTTAATGTACTTCCAATCAGGGAGTACTGAAATATATAAAGTAACTACTAAGAGAACTAAAGGGAGAAACAAACAAAAGTTGGGGATCTTAATACTCCATTGACACCTCTAGAAAGATCATTTAAACAAAATCAGTAAAGAAATATCAGCCTTAAGTGACACATTGGACTGAATGGACATAATTGACAGAGCATTTCCTCCCAGAACATCAGATTATACAGTCTTCTCCAGTGCACATGGAACATTTTCAAGGATAGACCATAGTTGGCTCACAAAACTAGCCACAACAAATCCAAGGTTGAGATTTTACCAAACACATTCTCAGATCACAAAGTCTTGAAATTAGAAATCAACTGCAGGAGTTTTGGTCGACCCCAGGGGAGCGGCTGTCATTGCCCATGGTGACGCCGCCAACAGCTGGCCAAATCCTTGAGTGAAACAAAAGCTGAGACCTCAGCATAGCCCATGAAGTTACCTCCAAGGGTGGTATGGACTTGCCTAGAGAAGGCCATCACCAGCTGTGGACTAGGTTGCAGTAGCAGTTGCTCCCCGTACTGCACCCGAACATAGTGCATGCACCTGGTCCATTCATCCTGCAGGATGTCTGCCATCAACACATGGGCCTCCTGGGGTGTCCTTATGGACCAGTCCTGTGGGATGGCAGCTGAGCCTGGTGTGAGTCAAGAGCTTATGTTCCCATCCACTGCATTGGCTACCAGGGTGTGACCTGCCATGGCTGGGGATCCTACCCAATGAGCCAGCTCTGTGTCCTCAGGACTGCCTGTTGTGTGGAGGAGACCCCTGAGGAGGAGAAGAAGGCTACTGGGCTCTCAATAGCTCAGGTCCAGAAAATAGTGACCTTCAAGGACATGACTGTGGACTTCACCCAAGAGGAGTAGGGGCAGCTGGACTCTGTTATTATCCCAGTTTTACAAATGGGGAAACTGAGGCAGAGATGTTGCTAAGCCTAACTACTAAGTATGCAACTAGTAAGGAGTAGCGCTGAGACTGGCTCCAGAGTTCATGTTTTTAACCACTATGTTATGCTGACTCTCCAGTGATTTTCCCCCTGTTTTTTTTTGTTGTTGTTGCTATTGTTACTGTTCAGTGTTTCTATAGTAGATATTTGATAATAAAAATCAGGAAATTCCTAAATAATGAGAAATAAAGTTACCTGGCTCTCTGCCTTGGGGAAAAAAAAAAAAGTCAAATGAAAAACGTAAGTAAAGAATCCCAGATATGTGGTGGTTGAACAACATACTACTAAAAAATGACTGGGTGAAGGAAGAAATAAAATACAAGGTCAAAAGATATATAGCGACAAATAAGAATGATAATATGACATACCCAAACTTCTGGGATGCAGGCTTATTTCAAGAAACAAGAGAAATAGTAAGTAAACTACCTAACATTACATCTTAAAGATCTAGAAAAAGAACATATGCAACCGAAAGTCAGCAAAAGAAATAATAAATATTAGAGCAGAATTGAATGAAATAGGGAACAAAGACTATACAAAAGTCAATACAACAAAGAGCCAGTTCTTAATAAAATTGACAAACTCCTGGCTAAACTCACGAAGGAAAAAAGAGAAAAGACCCATATAAACAAAGTCATAAACGAAAAAGAAGTTACCACAGATATCACAAAGATACAAAAGATCATACTAGAATACTATAAAAGACTTTCTGCCACCAAATTTAATAACCTAAAAGAAATGGATAAGTTCCTATAAATATATAACCTTCTTAGACTAAATCATGAAGAACTGGAAATCTAAAGAGATTGGTTAGCGGTGAGGAAATTGGAGCAACCATTTAAAACATTCCCAAAAATTAAAGTCCAGGACCAGACTTCTTCACCAGTGAATTTTACTAAACACTCAATAAAGATTAAAAATCTATTATTCAAACTCTTCCAAGGAATGAAGAAGAGGCAATACTTCCTGTCACACTTTATGAGGCCAACATAACCCTGGTACCAAAATATGCCAAGGATAACACAGAGAAACTATAGATGAATACAGATGCATAGATCCTTAAAAAATACTAGCAAATTGCAACCCTGGCTGGTTTGGCTCAGTGGATTGAGCGTCGGCCTGCGAGCTAAGTGTCGTTGGTTCGATCTTCCAGTCAGGGCACATCAGAGAAGGAAAACTCTGACTCCAAAAAACCTCCGCTGCCTTGCGGCATACCTCTTCAGGGGAAAGGCTAAGGGAGTAAACCCCGACAGAAAATCCGGAGCCGGAGTCCCTAAGGCGGTTTGACGTTGTAGTCAACACCGGCAACTCCTGCGGCGCACCTGAAGCCAAGCTGTATTGACTCCGTCTTTCCCTTGGACCCTTCAGCTGCGAAGAGAGGGGGGGTCTGCTGCATGGGCAACAGCAGACCCTCCATATCACCCTGCCCAGGCTCTGTAGCTTCAGCTTCACTGGAGAGGACACTCCAGCGTCATCGCAAGATGTCAATTCAACACGGGAGGAGACAGATACCGTGTCACTCCCGAGTCGGACTGCACAGCCATTCTCGGCGGTGCAGATAGACTTTTAAGAAGCTACACCATCGTCTCTCGAGACGGACGGGCCTGGGCAACAGCAGACCCTCCATATCACCCTGCCCAGGCTCTGTAGCTTCAGCTTCACTGGAGAGGACACTCCAGCGTCATCGCAAGATGTCGATTCAACACGGGAGGAGACAGATACCGTGTCACTCCCGAGTCGGACTGCACAGCCATTCTCGGCGGTGCAGATAGACTCTTAAGAAGCTACACCATCGTCTCTCGAGACGGACGGCTGCCGACAAACTAGCAAATTGAATTAACTATTTAAAAAATAACATATCATGATCAAGTGGAGTTCATTTCAAGGGCACAATGGTGGTTCAACATATGCAAATCAATGTGCACCACATTAACAAACCAAAGGATAAAAGTCACAGACTTATCAGGCTCCTATCAATAGATGCAGAGAAAGCATTTAATAAGACACAACCTTCATTTATGATTAAAGCACAATAAAATAGAAATAAAAGGAAAGTACCTCAACATAATAAAGGCTACATATGACAAATCCTCAGCCAATATCATGCTCCGTGGCAAAAAAACCTGAAAGCTTTTCCTTTAAAATCAAGAACACAAGGATTCCTGTTATCACCACTCTTTTTCAACATAGTTCTGGAAGTCCTAGCCAGAGCAATAAGTCAAGAGAAGGAAATAAAAGGCATCTAAGTTTGGAAGGAAGAAATAAAAGTGTCACTTTTGCAGACAACATGATTCTGTCTATAGAAAACCCTAAAGACTCCACCAAAAACTATTAGAAACAATAAACAAATACAGTAAAGTTGTAGGAAAGAAAATCAATGTACAAAAATCCACTGCTTTCTTGTATACTGACAATGAAACTTCTGAAAAAGAAGTGAAAAGAATTCCTTTTGTGGTTGCAACCAAAAGAATAAAATACCTAGGAATAAACTTAACAAAGGATGTGAAAGACCTGTATACTGAAAACTACTAAGCATTATTAAAAGAGACTGAAAAAGATACAATGAAATGGAAGAGTCCGTATTCAAGGATTGGAAAAATCAACATAATTAAAATGGCCATATTACCCAAAGCAATACACAGGTATATGCAATCCCCATCAGAATCCCAATGTAATTTTTTAAAGAAACAGAACAAAAAAAATAATCAGGTTTATATGGATCCAGAAAAGACCCCAAATAGACAAAGCAATTCTGAGAAAAAAGAATGAAGCCAAAAGTATTATACTACCTGACCTCAAATTATGCTACATACCTACAGTAATCAAAACAGCTTGGTATTCGCATGAAAACAGACACACAAATCAATAGGACAGAATTGAGAGCCTAGATATAAAACCATATGTATATGGGCATATAATTTATGACAAAGAAGCCAGAAACAGACAATGGAGTAAAGCCTGTTCAATAAGTGGTGCTGGGAAAATTGGAAAAACATTTGAAAAAGAATGAAACTAGGTTACAGTTTGTTCCTGTGTACAAAAATAAATTCAAAGTGGATCCAAGACCTAATATAAGATCTGAAACAGTAAATTACATAGAAGAAAACAGGTACTAAACTTATGGACCTTGATGTGGAGAACATTTTATGAAATTGATCCCAAAAGCAAGGGAAGTAAAGGCAAAAGTAAATGAATGGGACTATATCAAACTCAAAAGCTTTTGCACAGAAAAAAAAAACAAAACAAAACATGATATTTGCAACAGCTCTGACAAATGTTTAATATCCAAAGTATATAAAGAGCTCATAAAACTTCACACCAAACAAGCAATCCAATTTAAAAATGGACAGAGAAACTGAACAAACACTTTTCTCAAGAAGA
The DNA here is from genome assembly GCF_987537825.1 of Furipterus horrens. Lineage (NCBI taxonomy): Eukaryota > Metazoa > Chordata > Mammalia > Chiroptera > Furipteridae > Furipterus > Furipterus horrens. The sequence goes on from NW_028327173.1 coordinate 102,798,563, forward strand.
CATATAGACTTCTGGCCAAGATGGAGGCCTAGACTGACACACTCCATCTCCCTCCACAACTAAGAAGGAATACAACTACCGCAAAACCAAAAATAACCAGAAGGTCCAGAAAATAAGTGGAAGTCCAACTTTTGAGGTTATAAAGAAGTGGTGATCGTACAGAGAGGTAGAAGGGGCAAAGCCAGGGTGGAGAGGTCAAGCTGTGCTGGCGGCGGCAGCAGCAGTGACAGCGTCAGGACGGCGGTAAGCACAGACACCCCTATTTAAGGGGAAGCAAGAAGCACCTGAAAAGCACCCCCGGCTTCAGACCAGACCCGTCAGCTTGCAATTCCAAAGCCAGGTAAGGCAGAGCCCCATTGCCTTGGACTGTGAGGCCCAGAGGGGGTGGGGACTGAGGAGGAGGCTACCAGTTTCTCAGCGGAGAGTGAACAGCAGAAATCCATCTTGGTCTCCCACCCCCACAGAAAATGCCACAGCGTGGTGAGAAGGGTCGCCCCCCGTTGTGACAAATGCATGGGGCTCCGCCCCGTATAGTGTAGGAGGTGTGACAGCCCCACCCAGGAAGCAAAAGTAAACACAAAACTGTCAGGATGGCACAGATCATGACAGAGATCCCAGTGACACAGCTGACCAGCCAGCAAATATCTGATCTAACAGCTCAGCAGATAGGAAATCTTTCTGAGGCACAGCTCAGAGCTTTGGTTATATGAATGCTTACAGACTTAACAGCAGATCTTAAACAAGACAGGGAAGGAATGAAGGCTAGTCCTGCTGAAATGAACAAAAACACATGTGAAACTAGTGGTGAGGGAAACAAAACCAGGGATCAAATCAACAAATCGGAATATATAGGGAAGGAACATTCAACCAGTGCAGAAAGAGGAAACAAAAAGTGAGGAAAATGAGGAGAGGCTCAGAAACCTATGGGATGACTATAGTGGGTCAATATCCGAATCATAGGGTTGCCAGAGGGTGAAGAAGAAAAACTAGGAATTGAAAAATTATGTGAAAAAATAATGAAGCAGAACTTCCCTAACTTGGGGAAGGAAATAGACTTACAGGCCCAGGAAGCACAGAGAGTTCCAAAAAAACTGGACCCAAGGAGAACCACACCAAGACACATTATAATCAAAATGTCAAAATTAAGAATAAAGAGAGAACCTTAAAAGCAGCAAGAGAGAAGAAGAGAATTACATACAAAGGGATCCCAATAAGACTATCAGCTGATTTCTCAAACGAAACTCTGCAGGCAAGAAGGGACTGGCAAATATTCAAAGGAATGAAAAGCAAAAACCTATAGCCACGATTACTCTATCAAGCGAAACTGTCATTCAAAATAGAAGGGCGGAGAAAGTGCTCCCAGAACAAAGTAAAACTGAAGGAGTTCATCAGATCCAAATGACTGTTACAGGAAATGTTAAAGGGACTTGTTTAGGAGAAAGAGGATCAAAACTATGAACATTAAAATGAAAACTGTATCACAACAGCCAACAACAGAAGCTAGGGAACTGAAACAAAGGCAAACTAGGCAACGAGAGTGGGAAAATAATTATAGGTATGGGGAACATTTTGGGGGGAGGTCAGTGGGGAGGGGGAAGGGGGAAAGGGAGGGAGATGGTACAGGAATTAAGCGTAGTAGGAGGGAGTGATGTTGAGAAGAACTATATGCACAACCAATGGGCATGGACTAAGTGGGGGGACAACTGGAGGGCAGGGTGGTCACTGGGTGGAGGGGAACAAAGGGAAAAGAAATTGGGACAACTAACAGCATAATCAATAAAGCATATTTAAAACAATAAAAAATGAAAAAAGACATATAAACGGTGAACAGATATATGAAAAGACGTCAACCTCACTAGCTCTTAGGGAGCTATAAATCAAAACTATAATGACATACTACCTCATACCTGTTGGAATAGTGTTACCAATAAGATAAGTAATAACAAGTGCTGGAGAGGTGGAGAAAAAGGAACCCTTATTTAATGCTGGTGGGAACAGACTGGTACAGCCACCTTGGAAAACAGTCTGGCAGTTCATCAAAAAATTAAGAATAGAGTTACTATATGACCCAGTAATCCCTCTTCTGGGTATTAACCTGAAAAACTTGAAAATGTGTATTTGGAAAGATATATGCACTTCTATGTTTATTGTAGCATTATTCACAGTGTCCAAGACATGGGGACAACCAAAGTGTCCTGTGATAAAGAAGATGTGGTACCAATATACGATGAAATACTACTCAGTCCTGTGCCCTGCCCTGGCATCCCTCCTACGCTTACCCCTTTCCCATGCCTTCTTGCAGTTACGCAGATTATGAAGAAAGGAAGGCAGAAGCCAGATAAATAGGAATATGATTTGGATAAGGCAGACAAGGAGAGTGGGAAGGGAACTCTGTGCACTTTGGAATCACCTATGCCCTCTGGGGCCAGGAGACCTCATACAACCACCACCTTGACTCCTGAGAGCTGATCAAGCCCAAGCCTTCCACCCATTCCCCTCTGATCAGAATCAGGGAATCAGGTCCTGGAGGAGGCAGGTGGCTCAGACACCAAGTGGGCCATCTCTACTCCTGTAAAGGAGGAAAGAGGAAGGACATCTCTAAAATCAGAGAAAGAAAACTCTGACTCCAAAAAACCTCCACTGCCTTGCGGCATACCTCTTCAGGGAAAGGCTAAGGGAGTAAACCCCGACAGAAAATCCGGAGCCGGAGTCCCTAAGGCGGTTTGACATTGTAGTCAACACCGGCAACTCCTGCGGCGCACCTGAAGCCAAGCTGTATTGACTTCGTCTTTCCCTTGGACCCTTCAGCTGCGAAGAGAGGGGGGGTCTGCTGCATGGGCAACAGCAGACCCTCCATATCACCCTGCCCAGGCTCTGTAGCTTCAGTTTCACTGGAGAGGACACTCCAGCGTCATCGCAAGATGTCGACTCAACACGGGAGGAGACAGATACCGGTTATAAGCTCATCCGATTGGCGAAGGAAACGAGCGCCAGGGGTCTCCTCTGACGGTGGGAGAGGTCATCGCACCTCACTGGACAGCTACCGCCTGCCTCAAGCTGGGCAGCCTCAGCCAATTAGGTGCCGTCTCGCCATGGCTCGCCTGCCCCACTGGGTGCGTGGGGATCAGAGAGGCGCCTCTCGAAAAGTGGGCCACAAAACACCCGCACCAGTTAATTCCAAGCAAAGAACAAGAAAGAAGCCTCCAGCTCTTCGCCTCGCTAGCTGGAACATCAGGACCATGTGCCCCGGACTTACTGCAGACCTTCCGTGGATCAATAGTGCCAGGAAAACCGCTGTCATCGATAGGGAACTGGCACGACTAAACATCGACATTGCGGCTCTACAGGAGACCCGGTTGGCCGACAACGGAACTATCAGAGAAACCAACTACACCTTCTACTGGCAAGGGAAGTCTCCGGACCAACCAAGACAGCACGGTGTTGGGTTCGCTGTGAAGAACACGCTTGTTAACTCCATAGAGCCACCCACAGGAGGCACAGAGAGATTACTTACCCTCCGATTGTCAACAACTTTCGGCCCAGTCAGCATTCTTAGCGCGTACGCCCCAACCCTCTGCGCCACCATCGAAGAGAAAGAACAGTTCTACCATGCACTGGACGAAGCGTTATCCAAGATCCTCAGAAGTAACGCTCTCTATCTCCTTGGAGACTTCAACGCAAGAGTAGGAGCCAACCACATGGCCTGGCCCACCTGCCTTGGAAATTTTGGGAGAGGAAAGATCAATGAGAATGGTCAGCGACTGCTTGAGCTTTCGTGTCACCACGGCCTGTGCGTGACAAACACATTCTTCAAGTGCAAAGAGATCCACCAGGTGTCATGGAGGCACCCCCGCTCCCGCCACTGGCACCAGCTTGACCTCGTCATCACCAGAAGAACGGATATTGGCAGCACCCTCCTCACCCGCAGCTACCACAGTGCAGACTGCGACACGGACCATGCCCTCGTGGTAAGCAAGGTGCGCATAATGCCGAAGAGGTTGCACCACTCCAAGATGAAGGGTCGCCCACGCATCAACACCAGTTGTGCCAGCAACCCAGTTAAGACCCAGCAATTCATCAACAAGATGAAAGATGCACTCGGCGAGGGAGTCGCGGCAGATGACATTATCGAATCCAATTGGCCACGTCTCCGCGACGCCATATACAACTCCGCCATTATTGCTTACGGGAAGAAAGAGCGGAAGAACGCTGACTGGTACGAGGCTCACTGGGAAGAAATGGAACCCGTGATCGAGGCTAAGAGGAAGGCCCTACTGGCTTACAAGGCCACGCCCACTCCCAGTACACTTCAAGCTCTACGGGCTGCCAGGAACAAAGTCCAGAAGACCGCCCGCCACTGTGCCAACACCTATTGGCTAAACCTGTGCAGAAGCATTCAGGAAGCCACCGATATAGGCAACGCACGAGGAATGTATGAGGGTATCAAGAAGGCAACAGGCCCAATCCCCTCCAAGATCGCCCCCCTTAAGTCCAAGACAGGTGAGGTCATCACTGACCAGGAACAGCAAATGCGGCGGTGGACCGAGCACTACCTCGAGCTGTACGCAACGAAGAACACCGTAACAGACACTGCTCTTAACGCCATCCCAGACCTACCAGTCATGGAGGAGCTAGACACCCCACCTACTGCGGCAGAGCTCAGCAAAGCCATCAACCGCCTCGCTTGCGGGAAAGCGCCAGGAAGCGACGGAATCCCTCCAGAAATCCTAAAGAGCGGGAAACCAGTCCTGCTACAGCCGTTCCACCATCTACTCTGTCGCTGCTGGAAGGAGGGTTACATCCCCCAGGATATGAGAGATGCCAACATTATCACCATGTACAAGAACAAAGGAGACCGCAGCGACTGCAACAACTACCGGGGCATCTCTCTCCTCAGCGTTGTCGGCAAAGTATTCGCCCGGGTCGCTCTTGCCCGCCTGCAGACCCTTGCTTCCCGCGTCTACCCAGAGTCCCAGTGTGGCTTCAGAGCTGGCCGTTCAACAGTGGACATGATCTTCTCCCTACGCCAGCTGCAGGAGAAGTGTCACGAGCAGCATAAACCACTCTACCTCGCCTTTATCGACCTTACGAAGGCGTTTGATCTGGTCAGTCGAAGCGGTCTCTTCAGCTTGCTACGGAAGATTGGCTGTCCACCACATCTGCTTGCTGTGGTCATGTCCTTTCACGACAACATGCACAGCACGGTGTCCTACAACGGCGCAACCTCTGAGGCCTTCCCAGTCAGCAGCGGAGTAAAGCAGGGCTGCGTCCTGGCGCCTACGCTGTTCGGAATCTTCTCCATGCTCCTCCAATACGCCTTTAAGGACTGCAGCGAGGGTGTCTTCATTCACACCAGATCTGATGGCAAGCTCTACAACCTGGCCCGTCTACGAGCCAAGAACAAAGTCAAAGAGGTGCTCATCCGTGCGATGCTCTTCGCCGACGACGCAGCTTTGACATCACACTCCGAAGAGGGACTCCAGCAGCTAGTCACTTGCCTTTCCCACGCATGCAAGGAGTTCGGACTAGCCATCAGCCTGACGAAGACGAATGTTATGGCTCAAGGCACGGGGACTCCCCCATGCATCACCATCGACAGATACACCATGGAGGTTGTCAACGACTTCACTTACCTCGGGTCCACCATCTCGAGCTCTCTGTCAGTCGACTTGGAGGTCAACCGGAGAATCGCCAGGGCAGCCACAGTTATGGCCAGACTGAACCGGCGAGCATGGAACAATTCCAGCCTCACTGAGAAAACCAGACTGCGCATCTACCAAGCCTGCGTACTCAGCACTCTCCTCTATGGCAGCGAGACGTGGACCACCTACGCAAGGCACGAAAGGAAACTCAACAGCTTCCACATGAGGTGCCTGCGACGCGTCCTGCATGTCGCCTGGCAGGATAAGGTCCCCAACACCGAGGTGCTGAAGCGAGCCAACATGAGCAGTTTGCATGCAGTTCTTAGTGAGAGACGCCTCAGGTGGCTCGGCCATGTCAAAAGAATGGATGCAGGCCGTATCCCCAAAGACCTCCTCTACGGCGAGCTAGCAGAAGGCCAGAGGATGACAGGGCGCCCAAAACTGCGGTTCAAAGACATCTGCAAAAAGGACATGACACAATGCTCCATCAATCTCAACACATGGGAAGTTCAAGCAGACGACCGCCTAGCCTGGAGGCTCGCGGTCAGGCAAGGTACGTCACGTGCAGAGGCTGCGCGCAACGAGGAGGCGGTCCAGAAAAGATCGAGGCGGAAGCAGCGTCAACAGCAGCAACAACAGCCATCTGCCTTCACCTGTAACAAGTGTGGCAGGGATTGTCACTCCCGAGTCGGACTGCACAGCCATTCTCGGCGGTGCAGATAGACTCTCAAGAAGCTACGCCATCGTCTCTCGAGACGGACGGCTGCTGACGACGACGACTACTCAGTCACAAGAAAAGACAAAATGCTGCCATCTGTGACAACATGGGTGGACTTTGAGAATTTTATACTAAGTGAAATAAGTCAGAAGAAGCTAAGAACCATAATATTTCACTCATATAAAACTGAAACTCATTGACACAGGCAGCAATGTGATGGTTGTCAGAGGGAAGGGGATGGGAGAGGCGGAAGGGGGGCCTAATATATGGTGACGGAAGATGGTTTGACTGTAGTGTTGGTCACACAGTACAATATATAGATCTAGTATCATAGAAATGCACACTTGAAATCTGTGTGATCCTGTTAACCAATATCACTCCAATGAATTTAATATTTAAAAAATCTTTAAGGGACATTGTTTTGCCTATCATGCCATACAACCCAGCAATACCAGTCCTAAAAAAATGTATTGAAGATAAATGAAAATACTTGTTCAGAGAAGGACCTGTACTTAAATGTTTATAGTAGTTTTTTCATAATGCGCCAAACTTAAAACATCCAAAATGTCCATTAACTGATGAACACATAAAGAAATAGTTCATCCTACAATGAAAAGGGACAAATTACTGATACATGCAGAAACATGACTAAATCCAAAAATAGTATGCTAAGTCAAGCCAGACTCAAAGGCTATATACTATATAACTCCAATCTATGTGACATTTTTGTCAAAGAAAAACTATAGGGACAGAAGTCATCTGTGGTTGCCAGGCATGTGCGCAAGTGGGAGGAGGAGGCACACAAGGAAAGCTTTTGTAATGGTGGAAATATTCCATACCTTTATTGCAGTGGTGTTTACATGGCTGCATACATTTGTAAGAACTTATTTAACTACACACCTAAAAAATATTTTTGCTAAATGTAAATTATACTTCAAAAAGTGGCGCTTTTTCTTTAAAAAGTAAAAGTTAAAAACACTGGGAATAAAAAAATTACTACAGATCCTGTAGATGTTAAAATGTCAAAACAGAGAGGCAGGAAGATGACAGCAGAGTAGCTAGATGCCCTGTCTACTTGCTCCCATACTGGACCAGACTGAGTAAAAACACAGAGCAGAGAGTGAGTGAAAGAGTCTATGAGTGAGTGTAAACATGGATGAGTGCAGGGACTGCACAGAGGTGGGCAAAAACTGGCAGCCCATGCTTTCTAAGCAGAACTGTCAGGGCTTCCCAGCCCAGAACTTCTGGCTGCACAGTACAAGGGCAGTTGCAGATCAGCTCAGGAGCAGCGAGCTACTGTACCAGAGAGAGAAGGCCTGGGAAGTGTGGGCACCAGAAACTGTGCTGCAGGAGCAGGCTGGTGCTTGGCTGAAGATCTCTGGAGGGAGCACGGCCAGCACTCTGCCACCACCCTGTGTTACTGTGTCACTCCAGGGCTCTTACTGGCCCCATCTGGAAAGGATACAGTGAGAAAATTTGTATAAAACTGTTGGGAGCATGAAACATGGCAGCAGAGTAGCCAGCAGCCCTGTCTACTTGCTCCCATGCTGGACTGGACTTGGAGTACAAACACAGAGTGGAGAGTGAGTGATAGCAGCTGTGAGTGAGCACCAACAGGGATGAAAGCATGGGGACTGCATGGGAGTGGGCAAAAATCAGCAGCCAGTGCTTAAAAAGCAGAACTATCAGGGCTGCCCACCTCAGCATTTCTGGCTGCACCACATAGAGGCAGCTGCAGATTGGCTCGGGAGCCATGAGCTACTGGGGTGGGGAGAGAATGCTGGGGAGGCGCGCTGCTAGGAACTGCGCTCCTGCCATAGGCTGAAGATATAGGGAGGGAGCAAAGTCAACTCCCTGCCATGGCCTAGTGTTACTGTATCCCCACAGGGACCCTTCCCAGCACTATCCAGGAAGGATTCAGTGAGAAAATATGAAAATGTCAGAGGTGCAGGAAGACAGAGGCCAGCCCTGACTGTAAGGCTGTGTGATTTTTGGAAAGGGAGCACACGGAGAATGGAGCCACCAGGGATTGGTAGACAGCATGGTGACCACACAGTCTCTTCTGGAAGGAGAGCTGAGGCAAGACCAGAGACTCAGCAGGGACCCTGGGCTCACACGCTTACACATGCACAGTGGCTCTACTAAACTAAAACACAGAGGGCTAGAGTGCACCGCAGGACCAACGGGAAAGATCCAGCATGGCTCAGAGCAGAGGGCTGCTATAAGGAGAGTTCAGCAGAGCTGCCAGCGAGAGAGCAGCAACCTCAGCTACCAGCTAGATCTCCTTACAGCCAGACAGCCAGAAAGGAAATTATGAAATCCATGAAATTTTGACCAGGGGCAGATCCAGAAAGAGAAGAAAGAGGTAAAAACCATACACAACTGAGATGAATTCCATCCAACTTGTCATGAGTTATTTTCTCCTGCATAGCTTTTTAACATTCATTTCTTGTCTTCCCAGTTTGTTCATTTCAAGTCGCTAATTTTTACATTATAGTTTATTTCAAATCTTATATTTTGTTCTTCCCTTCTCTTATTCTATTTTACCAACTGATTTCCTCTTCTTATTTTTGTTTTAAATTCTGTCTTCTCTTTTACTATGACTTGTTTCCATTCTGCACTCTCACTATTTCTCCCCTCTCCAGCCTCTCAAAACCATTTTTCTTGTCATAAGTCATCTTATATTCTTTGTCCCATTCATAAAATAGACTTATTCTATTCCCATCTTGATCAATCTTCACTCATTTGTTGTGGATATGGTGGTAGTTGTGGCATTTTTGCAATTTTATCCATAGATCTTCACTATTTTGGTATTTCAATTCTCAGATCTTATCATCCACCTCTCCTACTCCATTTCTACCTTCTCAAGTGCTTGTTTGCTTTTATTTTAAATTTGAATTTTTTTCTGTTCTAGCCTTGTTTTTATACCTCACTCTTAGTATACCTTCTCCCTCTATCATCTCAAAATCACTTGTCTTTCATCTAGACATCTCTTAAGCTTTTCTTTCTTTTTCCCCTCTTAGTCCCATCCCACCTATATCAATTTTCGTTCAATGATTGCTGTGGTGAAACTCTTTCTCTAATTTGGTTCCTACATGTTCTTCTTCTTCTTTCTTTATTTTTTTGTTCTCTCTCACTGTTTATATATATTTTATAATGTCTGTTTAAACCTAATATGGTATGTTTACCCTCCCTTACTTTATTCTGCCTTCTTCTTTCCCTCATTTATATATGATGGAAATTTTACTTTCTCTCATTGCCTTGTCCCTACATACTATTCTTATTGCACCTCCCTCGCCCCTCTCAAATATCATTTTTATTTCAGTCAACTCTTATCTGTTTTTTCTCTCTTAAAATAGTCTCAGTCTCTTTACATCTTTATTAATACTGGCTGATTTGCTGTTGATAGTGTGGTTGTGGATGAGGGTTATTTTTGTCGGTGTGGGTTTCTTGACTCAGTTGTGTGGTTTTGTTCTGGCAGCACCTATAAAACAGCATTCAAGACGTGGTGGGTGGAGTGACTCTTAGTGAGATAGCCAGAGGGAAGGATCCACCAAGAGCAACACAACAACCAAAATTCAAGTACAACCAAACAACGCAAATAAATGGTATAAAGGAGATCCCAAGAGTATCAAGTTCAGTAGATCAAGGAGACTGTACCACTGAATCCCATGGGCCTTCTATCACAGAGTGTCACACCACAAAGACAGGAAGTCAAAGCAGATAAATCTAAGAAGCAGAAACAAACAAAAAAATGACCCTAAAATGGGGAGAGAAAAGAAACAACTCACTATCGAAAGGAAAGGAGGAATCACCAGAGAAACTGCTAAGTGAAATTGAGGCAAGCAAATGATCAGACCTTGAGTTCAAAATAATGGTTCTAAGGAAGCTCAATGAGCTCAGAGAGAACTACAAGGAACTCCAGGGAAGCTACAAGGAACTTGCTGCAAACTACAGCAGCATGGAGATTAACAACTAAAGGAGACAAAGGCAGTAGATTTCTAGTAGTCTCAAACAGGGTCCCTAGGCCCAGACTGGGGCACAATCTGATGTCACCAGGGAAAGATCCAGGAAGTAAATAAAGTGCACCTCTGTAACAGTATACAAGATGTGGTGGGATGAGTGACTTTCAGCCAGCTAGCTGGAGGAAACAACCCACCAAAGAGCAATACAACAATACCCAAAACCGAAGTACAAGCATACAGCCTAAATGAATGGCATAAAGGACATCCCAAGAGCATCAAGTTCAGGAGATCAAGAAGACTGCACCACTGAATCTCACAGGTCTCCTACCACAGAAGGTCACAACACAAAGGAAGTCAAAGCAGATCAATCTAAGAATCTGACACAAATAGGAAGAGACACAACAGTGGGGAGACAAAGAAACAACCCCCCCATAGAAAGGAAAGGCGGAATCCCCAGAAAGAGTGCTAAATGAAATAAATGTAAGCAAACTATCAGACATGGAATTCAAAATACAGTAGTCCCTCTCTATATCGCTGTTCACTTATTGTGGCCTCATTGTGTTGTGGGATTTTAAAAAATATTATATTTAATTATTTATCAAGGGTTTTTCACTATATCACGGGATTTTGCGGTAATGTATACGTATGTTGTTAAAGTTACTTAGGTTTAAGAGTGTAGAATATGTTTAAGAATATTAGTTGTGTTTATAAAAGTGTGAAAAAAGTTGATAAGGGAGTGGGAAAGGTTAATAAGGGACAGGGAATTGTTTATAAGTGTGTGGGGAAGGTTTATAAAGTCTTAAAATGTATATAAATACTAAAATAAATGTAAGGTTCCTACTTCGCAGATTTTCACCTATCGTGGGGGGGGGTCTAGAACATAATACCTGCAATAAGTGAGGTAATACTGTAATGAATTTTGGGAAGCTCAATCAGCTCAAAGAGCTCTAAGGACACTACAAAGAACTCCAGGGAAACTACAAGGAACTTACTGAGAATTACACTAGCATAAAAATGGACATAGAAGCTATCAATAAGAGCCAGGAAGTAATGAAGAATACAATTCCTGAACTGAAGAATACAGTAGAAGGAGTAAAAAGCAGGCTAGAGGAAGCAGAGGATCGGATCAGTGAGCTGAAAGACAACACAGGAAAAAATTCCCAGACAGTGCAAAAAAATGAAAAAAGACTGAAAAAGAATGAAGAAATTTTAAGAGAGCTACAGGACGACATGAAATGTAACAATATCTGTATCATAGGGATAAAAGAGTGAGAAGAAGGGGAACAAGGGATAGAAAACCTGTTTGAAAAAGTAATGACAGAACACTCCCCAGACTTGAGAAGAGAAAAAAAATCACACAAGTCCAAGAAGCACAGAGGATTCCAATGAAGATAAACCCCAACAGGCCCACTCCAAGACACGTCATAATTAAAATGGCAACATTCAAAGATGAAGAGAAAATCCTAAAGGCAGAAAGAGAGAAAAAGCAAGTAACATAGAAGGGAGCTCTGATAAGACTACCAGCGGATTTCTCAATAGAAACACTACAAGCCAGAAGGGGATGGCAAAAACTATTTCAAGCAATGAAAAACAAAGGCCTACAACCAAGAGTACTCTACCCGGCAAGGCTCTTGTTCAAAATGGAAGGTGAAATAAGGAGTTTTCCAGAAAAAAAGAAGGCTAAAAGAATACATCTTCTCCAAACCTTTATTGCATGAGATGCTAAAGGGTCTGCTTTAAGAAGATGAAGAAACAGAGAGAGACAGAGAAGAACACAGGTACAAAGGGGAAAAATGACAATGAATAAGTACCTATTGATAATAACCTTAAATGTAAATGAATTAGATGCACCAATCGAAAGACATAGGGTAGCAAATGGATTAGAAATCATGACCCACATATATGTTGTCTATAAGAGACTCACCTCAGGACAAAAGATCTACACAGATCGAAGTGGAAGGATGTAAAAAAAATATTTCAAGCAAATGGACATGGAAAAAAAAAAAAGCTAGGGTAGCAATACTTACATCAGTCAAAACAGATTTCACAACAAAGGCCATAAAAAGAGACAAAGATGGACATTTCATAATACTTAAGAAAAAATACAAGAAGATATAATCCTCATATTCATATATGCACCCACCATAGGAGCAGCCAAATATGTAAGGAAAATTTTGGAGCACTTCAAGAAGGATATCAATAGCAACACATTCACAGTAGGGGACTTTAACACCCCATTGTCAACAATGAACAGATCTTCCAAGCAAAGAAACACAAAATATATTGTGGCATTGAACAACACTCTAGATCAGTGGTTCTCAACCTTTCTAATGCTGTGACCCTTTAATACAGTTCCTCATGTTGTGGTGACCCCCAACCATAAAATTATTTTTGGTGCTACATTATAACTGTAATTTTACTACTTTTATGAATCATAATGTAAATATCTGATATGCAAGATGTATTTTCATTGTTACAAATTGAACATAATTAAAGCATAGTTATTAATCACAAAAACAATATGTAATTATATGTGTGTTTTCTGATGGTCTTAGGCGACCCCTGTGAAAGGGTCATTTGACCCCCCAAAGGGGTTGTGACCCACAGGTTGAGAACTGCTGCTCTAGATCAAATGAATTTAATTGATATATACAGAACCTTTCACTCCAGAGAAGCAAAATATACATTCTTTCCAAATGCACATGGAACATTTTCAAAGGTAGATCACATAGTAGGAATCAAAACAAACGTCAACAAATTCAAGAAAATTGAAAATATATCGGGCATCTTCTAGGATCACAATGACTTGAAACTGGAAACCAACCTCAAGGGAAAAATTCAAAAACATTCAATTAATGGAGAATGAATAACATGCTATTAAATAATGAGTAGGTTAACAATGAAATCAAGAAAGATATTTAAAAGTTTCTGGAAACAAATAATAACACAAAACAACCTAAAACCTATGGGAAACAGTGAAGGCAGTCCTGAGAGGGACATTCATAGCAATACAGACCTACCTAAAAAAGATAGAAGAATCTCATATAAACAACTTAATCCTACATCTACAAGAACCAGAATAACAACAACAAACAAATCCCAGAGAGAGTACAAGGAAGGAAATAATCAAATCAGAGCAAAATTAAATGACATAGAGACTACAAGAACAAGTCAAAGAATCCATAAAACCAGGAAAAGATCAACAAAATTAACAAGCCTGTAACAAACCTCAACAAGAAAAAAAGAGAGAGGACCCAAATAAAATCAGAAATGAAAGAGGAGAAATCACAACCGATACCACAAACATAAAAAGGATTTTAAGAAATTACTATGAACAATTCTTTGCAAAGAAATCTGACAACCTGGGTAAAATGGACAAATTTCTGGAAACATGTAGTATTCCAAAACTGAATCAAGAAAAAGCAGAATGTCTGAATAAACCAAAACAACTAGAGAAATGAAGCAGTAAGCAAAAAATTCCCAGCACTCCAAAACCCTAGACCAGATGGCTTCACAGGTAAATTTTTCAAAACATTTAGGGAAGAACTAACTCTTATCCTTCTCAAACTATCCCAAAAAATCCAAGAGGAGTGAAGACTCGCAAACTATTTCTATGAGGCCAGTATTATCCTGATTTCAAAACCAGGTCACGACACAACAAAGAAAGAACTACATGCCAATATTGTTGATGATCATAGATGCTAAAACTACTCAACAAAATTTTGGCAAACAAGATCCAGTATACATTAAAAAGATCATACACCATGATCAAGTGGGATTCATCCCTGGGATGCAAGGATGGTATATTTGCAAATCAAAAACTGTAATACACCACATAAACAAAGTGAAAGACAAAAATCACATGATCATATCAATAGATGCTGAAAAAGTATTTTATAAAGTTCAGTCTCCATTTATGATAAAAATGCTCAGCAAACTGGGAATAGAGGGAGCATAACTCAACACAATAAAGGCCATATATGATTAACCTGCTGCCAACATCATACTCAATGGGCAAAAACTAAAAGCTTTTCTCCTAAGATCAGGAACAAGAAAAGGATGTCTGCTCTCTTCACTTATTCTCAACAGTTTTGGAAGTTCTAGCCACAGTTATCAGACAAGAAAAAGAAATAAGAGGCATCCAAACTGGAAAGGAGGAAGCAAAACTCATTATTTGCAGATGACATGTTAGTGTCCATAGAAAACCCTATAGAGTCCAACAAAAATCTACTCAACCTATTAAGCAAATTTGGAAAAATGGCATGGCACAAAGTCAATATTCTGAAACCAAAGGCATTTCTGTACATCAACAATGAAATATTAGAAACAGAAACTAGGGGGAAAAAACCCGTTTAGTATAGCAACAAGAGAAATAAAGTACTTGAGAATAAACTTAACCAAGGCAATAAAAGACTTGTTCTTGGAAAACTACAGAACACTGAAGAAAGAAATTAAGACAAATAAATGGAAGCATATGCCATGTTCATGGATGGGAAGAATCAACATCATTAAAATGTCCATATTACCCAAAACAATTGCCCCTGGCTGGTTTGGCTCAGTGGATTGAGCGTCGGCCTGCGAGCTAAGTGTCGCTGGTTCGATCTTCCAGTCAGGGCACATCAGAGAAGGAAAACTCTGACTCCAAAAAACCTCCGCTGCCTTGTGGCATACCTCTTCAGGGGAAAGGCTAAGGGAGTAAACCCCGACAGAAAATCCAGAGCCGGAGTCCCTAAGGCGGTTTGACGTTGTAGTCAACACCGGCAACTCCTGTGGCGCACCTGAAGCCAAGCTGTATTGACTCCGTCTTTCCCTTGGATCCTTCAGCTGCGAAGAGAGGGGGGGTCTGCTGCATGGGCAACAGCAGACCCTCCATATCACCCTGCCCAGGCTCTGTAGCTTCAGCTTCACTGGAGAGGACACTCCAGCGTCATCGCAAGATGTCGATTCAACACGGGAGGAGACAGATACCGTGTCACTCCCGAGTTGGACTGCACAGCCATTCTCGGCGGTGCAGATAGACTCTTAAGAAGCTACACCATTGTCTCTCGAGACGGACGGCTGCCGACGACCCAAAGCAATTATAGATTCAATGCAATCCCTATTAAAATACCAATGACATATTTCACAGACCTTGAACAATTACTTCAAAAATTTATATGGAACGAAAACTGACCCCAAATAGCCTCAGCAATTTTGAGAAAGAAGGACAAAGTAGGAGAAATCATCATCCCTGGTATCAAACTATATTACAAGGCCACGGTAATCAAAAGATATGGTACTGGCATAAGAACAGATATATAGATCAATGGAACAGAATAGAGAGCCCAGAAATAAACTCAAGTCTCTATGCTCAACTAATATTTGTCAAAGGGAGAAGGAGCATAAAATGGAGTAAAAATAGCCTATTCAATAAATGGTGTTGGGAGAACTGGACAGGGACATGCAAAAAAATGAAAGTAGACCACAAACTCACACCATACACCAGAATAAGCTCAAAATGGATCAAAGACTTAAATGTAAGCCGTGATACCATAAAAGTCCTAGAGGAAAAAATAGGCAGGAAAATTTCAGATATCCCACGTAGCAACATTTTCACTGATATATCTCCTAAGGTAAGGGAAATAAAGGAAAGAATAAACAAATGGGACTACATCAAACTAAAAAGTTTCTGCTCAGCTAAAGAAAACATCAGCAAGATGAAAAGGGAAAACTGTATGGGAAAACATATCTGTCAATGATACCTCAGGCAAGGATTTTATCCAAAATATATAAAAAACTTATATGACTCGATATCAAGAAAACAGACAATCCAATTAAAAATGGGCAAAGAACCTGAACAGACTTCTCCAAGGAGAAAAACAGAGGGTTTCATAGGCATATGAAGGAATGCTCAACATCATTACCCATCAGAGAGATGAAAATTGAAACCACAATGAGATACAACCCCACACTGGTCAGAATGGCCATCATTAATAAATCAACAAACAACAAGTGTTGGCGAGGATGTGGAGAAAAGAAAACAATATGGGATTTCCTCAGGAAACTAAAAATAGAACTCCTTTTTGATTCTGGGATTCCGCTGCTAGGATTACACCCCCAAAATTTGGAAACACCAATTCAGAAGAACCTATGCACCCCTATGGTTCATAGCAGTGCTATTTACAATAGCTAAATGCTTGAAACAGCCTAAGTGCCTATCAATGGATGAGTGTATCAAAAACCTGTGCTACATTTACATGATGGAACTCTATGCAGCAGAAAGAAAGAAGGAGCTTCTGCCTTTTGCGACAACATGGATGGAACTGAAGAGTGATATGCTTAGTGAAATAAGCAAGGCAGCAAAAGACAAATATCATATGATCTCACTTCATACAGGAAACTAATGAACAAAACAAATGAGCAAAAGGGAATCAGAGGCATGGAAACAAGGAACAGACTGCCAGTGAACGGAGGGAAGGGTTTAGTCAAGGAACTAATGTAAATGAACCATGGACATGGACAACAAGGAGGGGATTGACTGGGGGGGGGCAGGGCAGGAGAAAGCAATGGTGGAAAGATGGCACAACCCTAATAGAACAACAATTTTTTAAAATGGAAAAAAAAAAAAAACTACACCAGCATGAACAAGGGCACAGAAAATATCAAAAGACAGGAGGAAGTGAATAATACAACTGTTGAAATGAAGAACACAGTAGAAGGAATTAAAAACAGGCTAGATGAAGCAGAGGATTGAATCAGTGACCTGGAAGACAATGTAGAAAATAATTCCCACACATTGCAACGAAATGAAAAAAGGCTCAAAAAGAATGAAGAGAAGTTAAAGGAGATGCAGGACAACATGAAACATAACAATATCTGTAACATAGAGATACCAGAGGAGGAGCAAGGGATAGAAAATTTGAAAAAGTAGTGACAGACAGCTTTACTGACTTGATAAGAGAAAAAGTCACGCAAGTCCAGGAGGCACAGTGAGTCCCAATGAAGAAGAACACAAACAGGCCCACTTCAAGACACATCATAGTTAAAATGGCAACATTGAAAGACAAAGAGAAATCATTAAAGCAGCAAGAGAAAAGAGCTACAACATACACGAGATCTCCAATAAGTCTATCAGCTGATCTCTCGACAAAAACATTACAAGTCAGAAGGGAATGGCAAAAAAAAAATATTCCAAGCAATGAAAAGCAAAGGCCATTTCAGGCCAAGATGGAGGCCTAGACTGACATGCTCCATCTCCCTCCACAACTAAGAAGGAATACATCTACTACAAAACCAGAAATAACTAGAAGTTCCAGAAAATAAAGCTACATGGAAGTCCAACATATGAAGTTATAAACAAGTGGTGCTCATCTGGACAGGTAGAAGGGGTGAAGCCAGGGCAGAGAGGTCAAGCTGTGCTGGCAGCAGCAGCTGCAGTGACGGCGATAAGCACAGACACACGTATTAAAAAAGAGGCAAGAAACACCTGGGGAGCACCCCCAGCTGCAGACAAAACCCATCAGCTCACAATTCCAACACCAGAGAAGGCAGACCCCCATTGCCTCGGACTATGAGGGCCGGAGGATGTGGGGACAGAGAAGGAGGCTCCCACTCTCTCAGCAGAGAGTGAGCAGCAGGAATCCATCTTGGACCCCCACCCCCACACAAAGCACCACAGTGTAGTGAGAGGGGTCCTCTGGTAGTGAAGAGTGCACGGCGCTCCTCCCCCTATAGCGTGGGAGGTGTGACAGCCGCACCCAGGAAGCAAAGGTAAACACAAAACTGTCAGGATGGCACATCACGATAGAGATCCTGGTGACACAGCTGACCAGACAGCAAATATCTAATCTAATGGCTCAGCAGACAGGAAAACTTTCTGAGGCACAGCTCAGAGCTAATAGCAGATCTTAAACAAGACAGGGAAGGAATGGAGCCTAGTCCTGCTGAAATGAACAAAAACACATACAATACTAGTGGTGAGGGAAACAAAACCAGGGATCAAATCAACAAATCGGAACATAGGGAAGGAACAAACAATCAACCAGTGCAGAAAAATGAAACAAAACGTGAGGAAAATACGGAGAGGCTCAGAAACTTATGGGACAGCTATAAGCAGGCCAACATCCAAATCATAGGGTTGCCAGAAGGTGAAGAAGAAAAACTAGGAATTGAAAAATTATGTGAAAAAATAATGAAGCAGAACTTCCCTAACTTGGGGAAGGAAATAGACTTACAGGTCTAGGAAGCACAGAGAGTTCCAAAAAAAAAACTGGACCCAAGGAGAACCACACCAAGACACATTATAATCAAAATGTCAAAATTAAGGATAAAGAGAGAACCTTAAAAGCAGCAAGAGAGAAGAAGAGAATTACATACAAAAGAGTCCCAATAAGACTATCAGCTGATTTCCCAAAAGAAACTCTGCAGGCAAGAAGGGACTGGCAAGAAATATTCAAAGGAATGAAAAGCAAAAACCTATAGCCACGATTACTCTATCAAGCGAAACTGTCATTCAAAGTAGAAGGGCGGAGAAAATGCTCCCAGAACAAAGTAAAACTGAAGGAGTTCATCAGATCCAAACGGCTGTTATATGAAATGTTAAAGGGACTTGTTTAGGAGAAAGAGGATCAAAACTATGAACATTAAAATGAAAACTGTATCACAACAGCCAACAACAGAAGCTAGGGAACTGAAACAAAGGCAAACTAAGTAGGCAACGAGAGTGGGAAAATAATTATAGGTATGGGGAACATTTTGGGGGGAGGTCAGTGGGGAGGGGGAAGGGAGGCAAGGGAGGGAGATGGTACAGAAATTAAGAAGCATAGTAGGAGGGAGTGGAGTAGATAGGAAGATGTTGAGGAGAACTATATGCACAACCAATGGGCATGGGCTAAGCAGGGGGGAACAACTGGAGGGAGGGTGGTCACTGGGTGGAGGGGAACAAAGGGAAAAGAAATTGGGACAACTGTAACAGCATAATCAATAAAGCATATTTAAAAAATAAAATAAAATTAGGCAAAAAATAAAAATAAAAAAAGAAGAAGAAGAAGAAAAGCCGATAGGCTCCACAAAAAACTACTTGACCCAATAAGTGAATTTGGCAAAATAGTGAGATACAAAGTCAGTATTCAAAAATTGAGGACATTTCTGTACACCAATAATGAAATATCAGAAACAGAAACTAGGAAAAAAAAAAACCCACTTACTATAGGAACAAGAAAAATATTGTACTTAGGAATAAACTTAACCAAGGAAGTAAAAGAACTGTACAGTACTCAGAAAACTACAGAACATTGAAGACATAAATTAAGGAAGGCACAAATAAATGTAAGCATATGCCATATTCGTGGGTTAGAAGAATTAACATCATTAAAATGTCCATACTACCCAAAGCAATCTATATATCCAGCGCAATACCTATTAAAATGCCAATGACATATTTCACAGATCTAGAACAAATACTTCAAAAATTTACATGGAGCCATAAATGACCCCAAATAGCCTCAGCAATTTTGAGTAGGAAGAACAAAGTAGGAAGCACCACAATACCTGATATCAAACTATGTTACAAGGCCACTGTAATCAAAATAGGTTGGTACTGGCATAAAAACAGACACATAGATTAATGGAACAGAGTAGAGAGTCCAGAAATAAACCCAAGGTCTATGGTCAATTAATATTTGACAAAAGGGAAAGGAGCATAAAATGGAGTAAAAATTGCTTCTTCAATAAATGGTGTTGGGAGATCTGGACAGGTACTTACTAAAAAATGAAACTAGACCACCAACTTGCGTCATACACCAGAATAAATTCAAGATGGATAAAAAACTTAAATATAAGTCACAACACCATGAAAGTCCTAGAGGTTAACGTAGGCAGTAAAAATTCAGATATCCCATGCAGCAATATTTTTGCTGATATATCTCCTAGAGCAAGGGAAATAAAAGAATAAACAAATGAGACTACATCAAATTAAAAAACCTCTGCACAGCTAAAGAAAATGTCAGCAAAATAAAAAGGGAACCAACTGTATGGGAAAACATATTTGCCAATGATACCTCGGATGAAGGTTTGATCTCCAAAATATATAAAGAACTCATATAATTCAACACCAGGAAAACAAACAATCCAATTAAAAAGTGGGCAAAGGACCTGAACAGACATTTCTCCAAGGAGGACACACACAAGGTCCATAGGCATATGAAAGAATGCTCAACATCACTAGCCATCAGAGAGGTGGAAATTAAAACCACAATGAAATACCACCTCACACCAGTTAGAATGGCCATCATAAACAAATAAACAAATAAACAACAAGTGCTGGCGAGGATGTGGAGAAAAGGGAACCCTAGTGCAGTGTTGGTGGGAATGCAGACTGGTGCAGCCACTGTGGAAAAATGTACAGAGTTTCCTCAAAAAACTAAAAATGGAACTGCCTTTTGATCCAGGTTTCCCACTTCTGGGATTATACCCTAAGAATCCTGAAACACCAATTTAAAGGAACCTATGCACCTCAATGTTCATAGCAGCACTATTTACAAAAGCTACACACTGAAAACAGCCTAAGTGCCATCAGGGGATGAGTGGCTAAAAAAATTGTGGTACATTTACACAATGGAATACTATGCAGCAGAAAGAAAGAAAGAACTTCCACCTTTTGTGACGGCATGAATGGACCTGGAGAATATTATGCTAAGTGAAATAAGCCAGGCAGTGAAAGACAAACAGCATATGATCTCACCTATAAGTGAAACAAAAACAAATGAACAAAATAGAACCAGTGACATGGAAATAAGAAACAAAGTGACAGCAACCAGAGGGAAAGAGGGAGGGAATAACGAAGGCAAGAAGGGGAACGGTCTAATCAAGGAACTAGTATAAAGGACCCATGACATGGACAACAGGTGGGGATTGACTGTGGGAGCAGGGGGTGGGTAGGACAGGGGAGAACAATTCGGGAAAAATTGGGACAATTGTAATTGAACAACAATAAAAAAATAATTAAAATGCTAATAATAGAGCAAAAAATGTCAAAACACTTTAAAATATAGAAGAAATGATCAATTCATTTTCAAAATTAGCTTACTGATGTAAGAATTAATGGAAAATTTCATATTAAAATACAATCCATAATTGAAATCTGCATAAAGTTTTGGCTGTGATAACTTGATTCAAGAATCCTACCAGACATATATAGAAGAAAGCCTACCCTTGTGGTAGGTAGCAAAATACCTCCATCCCAGAGATATCCATTCCCTAATCCCTGGAACCTTATAGACGTGGTTCAAGTTATAGCCTTGTGCTAGGGAGATGACCTGATTGCCTAGGTGGGCCCAGTCTAACTATTTAGGTCCTTAAAACCTGAGAGCCTTTCAGAGGGAAATGTAATGGCTAAGCAAGACCAGAGAGATGCCACCTTGCAGGCTATGCAGGCAGCCTCTAGAAGCTGCGGAAGGCAAGGTCGTGGGTTGTCTGTTTTATTTTAGCTTTATAAGACCAAAGTAAGACTTCTGACCAGAAAAATTATAAGATAAATAAATTTGTGTTGTTCTTACCACTAAGTTTGTGGTAAATTGTTACAGCAACAATGGAAAACAAATATGTTCTCCAAGAATAGGTAAAGAAACATTCCCAAACTCATTTTATAAAGCCACTAGGACTTCTAAGCCTAGTAAGAACATTTTGAAAAAGGATACTTATGCATGAACAGAGATGCAAGAATCCTAAACAAAACACTAACAAACTGAATCCAGGAAAGCTGTTCACAGGAGACACCTCAGCAAAGGCAGTCTACTACAATACCATTGGAGTGGAGCTCTGGCCTCAGGAGCCTGCTGAAAGAGCATCCTGGAACTGGGGAGAAAAATGTATTTTCCCTATGTCCTCTAGTGACAATCTTAACATGTGCCAGCATGTAAAGGAAGCACCTTTAAAGAGCCCATCTTCACTCTCACACAGCAGGTGATGGAAGAGGAATTTGAAGGTGAGAGACAATATATTGGCAGTGGGCACAGTATATCTGTATTATTTAAGCAATAAGTGCACAAGATCTGACAACTAAGCAGGGCAGTTTGTTTCAATTATTTTACTTATTGATTTATCTTCAGAAGAACTGACTTAGTCCTTGACCTTGCTTTATTAGACGGGTCCCTTGCACTCTGGCTCCCTAACTCCTACCTCAGGAAGGAAGTTGTCAGCACCTTAGACTCTGCCCCACTTGCCTCACCACTGGATCCACCACCACGAGCAGAGGCCAAAAAGACAGACACACATCACTTTCTCACAGGGACACCTAGACCTCCATTTTAAAATGGATTAGACACAGCCTCCATTCATTCTGATGAAAAAGGGTATTATCTCTGTTTAAATCT
The DNA here is from genome assembly GCF_987537825.1 of Furipterus horrens. NCBI lineage: Eukaryota > Metazoa > Chordata > Mammalia > Chiroptera > Furipteridae > Furipterus > Furipterus horrens. The sequence continues at coordinate 102,821,238 of NW_028327173.1, forward strand.
TTTGTTTTTTTAAATAAAGAAATACAGAATTTTATTTGTGGAACAGTGGAGCCACTCATTTAGACATAGGTGGCTTATGGCTCTTCTCTTTAAAACCCTCCACACCAATTGCTTCTGATTACAGTGCATTAGCTCTGTGACCCCAAGTAGCTGCCTTTAGTCCTAAGTGTCTGTGGCTCTGAAGACCCACAGCATCTTGTTCCGCTTGCTGAGCAACTAGTTGAACTCACAGACCATTTTAGCAAACATAAATTTGTAAGTAGTATTACTATCCAATAAGTTTCTAATTGTTTACATGCCAATCATATTTTTCTTGACTAAACTTGTTTCATCTCAATATGCAGCTTGTATTAGTAATGAGGTTCTGTCTTCTCTGATCAGCAAAGAAGTCTATAGCCCCCTCCCACACCTTCCCCTTTTTGGTATGGCTGATAAGAAGTTCAGAGTTCAATTTAGTGCTTAATAAAAATAATTAGCTTATCTTTAATTTCTAGTACATTTACCTCCCTGCTTCCCCTGTAAGGTTTCTGGTAGCTTAAAAAATTAACTGCCCCTGTTCACATGTACATGTGTTTTTACTATACAGCTTACCACCTCCTTTTTGGTTTTGAATTTGGCAAAGCAGTGTTTTAAACAAGCACACATAGGAAATATATGTCCTCTAATTCTGTTTTTCTTTTCCATGTTTGCTTAGAGAAAGTTTTTTTTTTTTTTTAACTTAACCTATTGCTCCATTTATCCATTCATTCAGTTTTTACATATCTGTTGTGGCCTCTACAGGCCCTTCAGTGAGCTGAAGTCCCAGCATAATGGTGGCACAGCAGGACAGTTCAGAGTCCTAGGTTAAGGGGCTCTGGTGGGGGAAACTTAGGATGGCATGCCCAACCTGGATTTGGTGAGCTTCCAGCAGTTTTTCCAGAGGAATTGACATCTGTGTGAAGGCCTAAAGGATGCTAGATCAGTCAGAAGAGAATAGGGGTTGTGTTTCAGGCAGAACACTGTCACCAAGGAGCATAGGCCGCATTCTCTAACCTGAGTGAGGATGGGGAATAGGCAAGGGCTGGGGCAGCAAAGGTCTACCTGGTGTGAAAGGTTTTGGGACTTTACCCTGAGGGTAATGGGAAGCCATTAAAGAGTTTTAATAAGTAGTATGGCTCCATCATATCTGTGTTTTGGAAATAAGGCCCTGTGGCACCGTGTAAAAGTGGATTGAACCGAAGGTGGGAGTTGGTGGAGGGAAGGTTGGGGGAGCAACTGGGCTACTGGAGGGCTCAGAGTAATGGAAATGATGTGGGCTGGGCCTAGAGGACAGGAGAAATGTTAGAGGGCTCCTGGGGAGACAGGATGATGGGATGGTCCTGGCAGGACATATGAGTAGGAGAGCTCCAAAGACAACTGCCTGAAAATCTGGCTTATTCACCTGAGCATACGGTGAAACCCAGGGCAGGAGCATATTATGGAATGAAGTGGCAATGATTGGAGAGTAAAGCAAGAAGTGCTGAAGAGATAGATACCATGTGCAGAAGAGACTGGGGACCAAGGAAAATGTGATTATCACCCAGGGAATACATGTAGAGAGAGGAAAGTGCCTCCACTGAGTCCAGAGGAATAACATATTTAGGGACAGACTAGGAAGAGTAGCCTGCAGCAGAGAGAGAAGAGAACAGCCAGGGCAGGAGGAGGAAAGCTAGGAGACATGGATCCTGGAGGGAAGAAGCAGAACAAACAAAAGGAGGGACTGCTTTTAAGAATGAAGCCGTCACATGCACACTACCAGGAGTACAATAAACAAACATAGAGCTGGGATTTCTCAGCAATGATGTCACTGGTCACCAGAGATCACAATGGGACAGCAGTTTCATCAGAGGCTGGAATGGGCAGAGTTGGATTGAGAAGATGGATGGGAGATGGATTCACAGAGGTACGCACAGTAAATGGACTTTACTAAGAAGGTTGCTATGACAGGGAAGAGACAGGGAGGCAGTTGTTATCAGCTAGATTTACTGAGTAATAAGTTACCCCAGAATGTGTACAACAACAACCATTTGCCATTTCTCATAAGATTTCAGATTGACTAGCTAGCTCTGCTGATCCTGGCCAGGTTCCCCTGAGCTGAGCTGGGATACACCCTGTGTCTGCAGTCAGCGGCTCCCTGTGACCCCACACCCATCAGGAGAGCCCGAGCTTGTTCTCAGGGTGTAGGCAGGGGTACAGGTTGCAGATAGAAGTGCGCAAGGCTTCTGGAGGCCCAAGCATCCAATGGTAAAGCAGCACTCCAACTGCATTGCTGTGGCCAGTCTTGACCCAGATGTAGGAGGTAGATCCCACCTTCAGTGGGAGCAGCTGCTGAGCTGTAGAAAGAAGAGGCAGATGAAGGCAAGGGGAAGTGTGGCATTGTGGCTACTTTGTTCTCAGTCCACCACAGGCAATATACAGGCTCTCTGCTCCCCCTTTGCCCTCTGCTAACCCCTTCTCCACACAGTAGCCACAGAGGCCCAATCACTGCTCCGATTGCAGCATTCCCATGCCTCAAACTTCCTTGTACTGATGGTGGCTCCATGTAGTTCAGCTTCCTGTAGTATCTGTTCCCCTGTGCTGTGGGACCCCCCTCCCCCACGGATGCATTGGGCTATTCTGGTCCTGCAGGAAGTGTCAGCTTTCCCTCCTGAGGCCTCCCCAGATTCCCCTTCGCAGTGGGGGCTTCTCATGTGTTCACACGTTTCTGTAGTGAGTGTCTTTCCAGAAACAGCCCCGCCTGGGCAGGGGCCTTGCCGGCCACATTCACCTCTATATCCCAAGGTGGACACACACCTGCTCAGTGAGCATTTGCGGAGTGAATGAACAGACATTGGACCAGCAGGAAGGAAACAAAGAGACCAGGGTTATTAGGGCAGAAGGGGCAGGAGTGCCTGGAAGTGCTGACAGAGAAGACCAGCTACAGGGGGCCTTGCCCACATGGGGCAGTGCAAGGTAACCCAGCATGTCATAGGCACGTTGTCCTCTATTGCCTGCCTTTTGCTTCTATTTAAGGCTGATTAGGACCCCCATGAGAGTGTGGGATAGAGTTCGCTAGTAAGTCTTATCAGCTGTGAATTTTCATAGATGCCTCCAGGTTAAGGAAGTTCCCTTCTATTCCTAGTTTTGAGTTTTGTTTCTGTTTTTAGTTAGGAATCAATGCTGGATTTTATCAAATGCTTTCTCTGTATCTATTGAAATGATCATATGCTTTTTTTCCCTTTTTAGTTTATTTCTTTATTTTTATTGAGATATGGTTAACATATAACATTGTGTAAGATTAGGGTGTACAGCATGTTGATTTGATACTTATATACTGCAATACGATTATCATTTTAAGTTACCTAAAACCTCTATCACATCACAATTATCATTTCTTTTTGGTGGTGGGAACAATTATGATCCCGTCTCTTAGCAACTTTGAAGTTTAAAACGGTGTCTCTATAATCTCTATGCCATGCATCATGCTTCAGGACTTATTTGTCTATTAGTTGTAGTTTGTCCCCTAACACAATGTATTTCCAATCACCCCCCTGCCCCACCCCTGGTAACCACCACTCTGCTTTTTGTTTATATGAGTTCGGCTTTTTAGATTCCACATATAAATGGCATCATACACTACCTGTCTTTCTGTCTGACTTATCACAGTTAGTTTAAGGCCCAAAAGGTCTAGTCATTGCAAATGGTAGACTTTCCTTCTTTCTCATGAATGGATAATATTCCAGTGTGTGTGTGTGTGTGTGTGTGTGTGTGTGTGTGTGACATCCTCTTTATTCATTGACACACTTTGGTTGTTTCCATGCTTTGGCTATCATGAATAATGCTGCAATAAAATGGGTGTACAGATATCTCTTCAATATCCTCTTTTCATTTTCTTTGACTATATACACAGAAGTAGAATTGCTGGATCATATGGTATTTCTATTTTTAATTATTTGAGGAAACTCCATATTGTTTTCCACAGTGACTAAGCCAATTTACATGCCCACTCACAATGCACAAAACTTATGACTTGTCTTCTTCATAATAGCTATTCTAACAGGTGTGAGGTGATAGTTTATGATTTTCATGGTTTTGACTTGTATTTCCCTGATTATTAGTGGTATTGATCATCTTTTCATGTACCTGTTGGCCATCTGTATGACTTATTTTAAAATGTCTATTTAGTTATGCTCCCCATATTGTAATTAGATTGTTTTTTATTATTGAGTTTTATGTGTTATTTATATATTTTGGATCTTAACTTCTTATCCAATATATGGTTTCCAAATATTTTCTCTCATTATGTAGGTTGCTGTGCATTTTTTGTTGGTTATTCTGCTATGCAGAAGTGTTTTAGTTTGATATTCCACTAGTTGATTTTTGCTTGTGTTGCTTGTGCTTTGGTGTTATATCCAAAAAAAAAAAAAGAAAGCCTAGACTGATGTCAAAGAGCTTCCTTACTGTTTTCTTCTATGTGTTTTATTGTATCAGCTCTTATGTTTAAATATTTAATTCATTTTGAGTTAATTTTAGTGATTGATGAAGGACAGGTATTCAATTTTATTTTTCTACGTGGGATTATCTAGTTTTACCAACATCTTCTTTGAAGAGGCTATTTTTTTTCCATTGAGTGTTCTTAGCTCCCTTGTCAAATGTTAGTTGACTATGTATACAGGGGTTTATTTCTGGAATCTCTTTTATGCCATTGTTCTGTGTATCTATTTTTATGCCAGTACCATACTATTTTAATTATCATAGCTTTGTGGTTTAGTTTAAAATAAGAAACTGTGGATGCCCTCAGTTTTGTTCTTTTTCATGATTGCTTTAGCTATTGGGTCTTTTCTGGCTCCATACAAATTTTAAGATTTTGTCCTATTTCTGTGAAAAAAAAATCTATTGAAATTTTGATAGGGATTCATTGAATCTGTAGATGGCTTTAGGTAGTATGAACTTTTTAACAATATTAATTCTTCTGACCCATGAATAAAGTACAAATTCCTATTCGTTTGTGTCTTTAATTTCCTTTATTATTATTTTTTGATTTTTAAAGTATTTTTAATTGATTGTGTTGTTATAGTTGTCTCAATTTCTTTTCCCTTTGCTCCCTTCCACTCATCACTCCCCTTCCCTCAAGCAGTCCCCCCACCACCTTAGTTCCTGCCCATGGGTTATGGATATAAATTCTTTGGTTTTACCCTTTCTTGTAGTATTCTTAACATTCCCCTATTTTGTACCTACCAATTATGCTTCTTAATCCCTGCACCATATCTCCCCTTTTCTCCTTCTCCTTTCCCCCTCCTAGCTGATATCCCTCCAATGTTCCACATATCTATGATTTTGTTCCTATTCTGATTGTTTGCTCAGTGTTTTTTTGTTGTTGTTATTTTCTAAATTCTGTTGTTGATAGTTGTGTTTGTTGTCATTTTAATGTTCATAGTTTTTATCTTTTTTCTTAAATAAGTCTCTTTAACATTTCATATAATAATGGCTTGGTGATGATGTACTTCTTTAGCTTTATCTTGTCTGGGAAGCACTTTATCTGCCCTTCCATTCTAAGTGATAGCTTTGCTAGACAGAGCAGTCTTGGTTGTAGGTCCTTGCTTTTCATCACATTGAATACTTCTTGCCAGTTCTTTCTTGCCTGCAAAGTTTCTTTTGAGAAATCAGTTGATGGTCTTATGTGAACCCCTTTGCAGGTAACTCTCTCTTCTTTTCTTTTGCTGATTTTAAGATTCTCTCTTTATCTTTAATATTTAGCATTTTAATTATGATGTGTCTTGGTGTGGTCTTCTTGGGGTCTTGCTTGTTTGGGACGCTCTGTGCTTTTTGGACTTGTATGTCTATTTTTTTCACCAAATTAGGAAAGTTTCCCTTCATTATTTTTTCACATAGGTTTTCAACTTCTTGCTCTCCCTCTTCTCCTTCTGACACCCTTATGATTCAGATGTTGGCATGTTTAAAGTTGTCCCAGAGGTTCCTAAGGCTCTCCTAATTTTTTTGAATTTTTGTTTCCTCCTTCTGTACTGGTTGACTGTCTATTTCTTCTTTATGTTTCAATTAATTGATTTGAACCCTTGTTTCCTTCCCTTCACCACTGATTTTATGTGGGTTTTCCTTAGTTTCATGTAGCATAGCCTTCATTCCTTCCCTTATGTGTTTGTTGTGCTTAATCTTGTCTGTCAAGTCTGAGACCATAGTTATCACCAGTGTTTTGAACTCTGCATCTGTTAGGTTGGCTATCTCCTTGTTGCTCTGTTCTCACACTGGAAGCTTGCTCTGCTCCATCTTTTGGGCCATACTTCTCTGTCTCCTCAATTTGACAGCTTTCTGCATTTTCCTCTGTGTCTTAGGTAGAGCTGTCACACGTGTTACATTGTAAGGTGCAGAGCCTTAGGTATTCTTCAGAACAGGGCAACCCGTTTCACTGCATTGAGGCGCTGTATGTGGGGGAGGGGTCTGAGAGGGAACAATGCTGCTTGTCCAGCACTTGCCCCTTTTCCAGGTACTTCTCCCATCTCCTGTATGTGACTGGTGCCCCTCTAGCTGTTGCTTGGTGGTGGTTCCCAGAGTGGGTGGATTTATGGATGTTCTAGGACTGTGAGGTCCCTCTAAACAAGGGGACTCTGATGAGACACTGGCAGTTTCTTCCTCTGCCCTAACCCCCACTGGTTTTCACAGTTAGAAGCAATGTAGCTTTATTTTCCCTGGGCCTGGAACCATGAGCAGCATGGTCTGGTCTGGGTCTGGGATTGCTTCTCAGGCTTCCCTCCCTACTTTTAAAATGTATGACTTCGCTTTCCACCTCCAGCCATAGCTACTGCCCTGCCACTGCCACCACACCATGTCCTCTCTGCCCCAACTGTGCCCCTCCTACCTGTCTGGATGAGTATTTCTTCTTTATTTCTTCATTTGTTGGATTTCCATGCAGTTCAATTTTCTGGAACTTCTTGTTGTTGTTGTTTTTAGTTTTGAGGTAGTTGTAATGCCTTCTTAATTGTGGAGAGAGATGCAGCATGTCTACCTAGGCCTCCATCTTGGCCGGAACTCTCAATTCTTTCATGAAAAATTTGTAGTTTTCATTGTTCAGATCTTTCTGTTTTTTTCCAGTTTTATTGAGACATAAAACTTACATACAGCCCTGTGTAAATTTAACCTTGTGGAGCCACGGTCAGAAAAATTACAGCATAAGTCACATGTATTGAATATCACATACCCTTACAAAACATGCATTATAACCAAACTGATGGCTTAAACATTATGGCTTAATATTGGTCACATACAAATGAACAATTAGTCATGACCTTGAACTTATGCACCCAATATATGTAACAACATTTTGAAAAGTTTGTTTATATCTCTCAGATGAGCCATGACCTCCTGAGGGTTAAGGTATACAACATATGACTTGGCTTTTATATATTATAAAATGAATACCATAATAAGTTTAGCTAACATCCATCATATCACAGGGATATAAAAAAAAGAGAAGAAAAACTGTTTTTTTTTTTCCTTTTGATGAGAACTAACTCTTAGGATTTATTCTCTTAACAATTTTCAGATATACATATAGCAATGTTAGCTATAGTCATCATGTTCTGTATTTTATCCCCAGTATAACTTTATCTTATAACTAGAAGTTTGTACCTTCTAACCATCTTTATCAAATTCCTCTTCACCACCCCTAACTTCATTCATTTCCTCATCTTTCACTTTTTTGGTTACATTTATTTCTAAGTACTTGTTTTTCATGCTATTGTGAGTGGGATAGTTTTTTAAATTTCTTTTTTGGCTGTTTGTTAGTATATGGAAATGCAACTGATTTCTGTATATTGATTTATTGTATATACTGCTACTTTACTGAATTTGTCAATTCCAAGTTTTTTGGTTTAATCTTTAGAATTTTCTATAAATGAGATCATATCATCTACAAAGAATGATAACTTTTTTTCTTTCCAATTTGGATGTCTGTTCATTCTTTGTCATGCCTTTTTGATTTCTCCTTGTGGAACCCAGATTATTCTAATATTTGTTCTTTTGATGAAATTCTATAGATTATATAAGACTATTGCCATTCTTTTTCATTCTTGTTTCTTTGTTTTGCTCTAACAGGATTATTTTATTTCAAAATTTTGTCCTCCAGCTCACTTATTCTGTCTTCCATTTGCTTTATTTCACTGCACATGTTCTCTAAGGAATTTAAAATTTCATCTGTTGAATCCTTTAGCTCCAGAATTTCTGTTCAGTTCCTTTGTATGATTTCTATCTCTTTGATAAATATCTCATTTTTTTATGTGTCTTCTTCCTAATCTCAATGAACTATCTTTCTGAGTTTTTTGTAGCTTATTGAGTTTCTTCAAAACACCTATTTTGAATTATCAGCTAGATTGCAAAATTCTGTTTCTGAGCTTGGTTATTGGAAAGTTGTTATCTTTTGGTGACAACATGCTTCCTTGATTTTACATTGTTGCTTTTTCATTTGAAGTGGCAGTCACCTCCTTAAATCTTTACTAGTTGCCTTAAGATAAGGTATACTGTTTATTATTATTTTTAATTTAAAATTATTTATTTTATAGAGAGGGGAAAGGAGAAAGAAAGGGAGAGAAACATCACTGTGTGGTTGCCTCTCACTTGCGCCCCCAACTGGGGACCTGACGTGCAACTTAGTCATGTGCCCTGACTGGGAATGGAACCAGCAAGACTTGGCTCATAGGCCAACGCTCAATCCACTGAGCCACAGCAGCCAGAGCTGGTATACTCTTTATTGATGCTGTTATATCTGGGTTCCCCCCACACACTCACACACCTTCTGGGTTTTCCAGATGGTGGCACTACAACCTAATTTTGTGGTTTCTCCCTTACCCAAAGATCCTGGTCTGTTTTTCTAATAGCATTTATGTATTGTATTTGCTATTGCCACTTTACTTGTGAGGGCAAGAATCCAGCTACAGAGTGGTGGGAGATTGGGATTTAACCTTTAAGGTGTTGGTGGTGTTGGCAGACCTGGTGAGCAGAACTTTAGGTGAGGGAGTCCCAGAGCATCATGGGCAGACTTCCTGCTGAAGTCTTGAGTATAACCAGCAGGAGCTGCATTCCTCTGGGTGCTCTTTGATATTCTTATCTGCCTCTTTCCTGATCTCCTTTTTTTCCCCAGTCATGGAAGCCTCACCTCAACAGGTTTCTTCAGCTACTTTCTGCACAACTGAGGTAGCTAGGCACCCACTCATCTCTTCCTTTTCCCTCTCCCTTCATACAGGAGAGTCTGACACTGTAGCATGGTGTTGCCTTGGCTGAAGGGCTGTGTTAAGAAAATTCCTCTTAACTGTTACTGGCTAGATAAAACCTCTGTTCTTGTCTTCTTGTCTTCTTGAAGGTTTCAGTCAAAAGGCAAAGCAGGCAAGAATTCATTGACTGCAGCCAAAGCACACTCAGATAAAATATTTATTAAAGCTGGGGTCAGTGAAACAGGGAAGGACTTATTATAGAAGAACCAACAGGAGAGCCCAGGGTGAGCTGCCTTAGGTTTCTGGGAAGTCAGGTTCAGTGAGTTAGCTTGGGATGAACTGCTGCTGGTTCAAGTCTCATGGGATCCCTTAGAGTTTAGGAGATGCATGCTTGTTGGGGAAGGAAAAGGCACAAGCATACTTCTGTTAGGGAGGGTGTGCACTGGGTCCTTTGTCCTGAGGGTTGTATCTCTCTCTTGCAGGCAGGAATCTTATGGGAGGTCTCAGGGGTGGATACCAAAAGAATATTTATCAGCTTTCAACATGTGCTCTTTCAGGGAGCCAGGGAAGGGGTTGTTAGTCATTGCAGCTGGTCCTGGTGTCTCTTACTTAGTTTTGGAGCTGAGATACAACTAAGACCTAGATGTTAACTTTAGGGAGGAAAAATCAAGGGGTCTAAAGCCCATGACCAATGATATGAAAGGTCAGGAGGTCCAAACAGCATGAAAGCAATATGCTAGGGGAGAAAAGGTTACCCCGGGGACAAGGTCCTTGTTTCCTCACTTTTGCCCATTGCTAGGCACTGGGATCTTTCTGCCCTAGTGACCTGTGCTGGGCTCATCGTTCTTGCTTTACTCGTGTCTCTCTAACTGCCTGCCACACTACTTTCCACTCTAACCAACCATAGAGACTCTTTCTTTCTTTCCTTCTTTCTTTCTTTTTCTTTCCTTCTTTCTTTCTTTTTCTTTCCTTCTTTCTTTCTTTTTCTCTTTCTTTCTTTCTTTCTTTCTTTCTTTCTTTCTTTCTTTCTTTCTTTCTTTCTTTCTTTCTTTCTTTCTTTCCTTTCTTTCTTTCTTTCTTTCCCTCCCTCCCTTCCTTCCTTCCTTCCTTCCTTCCTTCCTTCCTTCCTTCCTTCCTTCCTTCCTTCTTTCTTCTATTGGCATGCTGGACTCTTCCCTCTGAAAGTATGGACTTCTGCAAATTCTCTCTCATTTTTGGGTCTCTTTCCAGGTGAGCACTCTCTAGGTTTTTTCCCAACAATGGGGAGGGTAGTCAGCTAGGTTTGCTGACTCCTCAGATTTTGCAATCCATATTGTGAGAAACGCTTGCAATAAAACACTGAAAAATAGGACTTCAGCTGCAAAGTGAGGCATTTATTCACGAGTCTGCAGAGTTGGGTGCACAGCCAGCCAGGGGCATGTGCGCCAAAGTGGCAAGAGCCAACTGGTTTTATACCTAATGCAAAGTAGTTCCTCTCCATTTCTTCATTAATTGAATACTCCAGAGTTAAAATCTAGCATAATTGTCTAGGGGTAGGTAATAGGTAATAGGTCTGTCTCTAGCTCCCTTTGTTTTACTGTTGACTCAGAGACTGACCTCCTGATTCACAATTTAATTACAGAATTGGTCTTAGCTATTAATTATTTCTTACTGGTTTGAGAGTCACCAGCTTCCTTGTTCCTTACAATACTAGGGTCTACCTATTACCATACACACTGGTGGGTGAGACTACCCCCAAATTACCTACCATGCAGGGTCCTACGACTCCACAAATGTATCTGTATTCATGAGTGGATTTTTACTTTGTTGTTTAACAAGGGGACAAAAATGTCTTATGCCACTGTGATGCTGAGGTTACTCACACCTTTCATTTATCATATGGTGAATATTTATTAAATGGTAAATAACATTGATTTTTTTAAATGTCAAGCCTTGCATTCCTAGAATAAACACCACCTAATCATGATGTACTCTTCTTTTTATACATGGCTGGATTTGTTTCCTTAAATTTTAAAATAATTGTTGCATCTGTATTCATCAATGATATCAGTCTGCAGTTTTCTTTTCTCCCAAAGCCTTATTTAGTTTTGGTATCAGTGTTATGCTGGCCTCATAATATGAATTAGGAGATATCCTTTTCGGTTTTTCAGTAGAGTCTGTATAAAATTGCTGTTTTTTCTTAGATATTTGATAGAATTAACTAGTGAAGCCAATAATTTTTTGTGTGAAGGTTTTAAATTATGGATTCAATTTTTAAGTAGGTATCACTATTCGGTTTTTCTATTTCTTCTTGCATGATCTATAGTAGTTTGTGTCTTTCACTAAGTTTGTAAATTTCATCTAAATTATCAAGTTTGTTTGCATCAATTTTTATTCATAATACTTTATTATTATTCTTTGAATGCCTATAAGATCTGTGGTGAAGTCCTCACTTTCATTTCTGATATTGGTAATTTGTCTATTCCCTCTTTCTTCTCCTTAAACTGGCTAGCTTTTCAAAGAAACAACTTTTAGTTTTATCAATTCTCATATTTCATTTTACTGACTTCTGCTTTTTATATTTATTATTTCCTTCTTTCTGCAATCTTTGGATTAATTGGTTTCTGTTTGTCTAGTTTGTTAAGGTAGAAATTTAGATCATAATTGTGAGAACTTCCTTCTTTTACATAAGTATTTAATGCTTTGAAATGCCTTCTAACCATTGCTTCAACTGAATCTCACAACAATTTTTTTGTGTTTGTGTTTATTAAGTTCAAAATATTTTGTAAATTTGTTTATATATTTTTGAGTTATATATTTTTAAAGTGTTTTGTAATTTCTGAATATTTAGGAATTTACAAGATATCTTTTCATTATATTGCTGGTTTAATTTTATTGTGGTCAGAGAATCTACTTTATACAATTTCAACCTTTTAAATTTATTGAGGCTTGTTTATGGTAAAAAGTATGAGTTACATTGGTGAATGTTTTGTGTGCACCTGTAAAGAATGTGTATTCTGCTCTTGTTGGTTGGTGTGCCAATTAAATGTAATTGATTGATGGTGTTAAGTCTTCTAAATTTTTATAGATTTTCTGTTCACTTGTTCTATCAATTACTGGGAGACCATTGTTGAAATTTCCAATTACAATAGTGACTTTGTCCATTTAATGTCTGTGGAATCTGTAGATTTCTTTTTAATTCTATCATGTTTTTGGTTTGGGTATTTTGGAACTCAGTTATTAGGTGCATACACACTTAAGACTGATAAGTTCTTCTGATGAATTGGTTCCTTTATCATTAAAAAAGACTCCATTTTTCCTTGATTAAATTTCTTGTTCTGAAATCTACTTTGTCTTACATTAATATAGCCATTTTAGCTTTCTTATCATTCATGTTTTTATGATTTTTAAAATCCTTTTGTTTTCAACTTATCTGTGTCTTTATGTTCAAAGTAGTGTTTTAGTAGACAGCATATAATTAAATCTTACTTTTAAACTCCATTATGATAGTCTCTGCCTGTTAACATTGGAGTGTTCTGATCATTTGCACTAATGTGTAATTGGGTTTAAATCTATAATCTTGCTATGTATTTTTGTTGTTGTTCATCTATTCATTGTTTCTCCTTTCTCCCTTTTCTCCTGATTTATTTGAATTTGTTATTTTTTGTTTACATTTTATTTCCCTTTTTGACCTAAGAGGCATACCTCTTTCTTTTGAATTTTTTGATTGTTTTATAGTTTACATTATATATCTTTAATTATCATTAATAACTAAATTATCATAATATTAAAGATAAAATGTCCCAATTTACATATTTTCAAATACTTTGTCAGAATATGCTTAAAATTATATATTACATTAATTCATAAATTTTCTAAGCACTTTTTACAGTATACATTCATTTTATTGATATCTTTCTCTGCTTTAGTGCTATTATCTTTATACATTTTACTTCTCCATATGATATAAAGTTCACAATATTTTGTATTTTTCAATTACAGTTGACATTCACTATTATATTAGTTTCAGGTGTATAGCATAGTAATTAAACATTTATATAACTTACAAAGTGATTCCATCAATAAATATTGCACCCACCTTACATTATATATAGTTATTACAATATTATTGACTATATTGCCTAAGCTGTACTCTATTTCCTCATGACTGTTTTGTAACTGCCATATTGTACTTTCTAATCTCTTCGTCTTTTCCACCCAGGTTCCCAAACCCCTCACATCTGGCAATCATCAATTTGTTCTTTGAAACTTTAGTTTTCTTCTGTTTTGTTTGTTCATTAATTTTGCTTTATTTTTTTTTTTTAGATTCCACATACAAGTGAAATTATATGATATTTGTCTTTCTCTGATGGTCTTATTTCAGTTAGCATTAATACTTCTAGGTCCAACCCTGTAAGTTGTTGCAAATGGTAAAATATCATTGTTTTTTGTATCTTTAAGTAATATTTCATTGTATATATTTACATACACATACATATACACATACCACATTTTCTTTATTCATCCTTTGATTGGGATATTTCATCCACTTACATTTAAAGTATTTATTAATAGGTATATAGTTACTACCACTTTATTGTTTCCTGATTATTTTTGTTCTTCTCTGTTCTTTTCTTGTTACCTTGCTCTCTTCTCTTTTATGCTAATGACTTTCTGTAGTGCTGTGTTTGGATTCCATTCTCTTTATTTCTTGTATATATCTTACATATATTTGGTTTGTGGTTACCATATGCTTCACTTATACCAAGCTATTTTTATAGCAGTCTATTTTAAGTTGATAGTTAAGTACAGACACATTCTAAAATCATTACCATTTTTACTCACGACCTCCACAATTATGTTTTTGTAATGATTTTTTACTTCTTGTGTGTGTATCTCTTAATTTACTGTAGTAATTACAGGTGATATCCCTAATTTTACCTTTTAACCTTTGTATTAGCTTTATTGCAGGTTGACTCATTGCTTTTATTGTGTGTTTGCCTTTGTCAAGGTGGTATTTCCTTAATCAAAAATTTAAAAATATTTTTCTTCTTCTTCTTAAAGAAGTTCCTTTAACATTTCTTGTAATACTGGTTTGGTGGTTTTCTTTTCTCTTCTTCTTCTTCTTTTTTTTTTTTTTTTTTTTGGTCTGGGAAGCTCTTTATATATCCTTAAATTTTAAATAATAGCCATGCTGGATTAAATAGTTTTGGTTGTAGGTTCTTGCTTTTCATCCCTTTGAATATTTTCTGCCCATCCATTCTGGCCTGAAATGTTTCTGTTGAGAAGTCAACTGACAGTCTTATGGGAGCTCCCTTGTAAGTAATTATCTGATTTTCTCTTGCTGCTTTTAGGGTTCTTTCTTTGTCTTTAAACATTGCCATTTTAATTATGATGTGTCTTGGTGTGGACCTCTTTTGGTTCATCTTGCTTGGACTCTGTGCTTCTTGGACTTGTGTGTCTTTTTTCTTCACCAGGTTAGGGAAGTTTTCAGTCATTATTTCTTCAAATAGGTTCTTGATCTTTACTCTTTCTCGTCTCTTTCTGCTAACCCTATGATGTGGGTGTTGTTATGCTTCATTTTGTCTTAAAATTCCCTTAAACTATACTCATTCTTTTAAATATTTTTTCTTCCTGATGCTCTCATTGGATGTTTTTTTCCTGCTTTTCTTCATAATTGCTGATTTAGTCATCCACTTCATCCAAACTACTTTTTATTCCTTTCAGTGTATTCTTTTTATTTAAATATTTATTTCTTGGTTTTATTTCTGTAATTTTATTAATAATTCATAAACAGCTAATGGACAGGCATCAGCAACTTGAATGACCTATCTTAGCTACTCTGTGTAAGAACTGTCTTCTATTTTATCTAACTCAACTAATGTCTATTTATAAGCAGGTTAAAAATGTCATCTTGGACCCCACATTTACACAATAAATTAATCTAACTTATTACAGACATATTTTATTTAAAAACCTAAAAAAGTCATTATTTTTCAAATTTTAAAACACTTGCCCAAATTGCTTTCTAGGTTTAGAGGCAGAGGGCTGATAATCAAAGAAATAATAAATAAAAATATGAGACTGTCCATTAGTGATTTATTGCTGGCAGGTGTCTCATAAAAGTATATAAAAAATAAAATTTTGAGTGAAAAAAATATTTCATTCATTTCTTAAATTTCTTATCTCTAAAGTGTCCACATTAATAAATATGACAACATCTGAGTTATACAACATACACTATACTGAAGAGCAAATTAAATAGCAAAGGACCTAACAATCTAGTAAATGCCACTCAAGCCTCTCTATTTCTGCTTTATTGATCTGGACATAACTACATAAATCTGAAAGGAAAAGACAGACTCTTGTAATATTTCCAGAATGAAAATTAACTTTCCCACCATAAATAAAAGTAGCACATGCAGCCCAGGCTAATTACACACAAATGGACGGCTCCTATAAAACAACAGCAGTCCTCTGGTCTGTCTCTCATCATTCTCACAAAGGTATCTGCACTGCAGTGCTGGCCCAACTGCCTCTGCAAGGAGTTGGGAGTAGACATTCTTGAACAGAAATGACTCTGGTTGCTTTCATTTCTGCAGCACAATTTGTTCCAATATTTATAATGATATTTAAGTGAGTTACCTATTCCTCTGCATATTCTGATCAAATGACATCCAAGAGCATCAGTAGATCACCACCCTGACTGTATCTGAATGAAAGGCTTGGCCTGGCACAAATTCTGGGCAATCAGTTGAGAGAAGTCTGTTTGTGGCACCCTACATGGAGGAGGGCCCAGAATTGGCCATTTTTCTGGTTCTATCTTTTTTCTCATGTTTTCATCCACAATTTCCTCTTCTGTGCTATCTTTCAGTGTCTCTAAAATGAGATTAAGGTTCATAGTGTGAGCCTGAACATGTTGGAAACCAGCAATCAGGAAAATAGGTAAGAAACCTAGTTCACCCATCTTTCTCTAAAGAAAGAAGTCCCGTTTCAAATTTTCTATACTGAAGTAATATTCAATTTGGCGCTTAATATATCCTTTAAGCAATGCTTCTTACACAGGATATACCTGTATGCCTGTACCATCATTATAGTAATACATCATACTGGTATTAAGTTCTGTTTGAAATAGTTGATCAATCCTTTCACCATGTTCTCAATAACCATAGGAATAATTCACTGGGGAACACAATTTTCATTGAGTTAGATCTGACACTTGTTTTTAACTAATTTTTGGCATCTGAATCCAAAAATGACCCCAGTTTTTCTCTATCACATCAAGTTTTTAATGTATAGGATACCCTCCCTTTGTCCCCAAAATCATATGAAATGTACATACAAAGGAAAATTTAAAAATTACCTGTATATACTGTTTATTTAGAGTTATTTTATTCATATGAAGGCTATATATTGTTACTGTAAGTCAAATTATGTACAAGTAGTAAAGTTCTGCTACCAAACATACCCGTTAAGGTATTTTATCTTTTCAAATGACAGGCTAGGAAATGCCAAAATGAGATACTTTAAACAGTCTCCTTCAGTTGGCAAAGCTTTAACAAATTGCTTCATGAGACCCAGTTTTAGGTGCAGAGGTGGAAATAGAATGTTCTTTTTGTCCACGAGTGGCTCATGTAGAGTGTTTGGATCATCAGGTTTGAGGTCAGATCTATCTTGGAGGCCAATTCAACTCCACCCAATGCTTCTCATGAGCTCTGCTGTCCCACATACACAGAAAACAGGGATACCTGGTGCATCAGCATTGCTGACCAAGAAGGAAGCAGACCACTTTAAGGTTGACACAGATGATACAATTGTGTTTGTGATATTGCAACAGATCAATGACTCTCTTTATGTCCTCATATTCTTCACAAAAACAAACTGAATGGACAATTGGGACTGCACCAAATAAATTGCCATTGTGGAGGAGGACACACTTCAAGCTCTGCTTTGAGCTATTGATGAACAGTTGTCATTCGGTTGCATTATAGACTGGAATTCCCAATTCCTCCATTAAACCATGTATGTTATGACAATACACAAAGCCACCATCACTTCGAAAGTACTGCAGAAATGCACTTTCTCTTGATCGAAAGTAGGATGCCTTCGCTCCTTTTTCAAGCAACTTTTTCTCGTGCAATCTTAATGCTAGGAGTTCTGAAGCCTTTTTGGATAGCCCCGAATCTCATGCCAAATCATTCAACTCATGCTGATCAAATTCCTTATGAACTGAGTCATCTTCAATTTCAAAATCTTCATCGTTGCTGTTACTTAGTTCTTCACCATACTCCTGTTTTTTGAAAGAGGGTAGCTCAATGAAAACTGGCAGTGGGATTTCAGCTGAATGAGGCACTGGGCGTATAGCTGATGGTAGACTAGGATATTCTATTTTACATTTATTTTTCTTGTTATACAAAAAGTATGCAAAAGAAACAGTCACTTGAATGATCTCTGGGCTCTCACTAAACCATAGGTATACCAAATGGCAATTTATCACCTCTTTCCTTTGTCCACATCCATAAACTCTCGACACACTGCTCACACACCTTGTGAGGGGCCCAGGACTTATCTTGATCACCAAGTTTTACTTTAAAATATGCAAAATAGGCTTCCCTGATAAATGTGCTGATGTTTGTCCTTTGACTGGGAATGGTGAAACTGCCACAGATAGAACAAAACAAATCAGGATTGTTTAGGCACTTATGATGAGAAATAGCAGAAGCAGACATGATTTGAAGGAAAGGAAATAAATACGTGTGTAAATTTAAAAAAATTCGGCTAACTCCTTGTATATGGACAAGAACTCAGATTACACTTCGAAATACAGTCTCTCACCACACTGTCTCATGTGTAACTGAATAGCCTAGACAACTATGAACCTATTGCTGGTCTCCAAGGTTGTCCCCCAGCCCTCCCCACTCAAGGGAGGTTCGCTCTCAGCCAATAGGAGAGCACTAGGGTTTCCCTCAATCCAGGCTCAGTCTAGCCTAGAGTGGTCAAATTAAAATGAGCTGTACAAGCCCTGGCTGCTGTGGCTCAGTGGATTGAGCATCGGCCTGTGAGCCAAGTGTCGCTGGTTCGATTCCCAGTCAGGGTACAGAATTAGGTTGCACATCAGTTCCCCAGTTGGGGGCATGTGAGAGGCAACCACACAGTAAAAAAAAAGAAGGAAAAAAAGCTGTACAGAAAAAACTTGATGTGATAGCAGAAAACTAACTGCAGTCTTGAAATCACCATGCTTATTTAAGTCTAATACAGCTGAAAAATGGAACTCAACAGGAATTATGTTAAAAATTGTTCCCTGTGTAATCAAAGCTCAATTGAAGATTTCCTCTGCCTCGTCCTCTTCCCCATTGTCGGCCTCTTCCTCTGCTTTGACAGGAACTCAGATATTACCACCCTCACTTCTCACACTGGAAACTTCATCTTGATCATCTCTCTCTTCTGTATCATGCCTCCAAGTTCATGTATCATTTCTCCTATTGTTATGTGATGATTTATTTGTTTCAGGTTGACATCTTGAGCTGTTCCACGATCCTGGTCTTTCTTGACTATCTGGTCTTACATCATCTAAGTGGAGTGGTACTCACTTGTGCTTATTAGTTTTCTTTTGTTGATTACTTGACTGAGCTTCATCCTCACTGACATTTTCACCATGACCATCTAGTTTTGTTTCCTGGCTTTCTTTACTCTGTTTTTTTTTAATTTATTTTTTTATTTTTTGGTTATTCAATTACAGTTGTCCCATTTTTTGGCCCCATTGCTCCCCCTTCCCAGCCCATCCCTTCTCCCACAATCATATCCCTCCCCGTTGCCCGTGTCCATGAGTCATTCATACACGTTCCTTGACTAGACCCTTCCCTTATCCCCCTTCTCTCCATCCCCCCTCGCCCCTACTGACTACTATTCTAGTCTTTGCATATTTAGTTAGTTTGTTTGTGTTGCTCTTTAGTTTCCTGTGTTAGGTGATATCATATGGTATTTTGCTTTGTTTGCCTGGCTTATTTCACTAAGCATAATTCTCTCTAGTTCCATGCATGTTGCCGCAAATGGCAGGAGTTCCTTCTTTCTTTCTGCTACATAGTATTCCATTGTGTAGATGTACCACAGTTTTTTGACCCACTCATCTACAGATGGGCACTTAGGCTGTTTCCAGCACTTAGCTATTGTAAACAGGGCTGCTATGAACATAGGGGTGCATAGGTTTTTTTGAATTAGGGTTTTAGGATTTTTCAGGTATAATCCTAGCAGTGGAATCACTGGTTCAAATGGCAGTTCCATTTTTAGTTTTTTGAGGTAATTCCATACTGTTTTCCATAGTGGCTGCACTAGTCTGTATTCCCACCAACAGTGCAGTAGGGTTCCTGTTTCTCCACATCCTCGCCAGTATTTGTTGTTTGTTGATTTGTTGATGATGGCCATTCTGACAGGTGTAAGGTGGTATCTCATTGTGGTTTTTACTTGCATCTCTCTGATGGCCAATGATGTTGAGCATTTTTTCATGTGCCTATGGACCTTCTGTATGTCCTCTTTGGAGAAGTGTTTGTTCAGGTCCTTTGCCCATTTTTTAATTGGGTTGTTTGTTTTCTTGATGTTGAGTCGTATAAGCTCTTTATATATTTTGGAGATCAGTTTCCAGTCTGTGATATCATTGGCAAATATGTTTTCCCATATGGTTGGTTTCCTTTTCATCTTGCTGATGTTTTCTTTTGATGAGCAGAAACATTTTAGTTTGATGCAGTCCCATTTGTTTATTTTTTCCTTTATTTCTCTTGCCTTAGGAGATGTATCCGGGAAGATATTGTTACGTGGGATATCTGAAATTTTGCTGCCTACGTTTTCCTCTATGACTTTTATGGTTTCACAGCTTACATTTAAGTCTTTAATCCATCTTGAGTTTATTCTCGTGTGTGGTGTAAGTTGGTGGTCTAGTTTCATTTTTTTGCACGTCCCTGTCCAGTTCTCCCAGCACCATTTGTTAAAGAGGCTCTTCTCACTCCATTTTATGTTCCTTCCTCCTTTATCAAAGATTAGTTGACCATAGAGGCCTGGGTTTATTTATGGGCTCTCTATTCTGTTCCACTGATCTATATGTCTGTTCTTATGCCATTACCAGACTGTTTTGATCACAGTGGCTTTGTAGTATTTTTTGATGTCTGGTATCGTGATTCCTCCTGCTGTGTTCTTCTGTTTCAAGATTGCTTTTTTTGGGGGACTTCCGGCCAAGATGGAGGCTTAGACGGACACGCTAGGTCTCCCTCTACAACTAGAGAGGAATACAACTACTTCAAAACAAAGGATAACTAGAAATTCCAGAAAATAAAACTACACGGAAGCCCAACATTTGAAGTTATAAACCAGCGGTGCCATTTGGGCAGGTAAGAGTTAAAGAGGGCAGTGCTGTTTGCGGTTGCACCTGAGACAGCGGCGGGGCGGCGAAAAATCCCGGCGGCAGTCAAGCCCCTGGCAGTGCGCGACCCCAGAACTGGGGAAAGCAGCCACCGCATCGCCTTGAACAGTGAGGCCCAGGGGGGGCGGGAGGATGGATCCCGGTCTCCTAGCTGAATAACTGTGTGAATCCATCTTGGACCCCCGCCCCCAAAGAAAGCACCACAGGGCTGCGAAATAGGTCGCAGACAGGCGCCGGTCGCTGATTTGTGACGCGTACACAGGCACTGCCCCCTATAGCCAGCCCAAGAAAACAAAACACATCTGTCAAAATGAGGCAGACAACTATAGAAATCCCGGTGACACAACTCACCAGGCAACAGATAGAGAACCTGACAGATGAACAGATAAGAAACCTGTCAGAGGCTCAGTTCTGGGCCATTGTTATCAGGTGGCTTACAGAATTCACAAAAGAGCAGGAAAAAGATAAGAAAGAAGCGAAAAACATTCATAACGAAAGGAACAAAACCACATACGAGACAGATGGTGAGGAAAAAAAATCCAGAGTTCATTTCAACAAACTGGAATATGGAGAAGGAACAAGCAGTCAACCAATGCAGCGAGAGGAAATGGGAAGCAACAATGAGAGGATCAGAAACCTCTGGGACAGCTATAAAAGGCCCAACATAAGAATCATTGGTTTGCCAGAGAGTGAGGAAGATGAACTAGAACTTGAAAAATTGAGTGAAAATATAATAAAGGAGAACTTCCCAGACTTGGGGAAGGGAATAGACTTGCAGGTCCAGGAAGCAAGGAGAGTTCCCAAGAGACTGGACCCAGGGAGAACCACTCCAAGACACATTATAATCAAAATGTCAAAAATTAAAGATAAAGAGAGAATCTTAAAAGCAGCAAGAGAGAAGAAAAGAATTATGTACAAAGGGGTCCCAATTAGACTATCAGCTGACTTCTCAAGGGAGACCCTACAAGCAAGAAGGGACTGGCAAGAAATATTCAAAGTAATGAAAATCCAAAACCTACGACCACGAATACTCTATCCAGCGAAATTGTCATTCAGAATAGAAGGACAGAGAAAGTGTTTCCAGGACAAAATAAAACTGAAAGAGTTCATTAGATCCAAACCACTGTTATATGAGATGTTAAAGGGACTGGTTTAAAAAACAGAAGCTAGGGAGATGAAACAAAGGCAAACTAAACAGGCAACGAGAGTGGAAAAGGAACTGTGGGTACAGGAAGCATATTGGGGGGAGGTCAACAGGGAGGGGGAGTGGGGAGAGGGAGGGAGATGATATAGGAATTGGGGATCATGGTAGGAGGGAATGGAATAGACGGAGAGAGGTTGGGAGGAACTATATGCACAACTAATGGACATAATCTAAAAGGGGGGGACAACTGGAGGGAGGGGAGCCACCGGGTGGAGGGGAGCAGAGGGAAGGGAAATTGGCACAAATGTAATATTTTAATCAATAAAACACATTAAATCTGAAAAAAAAAGAAAAAAAGAAAAGATTGCTTTTTGCTATTTGGGGTCTTTTTTGGTTCCATATGAATTTATGGAGTATTTGTTCTAGGTCAGTGAAATATGTCATTGGTATTTTAATAGGGATTGCATTGAATCTGTAAATTTCTTTGGGTAGTATGGCCATTTTGATGATGTTGATTCTTCCCATCGAAGAACATGGTATTTACTTCCATTTATTTATATCTTCCTTAATTTCTTTCTTCAATGTTGCATAATTTTCAGTGTACAGGTCTTTTGTCTCTTTGGTTAAGTTTACTCCTAGGTACTTTATTTTTCTTGTTGCTATAGTAAATGATGTTTTCTTTTTTGCCTCTGTCTCTGATATTTTATTGTTGGTGTACAGAAGTGCCTTAGATTTCTGTATATTTATTTTGTACCCTGCTATTTTGCCAAATTCACTTATTATATCGAGTAGTCTTTTAGTGGAGTTTATAGGGTTTTCTAGGTATACTATCATGTCGTCTGCAAATAGTGATAGTTTTACTTCCTCTTTCCCAATTTGGATGCCTTTTATTTCTTTGTCTTGTCTGATTGCTGTGTCTAGGACTTCCAACACTACGTTGAATAGCAGTGGGGAGAGTGGACAGACTTGTCTAGTTCCTGATTTCAGGGGGAATGCTTTCAGTTTTTGTCCATTGAGTATGATGTTGGCTTCAGGCTTCTCATATATAGCCTTAATTATGTTAAGGTATGCTCCCTCTATTCCCATTTTGCTGAGTGTTTTCATCATAAATGGGTGTTGTACTTTATCAAATGCTTTTTCTGCATCTATAGATATGATCATGTGATTTTTGTCTTTCATTCTGTTTAGGTGGTGTATTATATTTATTGATTTGCGAATATTAAACCATCCTTGCATCCCTGGGATGAATCCCACTTGATCATGGTGTATGATCTTTTTGATATATTGCTGGATCCTGTTTGACAATATTTTATTGAGGATTTTAGCATCTATGTTCATCAGTGATATTGGCCTGTAGTTTTCTTTCTTTGTTGTGTCTTGACCTGGTTTTGGGATTAGGGTAATACTGGCTTCATAGAAAGAGTTTGGGATTTTTCCCTCTTCTTGGATTTTTCGGAATAGTTTGAGGAGGGTAGGAGTTAGTTCTTCCCTAAATGTTTTGTAAAATTCGCCTGTGAAGCCATCCGGTCCAAGGCTTTTGTGTGCAGGGAGATTTTGGATTACTGTTTCAATTTCCTTCTTTGTTATTGGTCTGTTGAGACTTTCTACTTCTTCTTGATTCAGTTTTGGAAGGTTATATGTTTCTAGAAATCTGTCCATTTCTACTAGGTTGTCAAATTTCTTGCCATATAGTTGTTTGTAGTAATTTCTTATAATTGTTTGTATTTCTGAGGTATCAGTCGTGATTTCTCCTCTTTCATTTCTGATTTTGTTTATTTGGGTCTTCTCTCTTTTTATCTTGATGAGCCTGGCTAGAGGCTTGTCGATTTGTTTATTTTTTCAAAGAACCAGCTCCTGGTTTTGTTGATTTTTTGGATTGTTCGTTTAGTTTCTATGTCATTGAATTCTGCTTTGATCTTGATGATTTCCTTTCTTCTTCTTGCCCTAGGCTTTGTTTGTTGTTGTTGTTCTAGTTCTTGTAGCTTTAGGATTAAATTTTTTATTTGAGATTCTTCTAGTCTTTTCAGATACGCCTGTATTGCTATGAACTTCCCTCTCAGGACTGCTTTTGCTGTGTCCCATAGGTTTTGGGCTGTTGTGTGTTCATTGTCATTAGTTTCTAGAAATTTCTTGATTTCCTCTTTGATGTCATTGTTAACCCATTCGTTATTTAATAGCGTGTTATTCATTCTCCATGAGTTTGGGTGTCTTTGATTTTTTTCTCTGAGGTTGATTTTTAGTTTCAAGGCATTGTGGTCTGAAAAGATGCTTGATATGATTTCAATTTTCTTGAATTTGTTGAGGCTTGTTTTGTGTCCTATTATGTGGTCTATCTTTGAAAATGTCCCATGTGCATTTGAAAAGAATGTATATTTTGCTTCTTTGGGGTGAAAAGTTCTATATATATCAGTTAAGTCCATGTGGTTTAGTGTGTTGTTCAATGCCTGTATATCTTTGGTGTTTCTTTGCTTTGATGATCTGTATATTGTTGATAATGGAGTGTTGAAGTCCTCTACTATGAGTGTGTTGCTGTTAATATCCTTCTTGTGGTCTTCTAGTATTTGCTTTATGTATTTGGGTGCTCCTATGTTGGGTCCATATATGTTTATCAGTGTTATATCTTCTTAATGGGTTGTTCCTTTAAGTATTATGAAATGTCCTTCTTTGTCTCTTTTTATTGCCCTTGCTTTGAAATCCATTTTGTCTGATATGAGGACTGCTACCCCAGCTTTTTTTTCAGGTCCATTTGCTTGAAATATATTTTTATATCCCTTTACTTTCAGTCTATGTAAATCTTTTGTTTTGAGGTGTGTTTCTTGTAGACAGCAAATATGTGGGTCCTGTTTTCTTATCCATTCCGTTACCCTATGTCTTTCAAGTGGAGCATTTAATCCATTTACATTGAAGGTTATTATTGACATGTATTTATTCATTTCCCTTTGTATCTCTGTTCCTCTACTCTTTTTTTGTTTTTTCTCTTCCTTTTTCTTAGAATATTCCCTTTAGCATCTCTTGCAATGCTGGTTTGGTGGGGATGTATTCTTTTAGTCTTCCTTTGTCTGGGAAACTCCTTATTTCACCTTCTATTTTGAATGAGAGCCTTGCTGGGTAGAGTATTCTTGGTTGTAGGCCTTTGTTTTTCATTGCTTAAAATATTTTTGACCATTCCCTTCTGGCTTGTAATGTTTCTGTTGAGAAATTGGTTGATAGCCTTATTGGAGCTCCCTTGTAAGTTACTTGTTGTTTTTCTCTTGCTGCTTTGAGGATTCTCTCTTTGTCTTGGAATGTTGCCATTTTAACTATGATGTGCCTTGGAGTGGGTTTTTGGGGGTTCCTCTTCATTGGAACTCTCTGTGCTTCTTGGAGTTGCATAACTTTTTCTCTCGTCAGGTTCGGAAAATTTCCTGTCACTATTTCTCCTATCAGTTTTTCAATTCCATGCTCCTTTTCTTCTCCCTCTCTTATTCTGATGATTCTGATATTATTCTTTTCATACTATCCTGTAATTCCCTTACATCTTGTTCATATTTTTTCAATCTTTTTTCATTTTGCTGTATTGTTTGAGAATTATTTCCTACATTATCCTCTAACTCACTAATATGATCCTCTGCTTCGTTTAGTCTGCTTTTGACTGATTCTACTGAGTTTTTCAGTTCAGAGATTGTATTCTTCATTTTTTCCTGGTTGTTGATAGTTTCTATGTCTTTTTTTATGCTGGTGTAGTTCTCTGCAAGTTCCCTGTAATTTTCTTGGAGCTGTTGGTAGCTTCCTTGGAGGTTGTCATAGTTGTTTTTGAGGTTTTCGAGCATATTGAGCTTCTTCACCACCATAGTTTTGAATTCCATGTCTGACATTTGGGCTATGTCTATTCCATCTACCTCTCTTTCTGGGGATTCCTCTTTTCTTTTCATTGAGAGGTTGTTTCTGCGTCTTACCATGTTGGATTCTTCCTGTTTGTTTTTGTTATTTGGATTTGTCTGCTTTGCCTTCCCACCTTTGTGGTATGAGATTCTTTATGGTAGATCTGGGGGTTTCAGTGGTGCAGTCTCTTTGATCTCCTGAGCCCGATGTTCTTGGAGTACCTTTTATATCATTTGTTTATGCTGTCTGGTTATATTTCAGATTTTTTTGTTAGGATCTTCCTTCTTGCTAGTTGACTGAGAGTCACTCTATCCACTTTATCTTGAATTCTTTTGTGGAGATGCTGTTGAAAACATAAACACACAGCCCCGGCAGGAGACCCTCACCCTCAAAATATCCCCCACCCTCTATCCTGCTATCGTCAGTCAATGAGCCAGTATTAATATAAATGTAGAGAGATTAGAACTTTTACACTATAGGAAGAATAGATAAGAGTTGTTTTTAGGGAGGAAAGATATGATTTTTGAGAGAGGGGATAATAGGTTAATAATAGTTGAGACTGTTCAAGACAGTAGGTAATATTTACGTTGTATGTTAATAACTATAGAAGAAAAAAAAGGCGAAGAGTGCAGAATATAGTAGGAAAGTGGAATTATATAATATTGGATTTATATAGTAGTTATATTCTATTTATTTAGAGTGAAAGGGAGGCTAAACTAGGCCCACAAACAAATAAACAACAATTAAAGAAGGATAAGAAGGAAAGATTATATAAAACAGATTAGAGATATCATTTTTTTTTCCTCCTTCCTTCCCTTCCTCTCTCCTCCCCTCCTCTTTCAAGAAGAAAAGAAAAAGGAAAAAGAGAAAAAGAAAAAAAAAGGAATGTTTTTACTCAGTTCAGCCTTCTTGTGTCGTCTTCTTTTTCTGTGTCCACAGCTGGTCTAATGTGATGGGTCAAAGATTCCTATTCCTTGCAGCAGCGGTCTGCGCGAGGTGGCCAGCAGGGCGCAAAGCAAGGCAGTCAAGAGCTTACCTCAGGCCTGCTGCGCTGCGCTCCGGGAAAGCCCTCGAGGTGTTTTTTGGCTCGAGTGCCGGTGTGCACCCAAGCGGCTGGGGAGCTAGCCTCACGCCTGCAGCTCCGTGTTCTGAGAGTTGGTCTCTCGCCTCTTAGGGCAGGGCCGCAGACAGTTGTGCTCAGTAGACGTGTCTGTGAGTCGCTGCTGCCCGCTGTACCCTCGCCACAGCCGCCCACCGTTCCTGCACCTCCTGAGCGGGCACGCGCAGAGCCTGGGCAAGTGCTCTGCGCTCCAGATTCCGGCCTGGTACTTTGGCCTGGCGCCCACTGGGCTGGCCAGGGGTGACTGCGCACAGTCTTCTGCGTGTCCAGTGGGCCCTCCCTGCGCCCGTTGGGTCACTGATTTTATGTCTGTTGGCGTGTGTCCGAGGGGCACCTGGACACGCGGCCCTGTGTACCTAGGCCAGTGAATCTTAATTTCTTTTAATTTTAATAATTTATTGAGTTTGGTATAAAGTTTTCATAATAATACCTTACTATCCTGTAGAATCAAAAGTGACGTCATTTCAATTATTACTGATACCAATAATTTGTGTATTCACTCTTTATTCTTTATCTCTCTGGCTAGAGGCTTATCAATTTTATTACTGATCTCAATTGAATTTTTGTTTCATTGATTTTCTCTACTGTTATATGGCTTTCAATTTTATTGGTTTATGCACTGATCTTTTTCTACTTTCTTTATGGTTCCTTTGGTCTTTTGATTCTATTTTCTTAAAGTGAAGCTGAAGTAATTGATTTGAGAGTTTATTTTTTCCCTTTTTTAATATAGGTGTTTAGTGATATAAACTTTCAAGTTTTGATGAGTCTTTATTTTCATTCAGTTTAAAATGCTTTCTAACACTACTTTTGATTTCCTCTTTGATCCATGGATAATTTTGAAGTATGCCATTTAGCTTTCAAACATTTAGAAATATCTTTGTGTTACTGATTTCTAATTTAATTCTATAGTGATCATGAAATATAGTTTGAGTGACTTGAAATTTTTAAGATCTGAGATTTAAATATTATGCCCCAGAATATGGTCTATCTCAGTAACTGTGTGCATCTGAAAAGAATGTGTGTTTTGCTGTTGTTTGGTGGAGTATCCCATAAATGTCAATTTAGTCAAGTTGGTCATAGTGTTATTCTAATGTTCTATATTCTTACCAACATTCTACTTGTATCAATTATCAAAAGACATATTGAACAGTCCAGCCATTGTTAATATAATGAGAACAGTTTGTGTGACATCAATATAACCTGGCAGCTGAGAAGAGTGGACTAGAATGTGCATCCGTGAACAATGACAATTTCACTGTACTAGTCAGTGGGGGCAGCAAATACTGTTAGGTGAGCATGTGTACTCTGTGGTTATTGCACTCAAAACGACTGAGTAGAGCAATGAATCTGCATCAAATTTTGCATTAAGCTTGAACATTCATCCATGGAAACTATTTGGATGATTCAGAACGCAGCTATGGGCAACTGGTGGTTGGCAGCTTCATCATGACAATGCACCCACTCATGCATTACATCTTGTGCAGAGGTTTTTGTCAAAACATCAAATCACCTGGGTGTCTCAGCCCCCCTGCAGCCCAAGATTTGGTGCCCTGTGAATTCTGGCTTTTCCCAAAACTAAAATCACCTTTGAAAGGAAAGAGATTTCAGACTGGTGATGAAATTCAGGAAAATATGATGGAGCAGCTGATGTTGACTGGCAGAACTGAGTGAGGTCCCAAAGTGCCTACTCTGAAGGGGACTGACAGATCATTGTTCTATGTACAATGTTTCTTGTATCTTCTTCAATAAATGGCTCTATTTTCACATTACATGGATGGATACTTTCTGGACAAACTTTGTATTGTGAAGCTCTGTTAATTGAGCCATAAGTATTTAGTTCTCTTTATGAACCAATCCTTTTATTATTGTAAAATTGCCTTTTTATTAGTAATAATATTCTTTGTTCTGAATTCTACTCTATCTAGTATTACTATAATCAATTCAGATTTATTTTGATTAGTATTAACATGGTAGTCAGTCCTCATTATTCACAGATTCCATATTTGCAAATTCATTTACTAGCTAAAATTGATTTGCAACCCCCAAATCAATGCCCCTGGTGCTTTTGCAGTCCTTCTCAGACATGTGCAGATTTACAAAAAATGTAAATTATCCATACACATGTTCCCAGCTGAGGTTTGCCAAGATGATGCTCTTCCTTCTTATTTCAGCTCATACAGAGATGCCCAGGGACAGAGAGACAGGAGGGGAAGGGCAGTGCAGTGCAAGAAGCTCCAGCTTTGGGGCAGCTGGTTGGGAATGAATCTTGAGTCTGTCACCTGTTATTAGGGTGGTTTCAGGCAAGTCACTTCACACATCTAAATCTCATTTTCTATTTTGTAAAGAAAATAGAATCTACCAGGATGAATTGCTTTAGTATTTAAAATTGAAATCTATGTGAGATATACATACATATTTCACTTAAGTGCAATAGTTCAGTGTTCACTCAGCGTTCCTGGAAACTTTATATACTGTAACTACTATGAATAATGAAATATGACTGTTTATCTTGTTCTATCCTTTTCATTTATTTGCACTTTATATTTTAAAATTTTAAATGTGTTTCCCGTACACAGTGTTGGGTCCTTTTTAAAAAAGTAATAACTGACAATCTGTGCATTTTTGGGGGGGGTTACTCAGACCAATTATATTTAATAAAATTACTTATATAACTAGTTTTAAACCTACATTTTACTACATGTTTTATATTTTCCCCATGTAATGTTGGTTTCCTTTCCCCTGTTTTTAAGTCTTCTTTTGGATTAATTGGAAGTCTCGTGATTCCATTTCATATCATTTGTTACATTATTTCTCATAACTCTTCATTTACATTTTTGGTGACTGCTTACATCTTTAATTTAACAAGTGATTTGATAACTCTTTACATGTAGTATAAGAATATACTTCCAATACTTTATGATATATACAGTACTTCTATTTCTTCCCTCCCAACCTTTCTGCATTTGCTATTATACATTTTGGTTTCACATGTTTTAAATTCAAAAGTGCATTGTTTTATGTTTTTAAACACTCAGTTATGTTTTAAAGACATTTAAATAAAAAATTTATACATTTATGCATGTAGTTGTCATTCTTTTGTAACGATAGCATGTATGCATATATTTAATTTTTTAATCGTTATTCTTATAATAGTTGTCCCAATTTTCCCTCCCTTGCACTCCTCCACCCAGCCCACCCAACACTCCCACAGTGAATCCCCACACCATTGTCCATGTCCATGGATCATTTGTACGTGTTCTTTGACTAATCCCTTCCCCTTCTTTCCACCATTATCCCCCTCCTCCCTACCCTATGCCCACTGTCAGTCTGTTTCATGCTTCCAACACTTTGGTCATATTTTGCTCGAGACTTTATTTTGTTCCTTAAATTCCTTTTATAAGTGACATCATATGGTATTTGTCCTTAACTGACTGGCTTATTTCACAAAGCATGACAGCCTCCAGTTCCATTCATGCTGTCACAAAAGGTAAGAGTTCCTTCTTCCTTTCTGCTATGTAGTATTCCATTGTGTAAATGTACCACAGTTTTTTGATCCACTCATCTTCTGATGGGCACTTAGGCTGTTTCCAGCAATTGGCTACTGTATACTGCGCTACTATAAATATAGGAGTGTATATGTTCTTTTGAAATGTTGTTACAGGATTCTTAGGGTATATTTCAAGCAGTGGAATTGCAAGGTCAAAAGGTAGTTCCACTTTTAATTTTTTGAGGAAATTTGATACTGTTTTCCATAGTGGCTGAACCAGTCTGCATTCCCACCAACAGTGCACTAGGGTTCCATTTTCTCCACATCCTCGCCAGCACTTGTTGTTTTTGATTTATTAATAATGGCCATTCTAACAGGTATGAGGTGGTATCTCATTGAGGTTTTAATTTGCATCTCTCTGATGGCTAGTGATGTTGAGCATCCTTTCATATGTCTGGGCCATCTGTATGTCCTCCTTGGAGAATTATCTATTCAGGTCCTTTGCCCATTTTATAATTGGATTGTTTGTTTTCCTGGTGTTGAGTTGTCTAAGTTCTTTATATTTTGAAGATTAAACCCTTGTCCAATCTATCATTGGCAAATATATTCTCCCATATGGTCAGTTCCCTTTTCATTTTGATGACAGTTTCTTAGCCACACAGAACCTTTATAATTTTTTAAAGTATATTTTATTGATTAAGCTGTTACAGTTGTCTGAATTTTTTCCCTTTGTCCCCCTCTGACTAGTGCCCCTCTTCACTCCAGCAATCCACCCCCTTAGTTCATGTCCATGAGTCATGCATGTAAGTTCTTTGGCTTCTTTCTTTTAATACTATTCTTAACATTCCCCTGTATATTTTGTTCCTACCAATTGTGCTTCTCGATCCCTGCACCCTTCCCCTCTTTCTCCCCTTCCCCTGACAGCTGATAATGTTCCAAATGATCCCCATACCTATGATTCTGTTGCTGTTCTGGTTGTTTGCTTAGTTTGTTATACTTATGTTTTTATAATTTAGTTTCACTTGTTGATAGCTGTGAGTTTGCTGTCATTTTAATGTTCATAGTTTCAATTTTCTTTTTCTGAAATAAGTCCCTTTAACATTTCATGTAATGTCTTGGTGATGATGAACTCCTTTAGTTTTACCTTGTCTGGGAAGCACTTTATCTGCCCTTTGATTTTAAATGATAGCTTTGTGGGATACAGTAATCTTGCTTTCCATTACTTTGAATACTTCTTGCCATCACCTCCTTGTCTGCAAAGATTCCTTTGAGAAATCAACTGATAGTCTTATGGGAACTCCTTTGTAGGTAACTCTCTTCTTTTCTCTTGCACCTTTTAAGATTCTCACTTTATCTTTAACTTTTTGCATTTTAATTATGACGTGTCTTGGTGTGGTTCTCTTTTAGTTCAACTTGTTTGGGACTCTGTGCTTCCTAGACTTGTATGTCTGTTTCCTTTGCCAAATTAGGGAAGTTTTCTTTCATTATTTTTTCAAATGAGTTTTCAATTTCTTGATCTTCCTCGTCTCCTTCTGGCATCCCTATGATTCAGATATTGGTATGTTTAAAGTTGTCCGAGGTGCCTAATCCTCCCCTCATTTTTTTCAATTCTTTTTTCTTTTTTCTGTTCCAGGTGAATGTTTATTTCTTCCTTTTCTTCCAGATTGTTAATTTGATTCCTGGTTTCTTTCTCATCACTGTTGGTTCTCTGTATATTTTTCTTTATTTCACTTTGTATAGCCTTCACTTCTTCCTTTGTTTTGTGGCCATATGCAATCATTCTCTGAGCATCCTGATCACCACGTTGGCTATATCCATTTCATTTAGTTCTTTTTCTGGAGTTTTGTTCTGTTCTTTCAACTGGGCCACATTTCTTTGCCTCTTGAATTTGGCAGCCTCCCTGTATTTGTTTCTGTATATTGGATAGAGCTTCTTTGACTCTGTGTCTTGGTAGTATGGCCTAATGTAGTAGATGTTGTGTAGGGTCCAGTGGCACAACCTCCCCTATCACCCAAGCTCAATACTCAAGGTGTGCCCTTCATGTGGGCTGAGTACACCCTCCTCTTGCAGTTGAGTCATGGTTGTTTTTGGCAAATCAACAGGAGGAATTTACCCTGGCCAGTCAGCTGTAAGGACTGGTTGTGACCACTGACCACCAACCACTGCCTTCTGCGGATGACCAGTTGTGCAGGGGCAGTGCAGTGGTGCTCCAACATGGTCTGTAGCTGTCCACTGGGCCCTTGGGTTTTCCAGGTGGTGTAGGCCAAGGTTAGTTGCCACCTGTGTTTTTCCCGGGTCACCCTGCCTGAGCTATAAATCAATCTGTGATGACTGCTACTTGTGCCAGGCTTGGAGATTTCCAAGCAAAGCCAAGCTGTGAATCTAAGCTGGCTGCTACTAGAGTGAGGCCTGGAGCTCACTTTGGCAAGCTGTTGCTTATTTGTTAGCATGAGCCAAGACAATCCATTCATATGGAAAAGCAGCCTGAGTGGGCTTATAAGTTGGGTGAGGTGGAGTTTCTGGGGTTTTCCAAGGCGGGTCAGTCAGTGTCAGCCAGTTTGATGGACTCTCAAGTATGGCACCAGCTTGCTGGCTCTCTGTGGGGAGGGTTTAGAAAAGAGACAATGGCCTGCTTGCCTTGATGCCAAACACGTCATTTGCTCCCTGTATACCACTGGTGCCTCTCAAGCTGCTACCCCAGCTGGAGCTCAGAGGGAGTGAGTCTGAGTAGGTGAGTCTGTGTGTCAGTTCTTAAAGAGGAACTGCTTGGGACTCCAGCATCTCAATTCCCACTGGTTTTTCTAGCCATAAGTTGTAGGGACTTATCTCTCTGGCACTGGAACCCAGGGCTGGTGGGCCTGATATAGGGCTGGGACTCCTCGCTCCTGAGAAGTCGCTCCTGAATTTTTACTCACCACATGTGGATGGGAGACTAGCTTGTTCCATGTCTGTGCCCCTCCTCCCTGTTCCAATGGATGTGGTTTGTTCAATTCCATAGTTGTCAAGACTTCCATTCAACTCAATTTCTGACAGTTCTGGTTGATGGTTGCTTTCTTTTTAGTTGTAATTCTCATGTGGATGTGCGAAGAGGTGAGCCATGTCAGCCTATGCAGCCATCTTGACTAGATCCCTGTAAGCTTTATAATTTGATGTAGCCCCATTTCTTTATTTTCTCCTTTATTTCCCTTGCCCTAGGAGATATTTCAGCATAAATATTGCTACATGCAATATCTGAAATTTTACTGCCTATGTTTTCCTCTAGGACTTTTATGGTGTCATGACTTATGTTTAAGTCTTTTATCCATCTTGAGTTTATTCTGAGGTATGGTGTACATTGGTAGTCTAGTTTCATTATTTTGCATGTAGCTGTCCAGATCTCCCAACACCATTTATTGAAGTGGCTATTTTTACTCCATTTGATGCTCCTGCCCCCTTTGTAAAATATTAACTGATCATAGACACATGGGTTTATTTCTGGGCCCTCTGTTCTGTTCCATTGATCTATGTGTCTGTTCTTATGCCAGTACCAGACTGCTCTGCTTACAGTGGCCTGGTAGTATAGCTTGATATCAGGTATTGTGATTCCTACTAAACTGTTCTTTCTCAAGATTGCTGTGGCTCTTTGGGATCATTTGTGGTTCCATATAAGTTTTTGAAATATTTGTTGTAGTTCTAGATATGTAGATATACCATTGGTATTTTAATAGGAATTGCATTGAATGTATAGACTGCTTTGGGTAGTATGGTTATGTTAATGATGTTAATTCTTCCAATCCATGAACACAGTATATGCTTCCATTTATTTGTATCTTCCTCAATTTTTTTGTTCAGTGTTCTCTAGTGTCCCAAGTACAGGTGTTTTACCTCCTTGGTTAAATTTACCGTTAGGTACTCTATTGGTTCTTTGTTGCTATAGTAAATGGGATTTTTTCCTAGTTTCTCTTTCTGATAGTTCATTGTTGGTGTACAAAAATGCCATTGGTTTATGAATATTGACTTTGAATCTCGCTATTTTGCCAAATTCATTTATTAGGTTGAGTAGTTTTTTGGTGGAGAGTATAGGGTTTTCTATGTACCCTATCATGTTGTTTGCCAATAACACTATCATTATTACTTCCTCCTTTCCAATTTCAATGCCTTTTACTTCTTCCTGTCTGATCGCTGTGGCTAGAACTTCCAATACTAAGCTGAATAATAAGGGTGAAAGTAGACATTCCTGATCTTTAGGGGAAAGCTTTTATTGTTTGCCTATTTAGTACAATGTTGGCTGTAGGTTTCTCATACATGGCCTTTATTATGTTGAAGTATGCTTC
Source organism: Furipterus horrens (assembly GCF_987537825.1). Classification (NCBI taxonomy): domain Eukaryota; kingdom Metazoa; phylum Chordata; class Mammalia; order Chiroptera; family Furipteridae; genus Furipterus; species Furipterus horrens. The sequence continues at coordinate 102,855,770 of NW_028327173.1, forward strand.
CTCTATTCCCACTTTGCTGAGTGTTTTTATCATAAATTGGTGCTGATATCAAACTATACTACAAGGCCACTGTAATCAAAGCAGTCTGGTACTGGCATAAGAACAGACACATAGATCAATGGAACAGAACAGAGAGCTTAAGGCTGTCTGTCTCCAATGCCCCGGCTTGGTGGCAACCTCTCTGTTCAGCAGAGGTTTCAGGATCACGGCTAAGAGAATAGATTTATACAGGACACTGTGTTTTGTCTGGAGGGAGGTGGAAAATTTACCTAGTGGAGAAATGCGCAGAACTCCCATCTCCTGTGCCTTTTATTGACAAGAGTGTGTATAGGAGATACATGGTCAAAATTCATAAATCAATTAGCTTTTGGATGCTTGGATTACAGCTGACAGTTACTGATTACAGATATCAATATAAAGAACACAGTGACCAGTCTGTGTCTATTAAACATCTTGACACCACACTGGCATCAAGTGCAAGGCTTCATACATTTTTAGCTACAGATTATTTATAGTTAACTAAAGATAAGTAAAGCAGAGCAAGCTCTAAAGCATAATATGCATTCTTTAAATCCAGTTCCCATGGGAACCCTCTGAATGGCCTTTGATCCTGTCTGCCTCTGCCTTCCTGGTGTTCCGGTCAAGTCTGACGGGGCCCCCAGCAGGAGTCCAGCTCGCAGCTTCTGGGCTACAATTCTCGAAACCATGCAAATGGTCCCCTAGAAGTACCCAGAAATAAACCCATGTGTCTATGGTCAATTACTATTTGACCAAGGGGGCACAAGCATTGAATGGAGTAAAAATAGCCATTTCAATAAATGGTGTTGGGAGATCTGGACAGCTACATGCAAAATAATGAAACTACACCACCAACTTATACCATACCCCAGAATAAACTCAAGATGGATAAAAGACTTAAATGTAAGTCATGACACCATAAAAGTCCTAGAGGAAAACATAGGCAGTAAAATTTCAGATATTGCATGTAGCAATATTTATGCTGAAATATCTCCTGGGGCAAGAAAAATAAAGGAGAAAATAAAGAAATGGCACTACATCAAATTAAAAAGCTTCTGCATGGCTAAAGAAACTATCATCAAAATGAAAAGTGAACTGACTGTAAGGGAAAACATATTTTCCAATGATACCTCAGACAATGGTTTAATCTCCAAAATACATAAAGAACTCATACAACTAAATATCAGGAAGGCAAACAACCCAATTATAAAATGGACAAAGGACCTGAATAGATAATTCTCCAAGGAGGACATATAGATGGCCCAGGCATATGAAAGGATGCTCAACATCACTAGCCATCAGAGAGATGCAAATTAAAACCTCAATGAGATACCACCTCAAACCTGTTAGAATGGCCATTATTAATAAATCAAGAAATAACAAGTGCTGGTGAGGATGTGGAGAAAAGGGAGCCCTAGTGTATGGTTGGTGGGAATGCAGATTGGTATAGCCGCTGTGAAAAATAGTATGAAATTTCCTCAGAAAATTAAAAACAGAACTGCTTTTTGACCAAGTGAGTCCACTGCTTGGATTATACCCTAAGAATCCTGAAACACCAACTGAAAATAATCTATGCACCCCAATGTTCATAGCAGCATTATTTACAACAGACAAATGCTGGAAACAGCTTAAGTGTCTATTGGTAAATGAGTGGATCAAAAAACTGTGGTATGTTAGAATACTATGTGGCAGAAAGAAAGCAGGAATTCATACCCTTCAGGACAGGATATTATGCTAAGTAAAATAAGTAAGTTGATGAAAGAAAAATACAATATGATCTCACCTATAAGAGGAACCTAATGAACAAAACAAAACAAAAATGAGAAAAATAGAACAAGAGGCATTGAAACAAGGAACAAACTGACAGCAACCAGAGAACAAGCAGGGGGATAAGGGTGGAAAGAAGGGGAAGGAGGAACATGTATAAATAACCCATGGACATGGACTACAGGGTGGGAATTGACCGTGGAGCGAGGGGAGGTGGACTTGGTGGAGGAGAGCAAAGGGATATAAATTGGGACAACTATAATAGAACAACAACAAAATATTTAATTAAAAAAACAGGTAGTATCAGCTCCTCTTGAAAACTTTCCATAAACCCCTCCTATCCCTCTCCTTGTTTCCTCCCAGTCTGGTTCTTGCTCCTGTTAAGCACTGCTATGAGGCTGTGTGGGCACTGTACTTTACAGGGAGAGCTGCTTTTAAAAAAAAGTTACATTAATTAAGTAGAACAAATTATATTGGATGCTATGGCCAATGCTTTTGTCAAACTACCTGACTTTGGCTCGAGATGAGAACATTGATGAAATGCCTCTCAACCACCTGGGTTGGAGTCTACTGAAATGAATAATTACAGCCTTCAATAGAATGCACTGGGGAAGCCATTTTAACCACCCTGTGCGTCACTCTTCCCATATGTAAAATTAAACTGATGGAAGAGAATGCTTGTCCCACCATGGTATTTACTAGTGAACGATGAGTGAGACACAATGTTGCACTGCCCCTAGCAATGTCAATTTCTTTTGATTGTGCTTGTTATTCCACAGAGGGAGAAATGACTGGCAGATCTCATGTTCTTCTTTGAATTGGGAAAATTGCTAGCAGACTGTGGCATGGGAAGGCCATGATACTGGCATTTTGTGCTGATAACCCAGGGCTGCTGTACTGGGATATGCTCTTGGTGGGAAGCAAGGGTGTTGTGGTGCACATATAAACATGTGTATAGCATGTAGGTGAATGGGCAGTATATTTACAAAACCAGAAGGGGCCTGGTTTGAGACTTTAGGTGCCCTATGTCCTGCCCAGATATTCCATGGCATAGATGAGTATTTTGGCATAGAGTACCAGTCAGGAAGCTCTGCTGTGGGTTCACTTCATCACTTGGCTACTACAGAGGTTGTATCCTCAGCCGGAGATTCCCAGTAAATGATGCCAGGTGAACCTTAAACCAGGCTAGAAGCATAACTTCTAAGAAGGTAGCAGTTGGGTGCAAGAGATCTGGCACCAGCTGCTACAGCTGCAGTCTTTGAATACACAGCTAGCTCTTCCCCAGGTTCCAATAGTCAGAGACACAAAAACACAGAACTCACTCTTGACTAATTTAAGAAAAAAGATACACATGAAAGACTACTAGGCACTTACAGAGTCTCTGGGATGGCAGGATCAGTCTCGGAGGCTCTACACCCAGAGAAGTGCCAAGCCCATCTCTGAGGCTTCCTCAGGCCAGATCCTATGACTACTGGATACAACTGACCAACTAGTTACAAATGAGACAGCCCTATAGAAACCATATATTTACAAGTTAGCAGTGAGGGGAGGGAAATGAAGAAGGCATGAGACCCCAAGACATAACAGCAGCTCACATGTTGGGGGGCAGCTGGGCTTTGGGAGCTGTGCCCTGCCACTCAGCTGCTGGGTTGGATCCAGCCTGGAAGGAGTGCTGCAAATAGACAAGAGGAAACAGTAAGTTGACAGGAGGCTTCTGTCAATGGAAGAGAAAAACAAAGTCAAGTTAGAGCCCAGAGACATCTGTTCTCTCCTCAGGGCTACTTGCCTGGGTTTTAATAATGTTTTTTCAATACACTGGAGAGAACTTGGTGGCCCATGACATGGGCCCAAGGCAACTTTCCAGAGCCCCCCTGAAGCAACTGCTCAGAACACCTCTCTGTAGCCTGCATCTGGGTTAATCAACACCACACTGTGCTTAACATAGACAGTGTTTTGGAAGCCCATTTTTATTCTTGGAACTTGAATTATTCTGTGTTTGTAAAAAGAAAATTCAGACAAAGCCTTTCATGCTACAAAGCCTGGGCTCATTTAAAACTGCAGTCCCAGAAACAGAAGATTAATCTCTACAGAAAACTGGATCTTTGGCTGTGGACAGAGGGGAATGCTGTAGTGTAACAGGCTGACAGACACAGTGTCTCCACTTCAGACCCTGAGGGGCTCAAAGCTTCAAGGGTTTATTGTGCAGGGAGATGATTGGAGGAAGGTCTGCTTCAGGGAGGTTCCAATAAACATTAGGTGCATACTAAGCTGGCTGAGGGGGGTGGTTAGGGGACAAACAGAGAGATCTGGTTGTGTGATCATCTGGCGGAGGGAATTCCTGCATAGTGCCCTGTAGACCCGCCCATGAGGGACACATTGTCCCCCACTGTCTTCACTACCCAGCTTGCCCATCCAGCCCCCGCTGTCCCCATGGCAGCACCCTCTCCTTATTCAGATGGCACAATGAATTGAACTGTGACCCCAAAAAGATATGTCCAAGTTATAGCCCCTGGTGCCTGTGAAGATAACCTTATGACCCTAAAATGAGATTACCTTTGACTAAAATGGGCCCTAAATCCAACAAGTATCCTTAGAAGAGAAAAGGAGAATGGAGATACCCACAGAGGAAGAAGAGGCATGTGAAGACAAAGGCATAGATTGGTGTGATGTATCTATAAGCCAATGATCTCCAAGGACTGCAGCAACCACCAGAAGCTGGGACAGGCCTGGGCCAGATTCTTCCTCAGCCTCCAGATGCAACCAGTCCTGCCAACACCTTGGTTTTGGACTTCTGTCTTCCAGAACTGTGATAAGATGATTCCCTGTGGCTTTGAGCATTCCAGTCTGTGGTGCTGTTACGGCAGCCCTGAGGGAACTAATACAAATGGTATGGGAAATAAGGCCTCCAGCATCGGACTGCCTGAGTGCAAACCCAGCCTTGGCCATGTACTTGCTGTATGAGTGAGAGCCATTCGCCTAACTTCTCTGTGCCTCAGTTCCCTCATTTTAAAAAATTCTGATTAAAAAAAAAAAAAAAACCCACTTTATAGCTTATTTAAGGATTAAGGGCATTATTCCAGATGAAATGCTGGTGAGCTCTGGATGAGGGGGAGTGGTCATTATTTTTACTGCTGTTACTGTTCTTACCCACAGCCTCCTATACATGTAAAGAACCCTCTCCTTCTCCATCCCCATGCCTCTGACCCAGACCTTCCTCAGTACTTCCTAATGGGTCTCCCTGTGAGTCATGGGTCTGATCCTATCTACCTTTCTCCTGCCAGCCTTCCAGGGCATCTCTTGCACTCAAGGTGAAGACTAGAACCTTCCTAGTGGCTCAGGAAGCCTTGCAGAGACTGGCTCTGCACCACTCTGAGCACTTTCCCTTATAGCTCACTCTTTCTTTCTTTCTCCTTGTATCTGTCACAGGCTACTCCTTTAACACAGGGCTCAGCAAACCTGAGAGGAGGGACTGAGGGAACCAGCAGCTCACCTGTATTCCTGGGCCAGCACCTGCCACCCAGAACTCCCGGCACTCATCAGGTGCTAAGGGGATGCCAGGGACCTTCCCTGATTGCCCTCTCTTGTCTGCCAGTGAGTGGCAGTAACCTGTGGATGTGGTTCCTGTCTTGTCATACCAGCAAAAGAAACATAGTTGACAACCTAACAACACCATGAATGAAAAGTCTGGCAGCCAATAAAAACAGCCAGGCCACAGGTAGCCACTGCGCTCTCTGTCCAACCCTAAAGGCATGGCTGGTAAGTCATGGGTGTACCACAATTCCCAGATTTACCAAAGAAAAGTTTCCTCACACAAGGTCTTCAGGATGAGATTTTGTTATTCATCCAATGTTCATTTGTTTCTTTTTTTCTCCTTATAAGACATGGAATTAAATTTGTAACTTTTTCAAAGTACTAGAAGTAAGTGCCAGCTTTTCACCAAGCAGGAGTGCGGGCTGCAAGGCAGGTCAGCAGTGGCCTGGCCTGTCATTCCTTTAGCAGTGCCCTCAAGTCCTCCTGCGGAGAGGCTTGTTCTGGGCAGAGACAAGGGCCAGCTTGCAGAGCAGTGCGCTGAGAGAGACTGTGCCCACATTTGAGAAAGGCTCTCCTGAGGCAGGTAGGTAGGTGCATCATAATGACTCATAGGAGCTGGCAAGCAGAGTTCTCCTCACATCTCAGACACAGGGCAGGCATGGAAAAACATTGTCTTTTGATATTTTCCCTGCTGAATTTCAAACACCTCCCCTTCCTTTAATTCTAAAGGGCACTTTCCTAGTTTCAAGGGTTTCCGTTTGCTTGTTTGAAGTTGATTGGTAAGCCATCAGGCTCTGAAGCTAAGAAATTCACAAGGTCTGCTGAAAGAACCTGTTCTGGGTTGGGCGATCCCAGCCGCTTCCCAGGCAGTGCTCAGGGCCTGTTGGGGAGCTCTTCCCAAATGTGGGCACTCCATCCCACAGAACCCGCATTTGCCACAGGGGCAGTCCAAGAGCACTAGCCTCGGTTTTTAAGTGTAAGCTCTTCCTGTACACTGTCTGCACACAGCAATTCTATCTCTTCAAGTTTCCCAGCCTCTGTGTTAAGCAGTTAAAAATGTACAGACACAGAGACTCTGGAGGAAATGGTGCTACAGAGGGCTGTTCCCCAATATCTGGTTCTCTTCCTTGTAGGTACCTGCTGGAGTAGGGCTGCAGGACTTGCTTTGACAACTGTCACACAAGCAGGAGTGACATGTGTCACCTGCATGCAGAAGCCTTTAGGAACCATAACACTAGTTGCCACATTCCCCACCCCTGTGGGCCACAGTGACTGGAGACAGTCCACACAAGAGGTCAGTCCACACCAGAGGTCAGCAAGCACTTTCTGTACAGGGCCAGAAAATAAATACAATGTTTTAGGCTTTGTGGGTCATATGTTCTCTGTCACAACTCTGCAGGTCCTCTGTTGTGGCATGAAAACAGCTACATACAATGTACAAATGAGCAGATGCAGCTGTGTTTCAATAAAAATTTTAATTACCAAAACAGGCAGTGGGACAGACTTGGCCTGACAGTGTGCTGAAGTCACGAGATAGGGCACTGTTGGACTTTGGGGCAGGCCCCTACTGCCTGTGACAGACATGCAGTATGAATGAGAGTAAGCCTCTGAGGGTTGGGACTGTTTGTTATCACAGCATATCTTGGCTCACATTAACCGATACAGGGTGTTCCCGAGCTACATGCACCAAAGTTACTCAGACAGTTTGGTGATGACTTTAGTCACCTGTTTGGTTTCTTATCTGATTTATGAAGGAACTATTCTAAAATGTAAATAATCATTTCTTATTTTGATCTAATGGTCATTATACACAAATAATTGGATTTTTAAAAAAGCAGTTGTTTAAATAGCCTCCTTCCCTTTCCTTTCCTCTAATAATCCTCTCTCCCACAGCAGAAAGGTGACATGTGGGTGCTGTTGCATTATTCATGAATAACTGACCTGATCCCCTGACCTGTCCAAATGGCAGGGAGAAGTAATTCATAGGGTGCAAATGTGAGCATGGTGGACCATCTGAGGCTCAGCTCCACCATACACTCTGGAAGCCTTTCAGCTGGTCACCTCCCAGCTGTGCCCCTCTGAAGCCATCAACACAGACCCCGAGATTCTGGGGAGCTGGTAATGGCAGTTGAGCCACGTGGCATTTCTGGCATCATGTCGTGTTATATGCGAGAACATTCAGCACTTAGTAAGGAAGACACAGTTCCGTGCCCACCCAAGAAGAAATTGAATGGGTATGAACTCCCACTAAGAGCCAGGATACCCAGTTCCTTAAGGACTTCAAAGTCCAGGGGGCCAGCCATATACAAAATGACAAAGGTAACACATTCCATAAGTGTATGGAGAAAGTCCTTAGGTGCAGAGACGATGGAGAAATTAATTTGACTAATGGAAAGGCGAATTGGAGCCACAAAAGCTGCTTAGAGGAAGTGAGCATTTCAGATGGCTAAAGGCAGGGAGCAGGGATTCCCACGAGGGATAGTTCTTCTGGGTGCTGCACAGTGGGCAAGATGGCGAGGGAAGAGAAGGGGGCAGGAGCAGGAACAGCCTGGCAAGGGGGTGACATGCCCCCGGTTTGGTGAGGCATGAGTCAGAGCCAGAGCCAGACCAGTGTGAGGACAGACAGTGTGGAAGTGGGCAGGAACTGGTGGGCAGGCTGCAAAGACAATTTGGGGCTAACTTTGAAGGGCTTTCTGAGCTGAGCAAAGGAGTTTGGAGTCTACCTCAAGGCAGTGGGAAGTCTCTGGAAGCACTTGTGGGTGCATCAAACTTATTGAGATGAATTCATGACGGGACCCCAGAAGCAGGGAGTTAGGACTCAGTTGGTGCCATCTTAGTGAGGATCGAGAGCAGCGTGCACCAGGCAGGGTGGGTGCCACACAAGAAGGGATGTCCCAGCTGTGATGTCTACCTGCTGCTTCACAGGCCCAGAGCCCTGGCAGTCATGCTGGACCAGGCGACCATTACGGCTGATCAGAGAGAAGGAGACTCGTACCATCACTGGGCTGAGGCGGCTAAATGCCCAAGTGCCTCCTCTGTGCTGCCTTCCTGCTGGAGGCCATGTGATGAAGAGAAAGTAGGTAAGATGCCGACCCCTGCTCGGGTGCATCGCCCAGAAGCCACCAAAGCCACCACACAGCACTGGACAAATGCCACTGTGTCACACCACCCTGGGGTCTGGAGTTGACTGTTACAGCACTTGACCCCCTTCATCCTGGTAATTATAGTAGGAGGAAAGTTTTGGAATAAGAGCCCACACCCTAACTGAATGGCAGAAGTGACAGGGAGAGGAGTTTGGAACTTGCAGGGTCTTAGGTTCAGGTATTTGTGAGAAGATGGAATACAGAAGGGAAAGCAGGTTTGAAGAATGAGTAGTGTAGTTATTTTCTGACATATACTAAAATTGAGGTACCTCACCAGATGAAGCTATCAGGCAGTAAAAAAATCTACAGTTTAGAAAAGGTCTTGAAGGGCAGGATTAAGATTGGAGTTTGGCAGCTGGTTGGAAGAGAACCCTATGGGAGAGGGTGCAAGGGATGGGAAGGGGGACACTGATGTTTGTGTGAAAATTAAAGAGGATCCAGTGGAAGAGGCACGGGAAGTGCTCGGAAGCAAAGGCAGGAAAGCGACTATGGAAGGGAGTCCTGTCCACAGTGTCCAGTGCTGATGAGATGTCAAGGAGGAAGAAGGTATAGGGATACTGGGCTGTGCACTGCCGTGACCTTGAACAGCTGGCTTTTGGCAGCCTGGGTGAAGGTAGAGGTTGGATTACAGAGTGAAGCATGTCGAACTTGTGAGTGAAAGTGTATTAGTGGTGGAGAGAAGAATGAGATGGGGCTTCCCAGCAGCAGTGCTGGAAGAAGACAATGCAGGAGGGAGAAGGGAAAACTCTGTGCCCATGAGACCCTCCAGGAGGGACAGTGGCGTCCAGGCAGAGGCAGTGGCTTGCCACCTTCCTTGTTGTCTCCTGCTTCCACATCTTCTTCCCCGTACCCTTGGTCCTCAAAACAAAACACTGGGACCCTGAGTCTAGAGCCGCTCGGATTTTCCCATATGGCTATTTGGTGCAGAGACTTTCATGAGATCCTGGCTGCTGTTGCATGTAATTTCAGATTCTCCCATATTTTCCACCCTCCCATCACCACTGCAGACAAGCACCAGATACCTTTCAATTCAGGCCCCAAATCAAAGCGCTCTTCCTTTTCTGTTTTAGATTTCCCTGGGCCCTTTAGCTAACCTTACACAGTTGCCACTTTTCTTCTTTATCTTTCATCATAGCTTATTCTCCCTTTTCACTGTCAACACCAGCACAGCCTCAGCCTCAAGCCTTTTTTGTAAAGGGCTAGAGAATCAATATTTTAGGATCTATGTTTCATTGCATGTCCCTTTTCTTTTAATCCTTTATTTCTTTGTTTTCTTCACCCACCCATCCGTTTTTGTCTTCCCCTTTTTTAAAACCCATAAAAACACTTTAAAAAATCATTCTTGGTAAGAGCCATATAAAAACAGTTCCATGGGCCACGGGTTGCATGGTATCCTGACAAGAGCATCAGCTGTAGAACTCTGAAAATGGTCCTTCAGTGTTATGCCCTCCTTCTGCCCTCCTGCCACATGGGTGTAGGTTACCTGTCCACTGCTGGGAAAACACACTGGTCCCACATCTAGGTCTTGAGGAGTGAGACAAGTTTCTTAAGTCCCAGAGAACCACGTCCCTCCAGCCTGGGCATCAGAATGATGCCCATGAAGCATACCTAAAGCTGGTTGGAGCAGGAGCCCAGCACTTCTCCAGGGCCCCCTGACTGTTTGCTTTAAAGCATCCCTGCATATGGGCCTGGCTAATACATCATACCCACCCTCCCTCTCTGACTCAGTTTCACTGATGGGGTGGCCCAAGGTGAGGCTAATTGAGCCCAGGCTTCTGTGATAGGCCCTGTGACTGCAGGCAGTCTTGGACCCACCCACCCTTACCCATCACCAGCCTTCCAAAACCTTCAGCTTGCACCACAGCAGAGAAAGACTCGGAGCAGAGAGCGGTAACTAGACAGATGAGGCACCCAGAGCCCTGAATGTCGTATCTGAAATTGTTCCCCAATTCTCTGCATAGTAGAAGGAACCACTACAGACAACACTGACAGACTCCCCTGAGGAGAGCCCTCTGTATCTGCTCCCTTTACCTTGCAGCAAGCCAGCCAGGAGGCACCACTATTGCCCCATTTAACAGACAGGGCAACTAAGGTGCCAGAAGAGACCAAACAGCTTTTCTGGGTCATGAGGTGCAAGGACAGTGTTGAAGCTGGCTCCTAATGATAATTCTATAGACTTAGAGAGTTTCAGCACCTCTTGGTAGCACTGCTGGTAAGCAGGGTCCTCTCTGCCCCATACTGCCCCGTGCCAAGGCCCCAGACCTGCCTTCACAGAGCACCAGCCGCTCTGTGCAGGGACTAGCAGGCATCTTCCCATTTCCTCTCCTTTGGCCTGAGGTCATTCCTGATCATTTTACTGAAGAGGGAGAATTAAATGACATCTATTTCCAGGATTCATGTCCACACCACTCCTAATGGGAACCAGGCCAGGGATAGCTGCCAGATGAGCACAGCACTGAGACTATCTATACGTCAGGGCTTGTTTCCTCAACTGTGAGTGAAAATAATTAAAGCTACTGGTTCTCCCTAGGGTAAGGTGTGCTACCCAGGGGAAGAAACCCAGGCAGGGAGGGAGAACAGCAGAGGAGGGAATGATAAGAGGCAGAGCAGCTGACAGAAATGGAAGGTGCACCCCACAGGTTCTTAGGTTTTGCCTCACTGCCTGCTGCTGCTAGCATTTTGTCACAGCTACTGTATTTTAGGGCCATTTCTATAGAAACCACAACTTCCACATGTCCTTTCCATTTTAAAGAAACACAAAAGATAGCTAGTAGAATCAGTGATGTTGAGGAGCTGACACTCAGCCACTGAGGGGCTCCCTTGTCCATGTGGCTCACCCCAGCTGGCTCAGCCACACTGATGCTGTGTGTGTGGCGTTGACTATGGGGGTATTTAGTTTTGATATGGTTCATGTTCCTCCACAAGGTTTTAAAATCAAGTCATTTAAATGGCAGCAGGATCATCTCATGTTGGGCAGCCCTTTCTGATTTGCAGTCATAGGAACAGAGGGGTCATATAAGAATTTTATAGATGAAGTCATCTGGGGCCACTTACCCAGGCCCCACACTCCATCCTGATAGGGAGCAGGCACTCAGGCTGGCCCAGCCCAGCTGCCCCTCTCCACTCCTGCTGCCAACTTTTCCAGGGCACACAGGCCAGTTGTTCGGAACTTTCTACAGACTACTGTGCAATGTTCAATGAGAGTTCAATAATTATCAATGGCAATAGCCACCCTTGTGCTCCAGAAGAAAACTTGCTGGAACCCATGACCCAGGGTCTCACAAAGCCCCTGCCCTATGTGGTCTGGGAAGAACTGGGTGTGCAGGCAAGGGGGAGCACCCAAATAGACAGAATTGGTCTGGGCTCCGGGTAACCAGCCTGGTCATCTCACAGGGGCCCCAAATCCATCCTATTGGTGAAAACATTCTTTGCCACAGCTTGGATAGACACACCAAGTCTTGAGGGGCCTGGGAATTTCAGGGGGTTAGCTAGACATTTGTTGGGGCTGGCACTACCCATTGCCCCCAGGCATTGAGGCACCTGGGTGCTCTTGCTCTCTGCTCTGCAAGCCCAGAGCCTGTGCCCATGATGCCAGCCTGGCACATGGAGGTCTATGTGTCAATGTCGATGAAGACATGCCTGCAACAGGGCTACATTCTTCCAGATGCACGATCACAAAGCCCACATATGAACCCCAACTGCAGAACTCTGGGACTGGGTCCCCCTCCCAGAGCAAGTCCAGCCTAGTGGGGAGAAGGATCCACGAGGTGCTGTGGCCACGGCAGGACCTAATATCTGGCATGCCCTAGTTGCCCTGGGTAAGCCCCTGAGCCAGCCCAGGGATATCACAGTGTGATGCCTGAAGCCAGCAAAGCGACACGGAGCCAGGAAGGCAGTGCTAGACCAGTGGCAGACCCAGAGCAGGTCTCTGGCGTAGCCAACCACAGCCAGCACACCAGGGCCTATAGGAAACAGCATGTGGCAGCTCCTCCTTAACTTCCAGTCGCTCAGCATCACCCCTTACTTCACCCAACAACTGAATTAAAACAGGACAAGGAGAGAGATGAAAGCTGCTTTTCTTGACCCCCTGCCCTCTGTAATGGCCTTCACTCAAGCCCACAGCCTGGTCACAACTTTCACTTCAAGTCGAACTGAATGAAAATAGGCCTCAGGGTCCCAGTCATCTTTAAAATAAGATAATTCAGCACTTAAATCTTCATGGAACAAAGTGGGGCACAATTTTTTAAAAAATCTGTTTCTTTCCTGCTCTGAGGGCTGTCTAAAGCAGAGCCAGATTGTAGAGGATAAACCGTGACACCCGTGGGCCCTGCCTGCTTGTTTTCAGAACTCCAGGGAACACTGAGGGTGTGAGCTTTGGACTTAGTCCCCATAAATGGGAGGACGCAGAGACCAGATTCCTGACAACCCTGGCTGGTTAACTGAAAATTAAGCCCTGTTCCCCTCAGTCCTTCCCTGTCCTTTATCTTACTGGTAAAAGTAGAACTGGTGTCATGAAATAGAGAGTATCTGTTAGAATAATGATAAAAGAACTAAATAATGTAGTCAATTCTGGTTCTGAGCTCTGGCTTTTTCACTCTTGGTTGAAAGAAAAGGGAGTTGGCAAGTGTTAAAAGAGATGCTAAGAACATCCTAGCACTAAACCAAGATATTCTCCATAACACCATCAGATAAACCGAATGCAAACTGAGATGGGATAGTGTTATTCAAAGGCTATAGTGTGATGGACCATTGGAAAGCACCTCACTGAATGCTGAGAGTATCAGTCACATATTTACTCTGGTAGTGACAAGAAGACACCCCTAGCAAGCTCAGGGGGTCCCTAAGACTAGGCAGTGAGAAGGTATTGACAGTTCATCCCAGAGGGTTTGCTGCCTTAGCCTCCTTCATGCCAGTTCAGGGAACAGGATGCTGAGCTCTGAGCTGAGGATGGAGCCCCAGACCCAGGAAGTGATGCCCAGCTCCTCCCTGTCCATGCCCCAAGGATGTTACCTGGGTGGGAGCACTGCAGAACAGATGAGCCAGGTCCCTGAACCTGGCCGCAGCCCGAGGATCACTGGAGCTGATCAGAACTGGAGCACTAATTTCCATGGAATGCCTGTGGCTGGTGGCCTGTGAGGATCTGTGTGTCATGCTGAATGTGGTGAAGGAGTGGTGTTTCTTGCTATTCTTGTTGCCATATGCACACTGTTGAAAGGCACTGATTGCTCCTGTGCTGCTTAAAGTGGAACCTGGGGTCACACTGGCAACTGCGCCAGGGTCAGAGGGCAATGAGACATGGCAGCCAGATACAGCAGCTGGGCAGAGCTTGTCCATCTCAATAAGCTCCTTGGCAGAGTCATTGAGCTAAATGAGAAAGGGGAGAGGGAGGCTTCATTAAATAACGATCACAGGCCACACCCATCTTTCCAAGCTCTCCCAGACTGCACTCACATTTAAAAATTGACAATGTGTTCAAACTGGTCAGATCTTTCTAGCAGGCATCCGATATGAATAGTGCAGTAAAAACACAACAAAGGCTGGTATACCGTCTGAAGATTCTATTGAAACAGTTTCTACAGCAGCGGGGTTTTCTAAAGGCTGGCTACCACACCCACTCTAATGTAGCCCAAGTCTTCTCCTGGTTCTCTGTTTCTGAGGGACCAGAGAGAGAGGAGCAAGGAATGCCCAGCCACCATCCAACATTCACCACAAAAGGCTCCTCGCCTGCCTTGTACCATCCAGTCACTCTGGCAGGAGAATTTAAGGCATGTGACCCAAACACACTTTCTAACCACCAGGGGCACAGGTGAACGGCCAGGTGAATGGGAACCATGGGTGCTCTTTTCAGTCATCTGGCTGCCAAGATCCAGAGCTGCCCAGACAAAGGCAAAAAACACTTCATGAGTGAGGCAGACCTGCCAGGGGCTCTCAGTGAAGAGCACCTGCAGCCACAGGGTGGGCCCAGGTAGAAGTAGAGAGGTCAGAGGTCAGATGTCACACCCTTCTCAATGCTTGGAGCTCTTGCCATTACAGACACACACTAACTCAGGCTCTGAACACATATACACACCACATGCACGCATGCAGGATGGGGTCTCAGGTGCCATGAGGTACTGCTCCTGGTCTGCCCACTGTGGGTTGTGAGCACTTGAGAGTGGAATGCTCTGTGCCCACCCACTGGCCTGGCACCTATCCCTGCACCTGGAACACAAATTAGGGTTAATAAGTGTCTTTAGAATGAATAAATGCACCAAGAAAGCTGGAACAGAATAAACTTACACTCTCCTTAGTAAGACCAGCTGATCCCTGCCCAGGCCAAGGCCAAGTGTCCTGCTTAGCCTCACTGTGAAACATGGGTTCAGAGTCCTGTGTGCTCTTCACTGACCATGCTGGTGATAGATGGGGGATAGATGGTGGACGACTGCATCCTCAAGGGGGCAGACACACAGACAATTATAGTGTAAATATAAATACCTTTTTGGAAGGAATGAATGGGAATGTGTAGTGCTGGGAAAGGGGGCTCCATCAAAAGTGTCAGAGGCACTCTGAGGGGCATGCAGACAGGTAGAGGGCATCCAGACCTGTGAAGACAGATGTAGAGGCCCAGGGGGGAGCCTGCAGTGTAGTCTATAGAGACAGGGGGCCTGGACATCAGCATGGATGGGAGTGGAGTGAGCCAGGGGACAAGTTCTGGGAAGAGGCCTGGGAGGGGGCAGGTACTGGGTGAAGTAGAGTCATATAGGCAGCACAGGTTTTGATGTTGACTCTGGGGAAGAGAGAAGCCACCTGACACAGGGTGAAAGGCTCTCAGACTCCACCTGTTGAGGAGGAATGGGCTGGGGGCACCCACAATAAGCCAGAGAGACAGTTGGGCAGTCTACACAGGGTGTGAGGCCCGTCCTGAGAGAAGAGATCACACTGTGTATAGGTTTGAAAATGCTTCCTGACAAAGTTTCAGATCTATCCCAAGCTTTGTCCATAAATCAACATGATTCTCAGTACAGTTTATCTGATCCTCATCTTTGTATCAAAATAAGGGGTTGGTCAAGGATAGTGTTCAGCAGCGCCCCAGGCTTCCTCTGAACCCCATTCTCTGGCCACAGGTACCTCTGAATTGATCCCCTGAGTAAAGGCACCTCTTCCATACAGGCCAGGTGGCACTTGGAGGTGGCTGAAGGGCTTCAGCCCAGCTGAAAAGAGAGATCCAGAATCTAAGAGCCAAGAAGGTGACTGAGTTCCTCAGGGAACTTTTTCAAGGCAAAGCAGTCTGAGCAGAATGCAGAGTCAAGAAAGAAGAAAAGGAGACGGAGCCCCCGGCTTTCTGGGAGCTCATCAGCTTTGGTCCATGGTCACCAAGTTCCTGAGTGTTCCCAGTCCTAAAACATTCCCAACTGCCCCACAGGGAGAAGTAGAGATGACACAGTGGGCCCAGGGCACACCCACTGATGGGTACAGCAGCTTGCCACAGGACCGGGGGGACTTGCACCCCTGGACACATCCTCTGAGATTAGACACCAAGAAAATGAGAGCACAGTGGACTAGCATTGGAACTCTGAGCTCTCCATGTAGCATGTGTCCTACGGAGGATGGTTATTTCTCTGGGAGAATGCTGGACTAACACCAAAAATCATATGCATCTGACAGAGCAACTTTCCCTAGAAAACAAAGAAAGCAGAGAAGCAGAAAGCAAGTATTTATTCAGTGCCAACTGAGCTCAGTTCTAAATGCCCTTGCTCACTGAATCTTATTGTCAACTCCATTTTACATCTTAAAAAGAGACTCGAAGACTAAGTAAATATCCCAAAGTCACTGTATAATAATATAAAAAGTATCGTAACACTGGGGAACGCAATTTTCATTGAGTTAGATCTGACACTTGTTTTCAACTAACTTTTGGCATCTGAATCCAAAAATGATCCCAGTTTTTCTCTATCATGCCAACTTTTTAAGGTACAGGATACCCTCCCTTTGTCCCAAAAATCATACAAAATGTACATACAAAGGAAAATAAAGAAAAAATTACCTGAATATGCTGTTTATTTAGAGTTATTTTATTCATATAAAGGCTATATATTGTTACTGTAAGTCAAATTGTGTACAAGTAGTAAAGTTCTGCTACCAAACATACATATTAATGTATTTTATCTTTTCAAACGATAGGCTAGGAAATGCCAAAACGAGATACTTGAAACAGTCTCCTTCAGTTGGCAAAGCTTTAACAAGTTGCTTGATGAGACCTAGTTTTAGGTGCAGAGGTGGGAATATAATATTCTTTCTGTCAACAAGTGGCTCATGGAGAATGTTTGGATCACCAGGTTTGAGATCAGATCTTGGAGGCCAATTTGACTCCACCCAATGCTTCTTACGAGCTCTGCTGTCCCACCTACACAGAAAACAGGGATACTTGGTGTATCTGTGTTGCTGACCAAGAAGGAAGATCATTTTAAGGTCAACACAGATGATCCAATTGTGCTTGTGATAGTGCAACAGATCAATGACTCTCTTTATGTCCTCATATTCTTCATGAAAACAAACTGAATGGACAATTGGGACTGCACCACATAAATTGCCATTGTGGAGGAGGACGCATTTCAAGCTCTGCTTTGAGTTATCGATGAACAGTCACCATTTGGTTGCATTATAGATTGGAATTCCCAATTCCTCCATTAAACCATGTATGTTATGGCAATACACAAAGCCACTGTCACTTCGAAAGTACTGCAGAAATACACTTTCTCTTGATCGAAAGTAGGATACCTTCACTCCTTTTTCAAGCAAGTTTTTCTCATGCCAAATAATTCAACTCATGCTGATCAAATCCCTTATGAAGTGAGTCATCTTCAATTGCAAAATCTTCATTGTTGCTGTCACTTAGTTCTTTGGCATACTCCTGTTTTTTGAAAGAGGGTAGTTCCATGAAAATTGGCACTGGGATTTCAGCTGAATGTAGCACTGGGCATATAGCTGAAAGCAGAAGTTCGAAGTGTTTTCTTGGTAGACTCATCTATGGGCAAACAAGATAGTTCAGAGTCATGATACTAAGGCGAAGGTATGAAGACTAGCATGTTGTGATGGGACAACTCAACCAACTGACAGCAGTCAGCCCCTTCAGTGCCCATACCAAGCAGTGCCCCATTTTTTTCATTTGGTAGTTTTCCCTGAAAGAAGAGAGATGGCACACTCAACTTGGTAACTGAGGAGAGTCTGTAAAAAGGGAATTTACCAAATTGGACTCTGCATCACAGGCAGCTCAATGACCTACAACTAGCAACAGGGGGATGCATTGAGCACCTGGGCTCAGAAGGGAGCAAGAGAAAGATGTTCACAGAACCCAGAGAGAAGAACCCATGCAGAGGGGCTGCTACAAGCAGTGGCCTCTGTGGAAGGAGACAGTGGAAGGCAAATATTCTACTCCGTGCTTCCTCTTCCAGCATGTACCCAGAATGTGGTCCAGACACCTAAGCCTCCTGGGCACATACAGGATCAAGGGGGAGAGTGGCTCTCCAGGACCAAGTAGAAACTGCCTGGTTGTGGGGAACTAAAAAGTTCCTCGGCTAAAGTCTTGCTGACCGGCATCCTAAAGTTCTGCTTGGCATGGCCTCATCATCCCATAATAGTTGTCTGCTCCTAATTAAGGGCAACTTCCCTCTTTCTCTTCCTGGGAGTTGCTGTCCTTCATTTTAACTCTTATCTGTTAGATCATGCCCCAGCTGCGGCTGCACTCCTCCCTAATGAAAACTTCCTCTTCTCCTGAGCTACAAAAAGGCTGTTTTGACTTAGAATAAACGAGACTTGATTAGAGCACTGTCTTGCCTCCATTCTTTGTGCCTCTTGCCCCTTTCTCATCCTCACTCCCCCTCTAGGGTCCTCGTTGCTCGACCTGCGGGACGGGTCACCTGGTGCTCTCAGAGATTTCTGGGCAACCTTGAGATGCCTGAGCACCTTAGAAGAATGAATTTTTTAATAAGCCCATCTACTTACTGGTGTAGTTTGGAGTTCTGAAGATCTGCAGACACTGCTATGACTTTTCTATAGGGTATGAGGGGTTGGGGAATGATTGTGATCACTGGGAAGGTTTGGGAACCACCATACACATACATCGAGGAGGCCAAATGGTTATTCACAGGACCCACCAGAAACCAGTCCCTTGGAGAAATTCTAAAAATGTAAAATTCTGTGACATGTGATTACTACCCCTCTTTAATCTCTGACAGCCCAGGGAGTGGGGCCATTGCCATGCCTGCCTGTATCAGTGGTGATAGAGACCAAGATAACACACATGGATGCAGCCAGGCGACTGAGCTTGGGGCAGTCTGTCAGCATTATTGCATCTCCCAGTGCACCTCAACCAGGATGGGGCTGAAAACTGCTCACTCATGATTTCAGATGCAGATCACATCACTGCTGACAACCCTCGAGACACATGGTCTCAGAAGCTGAGAAAGGCTCAGACTTTGGGAGGTAGATGTGTGTACCTCCCCTGTGTTCTACATCCTGCCTGTGGGTATTGCCATGCAACGCATCTCTGCGGGGAAACAGATGTCACTGTCATCAGACTCATGACAACATAGTTCAAGTTTTTCTGTCAAATGAGTCTGTGCCAAACCTAGGAGACAGAACTTTTCAGTTTTCAGAGCTTTATGGATTTTAGAATTGTGGATGAAGGACCTGTGTGTAGAGCTCTTTGCACAAGCTAATTGAGGACCTCTGTCACAGGACTACAGTGAGCCAGCCTATGCTTAGTACCCAGGCCCCAGCCATCAGGAACTGAGCTCTGAGAAAGTCTGGGCTCCACATGCCCCCAGTGGTCCTTGGGGTCATCCAGCATTTCTGAGTTCTCTTCTGCTGGGCAGTGCAGCTCTGCTCCTTCGGAGTACATGGTGCTGAGCAGAAGAGACACTCAAACACACTCACTTTCAACCAGTGAGGTGAGGCCTTGATGGAGGAGGGTAGCCATGGAGCCCCCAGGGCTGAAGAAGGAGCTCTACTCCTCTCAAGGGTAGGAGTCCAGGGAGGCTTCATCAGGTAGGTGACTTTGAGCGGAGGGTTTTCCAGATGGAGGGAAGGCTGCAGGCCCACCTCTGAGAGGGAGCAGGGCTGGGCCACATTCCCAGGCATCTTCTGTGGATATTCCTGCCACTTTTGAAAACTAGATATTTCCAGTTATCCTTCAGAATTTATCATCCAACTGCCTTCAGTGCTGCTGCCCATAAATCTAGCCCTGGGCCAAGCCTTGACTTAACTTCTGTCTGCAAACACAGCTCTGTGTAATTCTCATTCAACCACTGCAGAGCAGCTTCTCTTACCCCTTCTTATGAGGAATCCAGGCCTCAGTGAGCTGAACAAACGTACCCCAACATCATCACCTTAGATATGCCATGTCTCCACACACGTTCTCTCAGGCCCCTTGTGGACCTGCCTGACTCCAGAGGGGGCTGCCAAGGTTCCTCCTATTATGTCAGGACCCACTTTAACTTGTCCTGACCAAGGGCAGGGGTACACTGCCTACAGCCCCACCCTCACTGTGCCCAGGTGCTAAGCTTAGGGGACACAGAAAGAGACTGCCGAGTCTTGAAAGAGACCTGCATCATTCTCCTTTGGCCTTTCTGGTTCCTAAATCATGAAACAAAAACGTGAAGTTGAAAAGTAAAAGAAAATAATTATCCCAGCCCTCTTTAAGGGAATGACCCTAAGCACATAAGGGTGCACAAACACCTTCATCACAAGGATATGCACTAGAGTGAGTTAACCAGCTCCCTACACTATTTATTCTACTGAGAGTCCCAAGCATGGCAGCAGCTCAAGGCCTACGGGGCATTCCTACACCTTGGCACACCTCCCACCACAGGCTGGGGATCTGCAGGCCCAGGGCCTTCTGGATGTGGCATGTCCTGTGGGGCTGTAGAGTGGGCCAGGAAGTCTGCTCCAGTTCACCCACTTGCTCCACACCTGTGTTTTGGCCTGTTTGAAAAACCCGAGGTCACTGCTTCCCTGCGGTGGATGTTTTCTGTTAAGAAAAGCAGACGGCTTGTACCAACCCTCTGAGTGGTCTTCAGTTATGTTCCGTATACAGCCTTATGTTGAGACTTAAAGACAAGCACAGCCAGAATACCGGCAGCAGTCATGCTCAGGCCGCAGCTACAATTCCTTAATCCCACAGAGGACGATGACAACGACAAAGAAGAAGAAAGAAGAAGAAAGAAGAAGAAGAAGAAGGAAGAAGAAGAAGACAATTAAGAAGATGAAAAAGACGAAGAAGATGAAGACGACGACGATGAAGACAAAGAAGATGACGATGAAGATGAAGAAAAAGACGAAGATGAAGAAGATGATGAAGATGAAGAAGAAGACAAAGAAGAAGAAAGGGGAGTTCTGTTTAGCAACCTGAAATCCCAATTCTCTGCCTCTCCTACCCCAAAGCAGCACAGCCCAAGAGAGCCCATGGCCTTGGGCACAGTTGTTTTGGTATCCCCTCATTTCCTGCACCCTCTCACTCCCCAGCTGCCCAGTGGCCCCTAAGGGCCCACACCCTAATTATTCCCACAGGCCCTGCCAGTATCCTACACTACTGATATATAATCCCTAACCCTTCCCTCAAAAGCAGTCCTCCCCTGCTCCCCTCACTGGGCCTGGTTCTAAGCTTTATTAGCTTGAAATCAATCTAAGGAACCAAAGAGTTGGCAAGCAGATCAACGCCTGTAATGGTTTGGCATCATTGCTCCCAAGGGTGCTGTTTCAAAGGAAACATAAACTGACAAGAACTGCAAAAGTGGAAAATCCCAATGACAGAATTCCATAAGAAAAGGGTGATGAGGACATTTCTGGGAAAAGGTGAGGGTCTGGGAAAAGAATGTACCCTATTTCCTTGAAATCCCCCAAACAGACCACTGTGTGTGCTTCTCCCTCCACCCCAGGACCTGCAGAATGTGAGTGAAGGGAAGGCAGTGGAGGCAACTTCCACAGCATCTGAGTGAGGCGGAGAAAGACTCTGAAGGTAGGATAACGAAAGCCATGGAAGCCCCCCTTGGGTGAAGCCACTTCCTTTGGGATTGTATAGCTGTAGGTTTATCCTAACTGTGAGTATTCTCACATCTTCCCTAGCCCCTCACTAGCCACCTCCCTCAGAAGTGAGCAAATCAGCAAGCTAATTCGCACAGAACACTTAAGCCTCTTGCCAAAATGCAAGTGTGGACTCTGGACTATAGTTTTTGTTCTGCCTATCAAGGCCACATGGGTGATTTCCTATGCTATAAATATATTTGTCATAAAATGAATGGCCAAAGCAGCCACAATCAGGCAGAAAAATCATGTCAAAATTAAGCACATGCCCATTGACTTTGGGATAAAGAAGCCTACAGGCCAAAAAATATATTTTCTTTATTGCTGAAGTTACATATTCCCACAGTGCCTGCAAAGATTCCTCAGTAAAACTTACTTCCCCTCCACTCCTGTGGTGTGTGCTCCCTCACTCCTTGACTTCAGGCTTAGCCACATGACCTGCATTGGCCAATGGAGCATTGGTGGACAAGACACAGGCAAAGGGTTGAAAAGTGTCTGAGCAGGGTGTAGGTGGGCTTACTTTCTTGTGGTCTTGTCTTCTGACATGAGAACATTTTTCAGGATGCTGCTCGTCCAAAGAAAGTAGAAGCCAAATGGAGCAGACCTGGACCCAACCACAGCTGGAAACCTAGATAGGCATATGTCAGCCAAAACTTACAAGTGCAAGCGAGCAGTAAATGCACACTGTGTGCACCATGGACTCTTGGAGTGGGTTGTTATGCAGCATCACTGGGAAACTGGCTTACAGTATCTTACATTCCTGTCATCACATGGACAGCTTTTCCCTCTGTCAAATCCCTGTGCCTCATTGTCAACCTTTGTTCATCGGGTTTATTTTATTTATTTCAGTTGAGCAGAGAGCACTGAAAAACCAGGTAGAAGAAAGAATGCCCTGTTCTCTCAGAAGTGCCATCCCTTCTGCCAATTGAAAAGCCCCAACTTGAAGCTCCTCAGGCCTCCACCACCACAGGTGCCCACTCTGCATGTATGCTGGGGCAGCCGAAGCAGTAGCCCTGTCAGTACCATGTCCACCATGGACTGAAGGAAACATCCTCCACAGATGACTGCAGACCAAATAGATCAGGTGTATTCCTGAAATGGCTGCTAGCAAAAGAAATACCTTTGTAACATATTTTCATGAGGGAAGAGTGCAAGTTATCTAGCCATTGTTTCTTCGCTTTCAAGATGTAAAATCACCAGGCAGAAGAAGGTAATTTTCCATGTAATCATTTCCCCAAATCTACACAGCCATCCACAGCTACACTTGTTGTCAATGTTTCTATAGTCACAATGGTACACCTGGGGCTCCTTATGAATGGGAGGGCCCTAAATTGGAGAGATGGAGTTCCAACCCGAGCACTGCCTGTTTAATCCCTAGTTAATTCTGAGCTCTGTGCATAGGAGCTCTGGTAATAAATAGTGCCAGTGCACACAGTAAGGGAGGTACTTTTCAACTGAATCAAAGCCTTTTACTTGGTATTCTGTGGACTGCTCAGAGGTGCAGGCATCTGCTAAATGTCCTAACAGGAGTAGGACTCCTCAAAATCCTACTAAATCTTATGAAACTACACAGTCATTAGTAATTGAGAGCATGAAGGGGATTTTCATAACCGAGTTGCAGGTCACATAAAGAGACTTAAGTGACACTAGAAAAAAAGTCAACTTAAATCCAATTCAGGCATTACTTGAAAACAACAGTCCTGATGCCAAAATCACATTTAGGTTACTGAACAGAGGAAGAGGCCAGAGTGAAAAATCCAAAATGAAGGACCATACCTGGCCCCAACACAGCTGAAATTTGGGGATCCATTTCTGAGTAAATACAGACACACTGAAGGCCTGTCCTACCACTCCCTACTCAAGTCCTGTGGGTTCTAAGCTGATGAGGGACAGCCTTGGAGGAGCCAACTTTGCATTTATTCCAGCATCTTGCTTGATGATTGGCATTTCACAAGTACTCAATGAAAGACTGTTGGATTACGTCTTCAACTCTCCCACAAACACAAAGGTTAGCCAAATGTTTCACACTCCATCTCTACTCTCTTTGTTGCTTAATTGTTTTTATTTCTGTAAGGTAGGATATATATAAATAAATCAAAACTGACTTCTCTAGATGCAAAACAACTAAAGCTGGTATGTCAACCATGCTGGAATAGAGGGAAAAAAAAAATGTTAAGGTATTATCTTTCAGACTTAGACTATGCCTGGTAACACTTCTGATCTGTCCAACACCTTAGCTCAAAGTTTTCATGACATAATGATAGCAACTATATCATTTATTTTCACAATATACATGTGAAATACAAGTTTTCTTCAGTTATTGCATCCATTTTACCGATGAAGAAAATAAATCACTAAGCAGCTTGAACAAGGCCCTCCACATACCAATGACTGGACTAGAGCTTCAAGCACTCTCTGGGTCCTGAGGGACATTTACATTCTTCAAATGGGCCTGAACCCTGATAGAGTCATTCTCAGGCTATTGTCACTAGGCTTATCCCCCAAAATAGATGCTGTGTTTACTGAGAGATGTATATTTACTATCAATGCCACCCATATCCCAAAGATCTAATCCAAATCAATCTAACCATGATCCTTTTCTAGAGAAAGTAATTTTTTATTCATCTAAGATATGAAAGCTTTACCATTTCCAAAAACACATATGAGGTCTGTTTGGAAAAAGTCCAGTCATTGTTAATATAATGAGAATGGTTTGTGTGACATCAATGTAATCTGGCAGCCAAGGAGAGTGGACTGAAATGCGTATTCATGAACAATGACAACTTTCCTGTACTAGTCAGGGGGGCAGTAGGCACTGTCGAGTGAGCATGTGCATTGTGTGGCCACCTCATTCAAAACGACTGAGCAAGTAGAGCAATGAATCTGCATCAAATTTTGCATTAAACTTGCACATTTCTCCGTGGAAACTATTCAGATGATTCAGAAGGTCACAGCTATGGGCAACTGGAGATTGGCAGCTTCATCATGACAATGTGCCTGCTTATGCATCACGTCTTGTGCAGAGGTTTTTGGCAAAACATCAAATCACCCAAGTGGCTCAGCCCTGCTAGAGCCCAGATTTGACACCATGGGACTTCTGGCTTTTCCCAAAACTAAAATCAGCTTTGAAAGGGAAGAGATTTCAGACCGCCAATGAGATTTAGGAAAATATGATGGGGCAGCTGATAGCAATTCCAACAAAGGATTTTGCAGGATGTTTTGACAGTGGAAGAGATACTGGGAGAACTGTGAGGTTCCAAGGTGCCTTCTTTGAAGGGGACTGAAGTGTCATTGTCCTCTGTACAATGCTTCTCGTATCTTCTATCTTTTTCAATAAATGCCTCTATTTTTCATAGTACATGGCTGGATGCTTTCTGGACAGATCTCGGCGTATACTTGCACATCTGGTAGTATGGGAGAATATTTTTGCTTTCTCTGGTTTTCCGCTGAATGCCTGCTCTTGTAGAGTCAGACACTGACCCTGGAGAATAAAGGGCTTCCTTATTCTAACCCTTGGCAGGTTCAATCAAAGTACAGCCTCAGCCATCTCCAGGTACAATCACTCAGCCACTGTGGAGAGCAAATGCCATCGAAGCTAATGAGTGTTGCATTCCTCTCTGGGATGGAAACACTGGGTCCAGCCACTAAGCTCATAGGAAAATGTTTTATCTTCCTGAACCCAGCTGCAACTGGCATGGGTTATAAACCCATTCTATAACCACAAAGGATGTCAGATTATAATGAATTTTTACTCTCCATAAACCAAGAGTGAACTCGAAAAATCAACTGACCTTGAAGGGAAAAGCCTCGCTCACATCACCAGTTCCCCCTGAACATTTTGAGACCCCTCTAACTGGGGCCTCACTCCATAAACTTAGTAGAGGGGAAGCAGGTAGGTGGCTATATTGGCAAAAAGTGAAATGAAGAATGGGCTTCTTAAAAAATACCTCACCTAACTAATACACAGATAACCTTGGCCAATCCCCAAACTTGGAAGTGGCAACAATCCTACAGACAGGAGAAGAAAGGATGGGCATCAGGTAGGTGCAAGTTACATTTTGAGTGCTTCTCAATTGATTTACACTTTATTATTAAGATTTTTAGTAACCTTGATCATTTGTAACCACCTACAACCTGAAAATAAACAAACAGCATCCCAAATAAGTGAGAAAAACTGCTGCCTGATGGCCCATAAACAGGAAAGACCAGAGGGCAGAGAATATTGAGTCCTTTATGGTTCTAGCCCCTCACATCCCTTGGCCTACTGCAGACTTCCCCTGTTTGTTGAACTGAATGAAAGCTCCCAGGACCCTCCTCAGATGCCATTCACAAGCACTCGGGAAGCTGTCCCTGAGGGCCAGGCATGGTTCTGAGTAATTCACCAATATTATCACAAACACATAAAGTGAAGTCTAGTCATCAGATTTTCCTAGGATGCCCCAAGTCTCTCCTACTTTAAATCAGAAAAAGGGTAGGGTTATTATCTCATTTGTCAGCCCCTGTGGCCTTACCACATTGCAGCCAAATATGTTAAATGTATTCGTGGTGATTATTCAAAGTTTCATGAAAGGATGAATTTGGGCTCCTTCCTGTTGATGGAATAAAGCATGCAAGCATAGAACACATTCTTTTTTTTTAATGATGGAAGTTGTTCTGAGTGGGATGTTCAGAGAGCAATATTTCATTATTTGCAAAGGTTGAAGTTATATAAAGGAGATATCAAGCTAACCTACAAATACTATAATGTAAGTGGTACTCAGAACTAGCTTTTTTATTGAAGCGAAATTCACATAACATAAAGTTAACCATTTTAAAGGTAACAATTATAGGCGTTTACTACATTTACAATGTTGTACAATCACCACAGCTAACTAGTTCCAAAACATTTTCATCATGCCAAAATGAAAACGCAAATCGATTAAGCAATTATTCTCCATTCCATCCTGTTCCCCATCCTCTGGCAGTCTCCAATATGCCTTCCATTTTCATGGATTTATCTATTCTGGAATTTCATATAAATGCAATCATATAAATAGGATACCATATAAATGGACTGTTTTTTTTAACATAATGTTTTCAAGGTGTAGCATGTATCAGTACTCCATTTCTTCATATATGTTCCAGTTTGTATGAGTGCATTCATCCACTGATGGATACTGGGCTGTTTTCACCTTTTAATTATTATGATTAGTGCTACTATGAACGTGACTAAACAAGTATTTTTTTGACCACCTGTTTTCAATTCCTTTGGGCATATACTTAGAAGTGTAATTGCTAGAAATAGCTTTTGATATACAAAATACCCACTGTTGTAATATACTTAGGACTGATAAATGAAACCTTAAATCTGCAATATTTGTTCCCAGTGATAGTGAATTTTCAACTTTCTAATAAATCTATGTTCTATATGTCTAGATTTGCAAAACTGCTTTTGGTATAGTTGGACTGTAATTTTACTCAACATAACAAAAATGACAATAATGACAGTAATAATAATAATACACAGAAGTAGTTATGATATTATAAACCAAGTATTATGTTTGGTGTTGCACATACCACTACTATTATTTCCATACAGAAAGTCATGTAGCCAGTGAGTCCTGAACCCAGCCCTACCACTTCAGAACCGAGATTCTTAATTAATGGACTATTTTTTCATATCATTTCAAGTTATTTTTACTGAATTCATAATTCTCTCTCTCGTCCTCCCCAGTGACTTCCCCACAACACACACTCACAACAAGGGGTCAGCAAATGGTGACAAAAAATTGAATAAAAAATAAAACAAACTGTAAGCCAGGAACAGGACAAAATAATCCATGGACAGCCAGGCTGCATCTTCTCTGGCTATGCTGGCCCTGAGGCCAGCTCAGGGGACACTGCACACATTCTTTCATCAGGCAATCCTAACAAAGTATTATTGTTTGGTTTTCCTTGGCTGGGGATGCCATGCCTGGCCCAGGTAAGGTAAAAGTGGGTAAGAGCAGCAACAAGGTTAGAAACTAGAAATGATACCCAGAGGAGGTTCCAGACACCAGCTACGTGTAGGCAGGCTAAGATGTCTGCACCTTCGCTTCATCCCTGTGTGGTCATGTTCTCATTTCTACAAGTGTCCTAGGATAACGCTGGGTTCTGAATTCTGTGCTCACACTGCCCTGGGCTTTGACTGTTGATCACAGAGAAGGGGTTGTTGATCACAGAGAAGCAGATGTGTTGAAAACCTTCTGCTTGTAAAGCCACATAGCTCTGAGTTCCAGAAAATCAGCAGAAGCAAAGCAAGAGAAAAGGTCCCCTTCTCAGTGGCAGCCAAGGCTTTCTCAGCGGCCCTACAGTACCACCCACCACCCCACCCAGCTGCCCTCCTCCTCCAAAGGCAGCTTGCTGCTTTCTGAAGGGCCGTCCTTCCCGTGCCTGGGAGAGGGCTGTCTGCCACATCGCAAGGTCACCAAGGACTTACCTTCAGGAGGACATACATTTTAGGTTTTCCAGCTTAACTTATACTCCCTCCTCCATACCCTCCTTCTGATTAGCCACATGCTGCCCCAATTCTCTGATCTTAAATCCAAAACGGACACATCTCAGTGAACCTTGAGGGGAAGTGGGGCTAAAACTGCAAGGATGTGGATGGCAAGGGCTGAAAGAGGAGGCCTGGGCCTCCGTGTCCTCTGTCAAGGACTGACATACTGGGCAAAGGTCTGCTGGGCTCACAGCACTGACTGCTTTTAGCACCGCACAAATTTGGTCTTCTAGCACCTTCAGTCCATGACCCATCAAGTATTTTATTACCATCACATTCTCTTTTCTAGTGCTTCACTAATTTTCAGTGCAGCCAAGAGTCCACTGTACTACCTGCTTGTTACCACTGGTTCCTTTTGCTGTTTTGTAATGGGGCAGGGACCTAGACTGAATAGACAAACAAACTCTTTTCAATCTTGGTTCCATTAACAAAATGTGTATTTTGGCAACTATCCTCCTCAGGTGCTTAAAATCTGAAGATCGGGGAGATGGCTTTTTAAAAGGTTAAGAGGAGGAAATGATAGAGCTTAGTCACCTGACAAGAAAACCCCAGAATGATGTGGTCAACAGTGCAATGAAAGATATCAGCGTCTTCTAGAAGTAACAATATTTTGTTGGAGGCCTCCCCTGTGTTCTCCCAAGGGAGTGGCAAGGTTATCCAATCCTCATTGCTATTATTCTTGATTTGGTGACAGTCATTCTATATCATTGTCAAAAAATTATAAACGAGAACTCAGGAATGTGATTCCATCCCCAGTAGCCTCTCTCAAGACAAGAGGTGGAGAACACCCACTGCTTTAGACCAGTCTGGTCTGTCTTTGAGGCTTATGCTTCCAGAACCTACTTCTTTCAAATTCCCAAGTACGGCTCCTGTGACACATGTTTCTGTAAGGTAATGGTATTATGGAGATAAAAAAAAAATCTATTACCTGGAGATGAAGCTCTTCATAAGTTTCATCAATATCACTGCATGTTTTATGGCTTGAGAAGTACTCATTGGATATTCGTCAAAAAAAAAAAAAAGAAAGAAAAACAATAAGCTCATTAATAACTGTATAAAAAAGAAAATACCTAGGAATAAATTTAAACAAGGAGCTAAAAGATGTGCACACTGAAAACTATAAAATATTAATGAAAAAAATTGAAGAAGAAACAAATGAATGTAAGGATATTCCATGCTCGTGTATTAGAACAATTAATGTTAAACTGTCCATACCACTCACAGTAATCTACATATTCAATGCAATCTCTAACAAAATTCCAATAGCTTTTTTCCCAGAAATAGAACAAACAATCTTAAAATTTGTATGGTACCATAAAAGAAACCCAAATAGCCACAGCAATCTTGAGAAAGAAAAACAAAGTTGGAGGTATCACACTATCTGATAGCAAACTATGCTACAAGGCCCTGTTAATCAAAACAGCCTAGTAGAGGCCTAAAAACAGACACACAGCGCTGACTGGTGTGGCTCAGTGGGTTGGGCATCATCCTGAAAACCAAAAGGTCACCAGTTTGATTCCCATTTGGTGTGCATGCCTGGGTTGCTGGGCAGGTCCCCATTTGGGGGCATGTGAGAAGCAACCATCAATGTTTCTCTCACGCATTGATGGTTCTCTCCTTCTCTCTTCCCCCCTCCCTTCCCCTCAATCTATAAATAAATAAATAAATATCTTCAAAAACAGACACATAAATCAATGGGAAAGAACAGAAATCTAGAAATAAACACATATAGAGTCACACATATAGAGTCAACTAATTTAATGACAAGAGAGCCAAGAATATACAATGGACAGTCTCTTCAATAAATGGTGCCAAGAAACGGGAAAGCCACATGCAAAAGAATGAAAGTGGACCATCTCTTACACCACACACAAAAATTAACTTAAAATGGATTAAAGACTTGAATGTAAGACCCAAAACCAAAAAAACTCCTAAGGAAAACATAGGGGTTAAGCTACTTGACATCAGTCTTGACATTGGTTTTTGCATTTGACATTAAAAGCAACGGCAACAACAAGCTTTTTTTTTTAACAAAGGCAAGAATAGAAAGGGGGGGGGGGGGAAACAGGACTTTCAGCCAAGATGGAGGTGTAGATAGACACGCTGTGTCTTCCTCACAACTAAGAAGGAATTTAAAACCACTTCAAAACTATAACACCCAGAAAATCCAGAAAATCCAAACTATAGGGAAGTTCAGCAAAGAAATAAAGAAGAAATATTCAGCCAGAAAGGTAGGAGGGGTGGAGCTGGGATGGAGAGAATGAGGTGTGGTGCAGCAGTAGTGGTTGCAGGGGCGGTGCTTGGTGGCAGTTGGTGGCAACAGCTGGCAGTGCAGCTAGCAGCACAGAGACTGTAGCTGCAGTGAAAAGCTTAGTCATGCATTTTAAACCCGGGAAGTGATCCCAGCCCCAAACCAGACCATTCAACTTGTGGTTCCAGCACTGGGAAAAATAAAACCACATTGCTTCTGACAATGAAAACCTGTGGGCGTTAGGGCAGAGGAACAAACTGCCTATCTCTCAACAGATGCAGCTTGTTTAGAATGGGAAGGGGGAGAAGTGCCTGGAAAGGGGGCAAGAACTGAGCAAGCAGCAGTGTTCCCTCTCGGATCCCTACCCCACATACAGCACCACAACATGGTGGTGAAATGGGTCACCAGCACTGACGAATACCTAAAGCTCTGCCCCTTACAACGTAACAGGTGCGACAGCTCTACCTAACACACAGAGGCAAACACAGAAAGCTGTCAAGATGAGGAGACAGAGAAGTACAGCCCCAAAAGAGGGGCTGATCAAGGTTCCAGTGGGAGAACTAAGCAACAAGGAGATAGGGAACCTAACAAAGAGATAGCTAATTTAATAGATGCACAGTCCAAAGTACTGGTGATAAAGATGCTCACAGACTTGACAGAAAAGTTTACACATGGCAGGTAAAAAAGGAAGGCTATACTAAGTGAAATGAAGAAAAATCCATGTGAAACTAGAGGTGAGGGAAAGGAAATCAGTTCAAATCAATGAATTGGAACATAAGGAAGAAATAAACAGTCAACGAGTACAGAAGGAGGAAACAAGAATTTTTTAAAAATGAAGAGAGGCTTAGAAACATCTGGGATAGCTTTGAACATGCCAACATTCAAATCATAGTGGTGCCAAAAGGAGAAGAGGAAGAGCAAGAAATTGAAAACTTATGTGAAAAAATGAAGGTAAACTGCCTTAATTCAACAAAGTAAATGGACATATGAGTCCAGGAGGCACAGAGTCTCCCAAACAAATAGACCCAAGGAGGACCACACCAAGACATGTCATAATTAAAATGCTAAAGGTTAAGGATAAAGAGAGAATCTTAAAAGCAGCAAGAGAAAAGAAGAGAATTACCTACAAAACGGTACCTTTAAGACTATCAGCTAATTTCTCAAAAGAATCTTTGTAGACAAGAAGGGACTGGAAGGAAATAGTCAAAGTGATGAGAGACAAGGACATATAACCAAGATTACTGTATCTAGCAAAGATATCATTTAGAATGGAAGGGCAGATAAAGTGCTTCCCAGACAAGGTAAAGCTAAAGAAGTTAATAGTCACCAAGCCATTATTATATGAAATGTTAAAGGGACTTATTTAATAAAAAGATAAAAACTATGAACATTAAAATGACAACAAAATCACAACTATCAACAACAGAATCTAAAAAATAAAAACAAAGCAAACTAAGCAGACAGCCAGAGTGGGAACAGAATCATAGGTATGGGAAGCATGTGGAGGGGTGTCAGCTGGGAGGGGGAAGAAGGGAGAAGGAGGGAAATGATGTGGGAATTAAGAAGCATAGTAGGAGGGAGCAGAATAGACAGGGGGATGTTGAGAATAGCACAGGAAAGGGTAAAGTCAAAGAGCTTATATGTACAACCCATGGACATGGACTAATGGGGGTGGGACTGCTGGAGAGAGGGGTGTAGGGTGGAAGAGAGCACAGGGAAAACAAATTGGGAGAACTATAACAGAATGATCAATAAAAAAAAAGAAAAGAAAGGGAAAAAGCACATGATTTCAACAATCAGGACACAGGTTCTCGAGTCCATATAAAAATCATTTGGGGAAGATGAATCTATCCCTTCCTCCTGCTTTCCCACTTTCTTAACATCATAAAAGTCAGCAAAAGTGAGTAACAAAGGGAGTTTTTTTGCCCCTCTGAAGCTAACCTTCAACCATCCCCCCCACCTCATCCTCCAGCCTCCCCAACTTCCTTTGCATTTGCTGCCTAGCTCAAAACCACATTGCAGCCAGGTGAGAGAGCAGGCACTTGATCACCTTGTGCATGGAGTCCAGGGGCATGGTAGCAGGTCCATGCTCCCAGGCAATCCCTGAAAGGATGTCACCTTGCCTTACTACTTGCCCCCAGCCTTTCCCTACTGTGCAGGTGCTAACTCTCCCCAGAACCTCTTGGGAGACCCACAGCTGGGTGTTTTGTCTGACTCTTCCCCAAATACAGTGAAGATGCTTGAAAAAGTTAATAGGGAAGCAAGTGGTGCAGAGAGAAAAAAAAAGAGGCATCTAGGTGGGGGTCCTGCTCCAAGACTAAGGTTTGTCAACCATTCTTTCTAACACCCACAACAGTTCCCACGCCATTTCAGGAGCCCCATTAAGAAAAATTACATTCACAGGATCCTGTTGAAAGGGAGGGAAGACACTCCAACACTATAAAGACAAAAGTCAGATTTTCCATCCTTCTCTTAGAAACACTAATTCTGTCTTTATGAAAAGAAGTCCAGAAACAGGTTTGTAGCTGGGTGGGGGCAGTGGTCCTCCTTGTTTGTTCATCTGCTTCCTTGTCTAGTGCCTTTAGAACTTTTACAAACCGATGGTTTTCATCTTTCGGATTTGTCTGGGTTTTCTTTAAGCTTCTTGTGCTTGTATTTGGAGCCTGACCTCTTCCCTAATAGGTGACACTACACCTCACCCACACCACAAATTTAACAGGAAGCTCTGTCTGGTTCCTTTGTTTGTCTTGACATGTATTTCCTACTTGGAGGCAGAGAGATTCCTATAAAAATGTGACAGATCTCAGCACATACAGGGAAAATCACCAATAGAAGGTACTCCTAGTGCAACCACCTCCCTGGCTGATTCCTGTCAACTAGAGAGAGGCCCTAGTCAGAGGTAGGAAGAATTGTAGAAACTTTTGTTAAAAACGTATTTCTACATTGATCAGTGCTGTTGCTAAGCGAGTAGATCTTAAAAGTTCTCATCATAAGTTAGAAAAAAATTGTAACTCTGTGAGGTGATAACTAAACTTGGTTATAATTTCACAACATATACATACAAGGTCTATCTAGAAAAAATCGAGCTATTCTTAATATAATGAGAATGGTTTGTGTACCATTGATGTAACCTGGCAGCCAAGGAGAGTGGACTGGAATGTGCATGTGTGAACAATGACAACTTCACTGTACTAGTCAGTGAGGGTGGTAGATGCCATTGAATGAGCATGGACACTATGTGGCTGCTTGATTCTAAATGACTGAGTAGAGCAATGACTCTTCATCAAATTTTTCATTAAATCTGAACATTCCTCCATGGAAACTATTCAGATGGTTCAAAAGGCCACAGCCATGGGCAACTGGTGATTGGCAGCTTCATCACGACAATGTGCCCACTTATGCATCACATCTTGGGCAGAGTTTTCTGGTGAAACATCAAATCACCCAGGTGACTCAGGCCCCCTACAGCCCACATTTGGCGCCCTTAAACTTCTGGTTCTTCCCAAAACTAAAATCAGCTTTGAAAGGGAAGAGATTTCAGACCACTGATGATATTCAAGAAAATATGAGGGGGCAGCTTATGGCGATTGGGAGAACTCTGTGAGCTCCCAAGGTGCCCATGTTGAATGGGACTGAGGTGTCATTGTTCTATGTACAATGTTTCCTGTATCTTCTTCAATAGATGCCTCTTTTTCATATTACATGGCTGGTTTTCTTCTGGACAGATAGACTTTGTATATCAAATCAACATGTTGTACACCTTAAACTCATAAAACTGGAAGAATATCAATGCTTTTATCGATGTCTGACTTAATGTAGTATTTTAAGTCTTTTTTTTAATTTTATTTTTTGTTATTCAATTACAGTTGTCCCATTTTCCCCATTACTCCCCCCTCCCAGCCCATCCCTTCTCCCACAATTATATCCCTCCCCGTTGTCCATGTCCATGAGTCATTCATATACGTTCCTTGACCTGACCCTTCCCTTACTTATCCCCCTTCTCTCCCTCCCCCCTCCCCCCTACTGACAACTATTCTAGTCTTTGCCTATTTAGTTCGTTTGTTTGTGTTGCTCTTTAGTTTCCTGTATTGGGTAATATCATATGGTATTTTGCTTTCTTTGCCTGGCTTATTTCACTAAGCATAATTCTCTCTAGTTCCATCCATGTTGCCACAAATGGCAGGAGTTCCTTCTTTCTTTCTGCTACATAGTATTCCATTGTGTAGATGTACCACAGTTTTTTGATCCACTCATCCACAGACGGGCACCTAGGCTGTTTCCAGCACTTAGCTATTGTAAACAGGGCTGCTATGAACATAGGGGTGCATAAGTTCTCTTGAATTAGGGTTTCAGGATTTTTCGGGTATATTTCTAGCAGTGGAATCACTGGTTCAAATGGCAGTGTAGTTTTGTGAATTAAAAGTTGCTCCTGGAGAAACAAGATGGCAGAAGAGTAAGTGGAAGCTACACTAACCTCCTCCCAGAACTAGTCTGCATTTACAACTTAATTTTGGAGAAATAATCTGGAATAACCAACCAAACACTAGCTGGAGAGAAGTCTTATAACCACGGAGAGACAGAAAAGGCCGCTACATCACAACGTGACTGGTAGGGAGTGCGGAGACGCAGAAGGGCTGGCTGGGCTCCCACAGGTGGCAGCTGAAGGGACGGAGAAACAGCTCAGCAGCCGGGGGTTCCCCCTGAGAAGGGCAGGGTCTAAACCCCCAGCTGAGCTTCCCAGCCTACAGCAACAGAGTGGAAAGTAAAATAGTATCCAGCTGTGAAAAGTGGAAAGTCACAGTGTTTCTTGCTAGCCAGAGAGAAACAGCGGGAGAAAAAGAGCTCTTAAGAGGATCACATACGAAAATATTTTGGCCCCCACTTACCCTAGGCTCAAGCGGAAGGAGGGCAGAGAGGACTAGAGATGCTTGGGGAGAGTTTGGTGTGGTGGCTTTGAGGGGAGAACTGGGGAAGCAGCTGACCGGGTCCCAGTGCTGATTCATCCCCAGTACTGCAGGCAGACCATCCCCCCCCGCCCCGCCCCAAGTGGCGTCAGCCTGAGGGGAAATAAAAGCCCAGCCTACAGGAATTAAGCTGCCACACCCATGGTCCTTAAGCCTGATGGCTAATCACAGATTGAATAGATTAACAACTAAAGAAGTCAGACAAAGGTAGTAGGTCCCTGGAAGTCTCCAACAGGCTGCCTAGGCCCAGACTGGTACAGGATCTGATGCCATGAGGGGCAGATCCAGGATGTGTAGATCATTCTAAGAAGCACCAAAAAAACAATAGGAGTCACAAAAATGGGGAGACAGAGAAACAACCCCCCATCAAAAGGAAAGGTAGAATCCCCAGATAGAGTGCTAAATGAAATAAAGGGGAACAAACTATCAGATATGGAATTGAAAGCATGGATTATGGAGAAGCTCAATGAGCTCAGCGGAAACTACAAAGGACTCCAGGGAAACTACAAGGAACTCCAGAAAAACTACAAGAAACTTACTGAGAATTACACCAGCATGAAAAAGGACACGGAAGTTATCAATAAGAGCCAGGAGGAAATGAAGAATACGATCTCTGACTTGAAGAACACAATAGAAGAAATTAAAAGCAGGCTAGAAGAAGCAGAAGATCGGATCAGCGAGCTGGAGGACAATGTAGACAAAAACTCCCAGACAGTGCAACAGAATGAAAAAAGACTGAACAAGACTGAAGAGGCTCTAAGACAGCTGTAGGAAAACATGAAATGTAATAATATCCGTATAATAGGAATTCCAGAAGGAGAAGAAGAAGAGCAAGGGATAGAAAACCTCTTTGAAAAACTAATGACAGAAAACTTCCCTAACATGAGGAGAGAAAGAGTCACACAAGTCCAGGAAGCACAAAGGGTCCCAATGAAGATGAACCCCAACAGGCCCACTTCAAGACACATCATACATAATTAAAATGGCAACATTCAAAGACAAAGAGAGAATCCCAAAAGCAGCAAGAGAGAAACAACTAATAACATACAAGGGAGCTCCAATAAGGCTATCATCAGATTTATCAGCAGAAACACTACAAGCCAGAAGGGAATGGCAAAATATATTCCAAGTAATGAAAAACAAAGGCCTACAACCAAGAATACTCTAACCAGCAAGACTCTCATTCAAAATAGGAGGTGAAATAAGGAGTTTCCAAGACAAAAGAAGGGTAAAAGAATACATCTCCACCAAACCAGCATTGCAAGAGATGCTAAAGGGTCTGCTTTAAGAAGATGAAGAAAGAGACAGACAGAGAGGAACACGAGTACAAAGGGGGGAAATGACAATGAATAAGTACTGAAAGAAAGAAGGAACTTCTACCATTTGCAACAAAATGGATGGAAGTGGCGAGAATTATACTTAGTGAAATAAGCGAGGCAACGAAAGAAAAATACCTTATGCTATCACCTATTACAGGAAACTAATGAACAACACAAACAAATGAACAAAATTGAACCAGCGGTATGTAAACAAGGAATAAACTAACAGGAACAAAGGGGGAGATGGAAGGAAGAGAAGGGGGTAAGAAGAGGAAGGGTCTAGTCAAAGAACATGTATAAATGACCCATGGACATGGACAACTGGGTGGGGACTGAATGTGAGAGAAGGGGGTGCAGGGTGCAGGGAAGCAAGAGGGGGAAAAAAGTGGGACAACTGTAATGGAAAAACAAACAAACAAACAAAATTTTAGTGGGGGAAAAATAAAAATATAAAGAATGGAAATGCAAGTTCAGTGAATATTAGAAGGACAAGGATTTTCCTTCACACTGTATATTTTTCTCCCTATTCAATCCCTCCAGAGTTTGGCATTCTAAACAAGTAATGACATAAGTTTCTTTGCATAAAACTAATAAGACCAGTTGTTGATAGAGGTTTTTTTGACTAAGACTTTGACTGGAATGTCATGCCTAAAGGAGACATGCTTGGGCTCTGGTTGTTACCAAAAAGCCCTGAGGAACTGGGATTGACTTTCAAAGGTAATAAAAGCCCATGAGATAAAAGGCCTGGTACCTTGGTTGGATGTGCCGTCCATGGCAATCTTTCCAGGAAAGGAATGAAGGTTGTTTTCCTAAAAGATGGCTAGAAGGGACCTTAAGGCACAATGGAAAACCAGAAGGACTTGGAAAAGAAAGGTGTTTACAGGCAAGGCTGAATGCCAGGTATGTGGTTCTGCTTCTGTGCCCTGAAGAGCAGACTGAAGGTCACCCTAAATGTTCCTTGCGTAAGTTCCAGCAGAGCAGAAGATCATAAGTGATCATTTTCTGCTCTTGTTGTGTTTATGCAAATGAACAGGATAAATTCAGGATAAATTAAAAATGGACTTAATGCCGTCCCTTTAATGACAAGGAGGGTAATCTTAGGGAGAAAAATCGTGATTCAAGGAAAATCACAATGCTCAGTGGTAGACTATAAAGTAGTACAGCTAACCGTCTTTAAAATTTATCTTCATTTAAAGTTTGTTTTGATTTGAAAATTAAACTATGTCTGTGGTATTATCAAAGATGTTTAATTTACAGGGAAGAAGAATGTCAAATGCCTTGCACCTGGATGTCTTTCCGATAAGACAGTCCTACAGATTTACAGACTTGTTTGTGGGTTATGCTGCATAAATTCACATGTGTTTTCTGTTTTCAAAGGGCATAAGCCTGTGATCTCATTACCTGAGTGATTGTCTGTACGTATATGCCTCACTTAATCCTGTCTGCAGCGCTGCCTCCTGAGACTCAATGGTTTGGCTGAACTAGGTGGCTGGGTTGGTGAAGAATGGGGTGGTCTGTGGGCTTCGCTTTAAAACTGGTTTCTCTTTTCTATCCTAATGGCTTGGACAGAAAGGGCCCAGAGGTCTGAGAGGGGGGAAACCTAAACTATTTCCCTCAGCCCAAACTAAGTATAATGGGCAAAAGGGTTTTGGACAGGTGAGATGTGCATGGCACACCTTCCTCCAAAGAAGCCCTTCTTTTCCCTAATGTGGGACATTGAAAAATTAATACCTGCCTTTTGTCATCTAGTGGTTATGGATTGGATGATGTCTTTTAACCCTATTGCCAAATCTGTTGCCTCCAGAATACAACAAGGATACCAGCCTTTAAAATCAACCATGCCGTTGTCTGGGGAAAGCCAACTGACCTGGAGTCTGCATGATCCTTCCCCATGTGGGAAGGCCACCCCTGTCTCCACACCCCCACTCTTATCAGGGATTTCTGGACCCAAGGGTAGGTAGGACGACGACCATGTCCAGCTTGAAGCAGCTAGAGGAGCTCAAGACCTTCGCCCATGGTCCTTTATAAGATTATAAAGGGTTTTAAGTCTGAGAGGGAGGGACTGTTATTTTTTATTAAGATAATTAACTAATTAATTTTTTTTTTTAAAGAAGAATATATGAAAGGGTAAGGCAGGAGAGCTTGTATGTACGACCTATGGGCATGGACTTGGGGAGGGGGGCTTGTTGGGGGAGGGGGGGTGCTGGGCAGAGGGGAGCAAAGGAGAAAAATTGGAACTATTGTAACAATATAATCAATAAAATATACTTATATAAATAAATAAATAAATAAAATAAAAGTTTCTGTTTATGCACATTTATTCATAAATTATCTTATAGACATAACCTTTACTGCTCAGTGGCGATAAATCACCCTGTCCTTAGCAATGGTCTTCAGCTCTGAATATCTGGAGGGTGCTAGCTAGTGTGGCTCAGTGGATTGAGCATCAGACTACAAACAGAACTGAATATTTGGAGGGTGATTAAATAATGTGTGACAAATTTCCCTGAAGCTCTTGCACACAAGTGTGCACACATTTGCTTTTTTTTTTACTTGAATAACCCACAATTGAATTATCCACTTTACTTTTAATATACACATTAGTATGTTGTTAATGAAGCACTTGGGGCTATGCCACTGCTCAGTGATCAAGGGAAGGGAAGGCCTGAAAGAAAAGTCTTTTACACTTGTTTCTTCATTGGCTCCTAAGCTCCCTTTTTGGGTATAAAGGACTTGCAAGTGGTGATGTCTCAAATGCAAACCATGAGACTCTCCATGATGCAAAGCCCCCCACAAAGAAAAACCTAGTCTTACAAGAATTTTGCAAGAAAGAGAGCCTGAGATGTTTGGAAATAATCTGCCAATGCAAAGTGAAGAAACTGCATTCCAGAATGCCCAGAGCAGGTGAGGCTTGAGGGGTAAGGCCCAGCTTTGGTCAGACATGGAGGCCAACATGGCTCTTTGGACTTCAGCAAGTTCCTCGAGCTCTCTGTGCTTAAGTTTTCCCTTCTGTAACAGGGGGGTAATAACAAGGGCGAGCTATTGAGCTGAGGAGGGCACTGGGTGAGCAATGCACAGAAAGGAGTTGGAGATTGCCAGCCCCTACGAGGCCCACAGTGACCGCTGTTATCATTTCCATCATGAAGTTAAACACCACCCAGACTCCTGACTTTCTCCTGGTTTTAACTCCTGCCTTCAGATCTTACAACATGATGTAGCACTGGCCTTGACACTTCATTTATCGACAACTCTGCAATCATTTATATATTGAGTAATTATAAAATACTGAGGGGCTGACATAGGATCCCTAGTCTCAGGCTCAAGACACTTAAGCTAGAATTCTTCCTGCACTCAGAAAATATGAACAACTAGTGAGCAAGCAGCAGGAAACTCAGTCTGAAGTGAAGCAAGCACCCACCAAATCAAAGGGCTTCACTCAAAGCCCATCAATTCTGAGGCAAGCACCTGGCAGCTCCTCCTCAGTGTCCAGAGATGATGCCGGGGGCAGAGGGGGTGGGCAGCAGCGGCGATCTGGGGTCATCAAACCCACCCCCACTGGGAAGAGGGAAAAGGGCCAGAGGACTTGAACTGAGGCTGGGCTGGGCTAGCTATGGTCTCATGGGGGCTGGGAGCTGGCTGAGGAATGCTCTTTGGACCTCTGATCTCATGGGCAGAGGCTCCTGTGAGTGGACTGGCCATGACCTCTGCCCAGGAAGTCCCTTCTCCCACTGCATTCCCTGCCCCATGCGCAGAGCCTATTGTCGCAGGACAGAGCCTCGTCCAATAGTGACCATTGATGCTGGAGGAAGGGCATCAATGAAAGTCTTGGAGTTCTGATGGCAGTTCAAGCACTTGATCTCAGGGAGCCTAAAGTGGTAAGGGTGACTTGTGCTAAGTGCTAAAGACTTCACCCAAAGTCCCCGGGCTGAACAGGGGATGTGTATGCAGGCCTTGTTGCTCACCCCCAAGTCATGGACATGAACTTCCTTCTCCCACCAAGTTCTTTACAATTTATCACCCTCAAAATACACCTACTCATATAAACAGATCAGAATACACACTAATATTTAAAATTAAAATAAAATTGTCCTCAAGTTAGTCCAAAAAGGATCAGAT
The DNA here is from genome assembly GCF_987537825.1 of Furipterus horrens. NCBI lineage: Eukaryota > Metazoa > Chordata > Mammalia > Chiroptera > Furipteridae > Furipterus > Furipterus horrens. The sequence continues at coordinate 102,896,455 of NW_028327173.1, forward strand.
TTCTCTGTAACCAAACCCTAGGGCACTGCATTTTTCTGTTTTGAATAGTGATAAGAACTTCTCATTTCCCTGGGGCATGAAAGGTGGGCCTGCTGCTCTCCAAGGCCTGATCTTTGTTCCTGAGGACAGCCAGAAGAGGAAGACCCAGGGGAAGCCAGGACACTCTGGGTCCCCTAGAGCAGTTACTGACCAATCATCCCTCTTGGCCAACCCAAGAAATGGTGCAACCATGAAGGGTCTGCAGTGCCATAAACCATCAAGCTGCCAAGGGAGACTTCCAGATCTATAAGAAGGTTCCAGGGGAAATGAAACCTAGAATTGATCTATTTCAAGCAAGGTTTTCCTGACAAGAGGTGCCTAAAACTCCCCTCACATCTCAAAGTGGTTGGTAGTTTAAAACCAGGGTATGTGGCAACCACCACCACAAGACCCCAGGATCTGTCACTGATCCTGGGGCACTATATAAGGACAAGCTAGTATGGTTACCTGAGAGAGTTGGGGAGCATGCACAGACTCAGGAGATGACTGTGTTGAAGAGGACAGGGAGTACTCAACAGATCACGTGAAGCTACTAAATGCTCCATATCAAGGACACTAACATGTCATAGCTCACAGCCATCTCTAGTGATGTGTCCTCCCTAAGGAGCCTCCCTGGGAGAATAAGTTCATCTATTGGTTTTGCTCAGGTAATGAAAATTCTGAGCAAATTTTCTGCTGGTCTCTACATGGAAAAAGAACAAAAAACATATAGAATGAATATTTCCATGCTTCAACATCCTAACCCACAAGAGGCTTTTTAAAGTCTTCATGTTCCAGCCACTTAATTACTTACTCTTTAGAAATCTCTGAGGGAATGAAGCATAAATGAGCCTCTAATCCCAAGCTGGAAGGGCAGGGCCTGGCTAGGTTTACCTGTCTGCAAAGAGTGGGACCTGTAAGTGCTGCCCTCTGGACCTGGGGATCCTCCAGGGTGCCACGAGAGGTCACCAGGGCATCAAAAGCAGGGTTTGATGATGGTGACCCCAAGCTTCTGCAGTCAGGCTGGACTGACCCCAGTGTGTGGCAAGGAGCTCCTGGTTCACATTATCATGTCTGTCTGGTACTTTTAAATTATGGTCACTGGACACATTTATCTCTCACATTTACAAAACCCACTAGCCAAATGGTTTCTCTGCAAGCTTTCAGAATCTTAATAATGGTCTTCTTTAATAATACTTCCTTAGAAAATTACAATAGTGATCTAATGGGAAAGACCCCAACTCCCTAGTCACCCAGGTATTTCCGGCACCGAAGCCCAGAAGTGCCTGTGGGCTGTGCATTCTTAGCCTGTCAGGGCAGCTCGTCAGCTGAACTCTTCCTATTCTGGCAACACTTTGTTTTGCTAGGTAACCTGGCTTTGTAGCACCCTGTAGCCTTTCCTCCTGACCCATAAAGTACAATGCTGCATATCCATGGAAGTATTTTTAATACATATGACATTTAATTATCAGAATGTCTCTTGTGTTAGCAGAGTACAGCAACATTTAACAAAGCGTGGCCTACAGGGTTAACGTAACTGGCCTCCATGGCATTCCCAGCTCCCAAACACTGTTTGCTCTGTGATGAAGGCCTGCAAATGCCTACCATTTGCACCAATTCTCATTAAGCCAAATTTTAAATACATGCCCATTCAACAGGACTAGTAACTAGTAAATGCACACATGGCGCTGCTTTCATAAAAGTGGGATTTGTCATCCTCTCTAGGCAATTTTCAGACAGGGCAGTGACAGAATCACATTAGTGTTTGGGGGATTTCAAAATGCAAAGGGCAACGGTCTCTGACTTCCAAGTAAAATCAAGGGAAGAAATAGGATGTAAATACTTGTGAACTTAAACTGCCATACAGTCAATAGTGCAGATTGTTACAAGGTCATATATTTTCACTGGCAAGTTGAATTACCCAGTTAGTAAGTGTGGGTACTCAACAGGGGGAGATAATTACAAACTAGTGGCTGGATATGAGGAGTTTATAGATGGACTTATCGAAGATTAGAGTCCTGTTTTGTTTTCTTATTTATTACCCTGCAATACCCCCAAGGGAAACACCATTTTAGCTCTCTTAAGAGCCCCAACCTCTCTTCCCCTTGCATATTGAACCCAGGCTGGACCCCCACCCACTCTCAGGACAGGGTCATTCACCTGCCTGCTTGGAGGTTTCTAAAGATGCAGTGGAGAGTGCTATGGGAACTCAGATGTTGGGCAAAGTGTGTGAGGGGAGTGGTCACTAGTCTCGCGGCACACAAGAAACTCTCACTGCTATTCCCACGAGAGTGACAGATGGACATAAAACATGAGCCCCAACTACAACTTCACTGGCATTTAACCCACTGCAGCCCCTGGCCCTGCTCAGACATTTGGAAACATGCTGCATAACTGTCACAGGCAAGGAATCAGAGACCTCCCCATCTGCTCTTTAGGTGTTTCTTGAATGGCAGGTGGGCTACCCCAAAAGACATCTGTGGACACTGTGGGGCAAGGCGCAGGCTCCCAGGCCCTTTCCACCCCACAGTGTCCCCAAGAGTATCACTCATTCCCTAGGCCCACTCTGTGCCTACCGCACAGAAGCTGCTTTGGGCCCCGGGTGGAGGGCCAACTCTGTCCAATGGTACGTGTTTTCCTTGCCATGTCATAACTGGCTCAAAGTGGGGCTGCCTCTTCCTCACCCAGGTTTCCTGCACAGCAAATATTGGCGTGAAGTGGCATGGATTTTGGTCAATGGGACTGAAGCTAAATGGCACAGACATGATTTTCTTGATTCCAGGCTGAATGAACAAAACCCCTGTCTGTCTGTGAGGGACACACACATCCACATAGCCAGCCTGGGTGGCCCACACCTTCACAGGGAGCAGGATGGAAGGAAGCACAGGGGTCCTGCTGTGTGTAATGAGTAAGGGAAGCTGCAAAGGGCTTACTGCCCACCTAGCAGGGTCCTAACCTTGACGTGCTTCTCAAAGAGGCTAACCACACTGTCACTACACTGTTACAGCCAGAGTATAAGAGGATCACACAGCAGGTAAGACTTCTTACAGCCGCATGAACACATCTGTTGGTGTCTTACAACTTCCAGTTGTTAGCTCAGAGGCATCTGGATATTGTAGCTAGGGACACATAGGGCAGGGAGGTATGTGTGCATCTTGGTCAACTTAAGGTATCTCACAAGCAGCACTTTTATAGCATCTGATATTTTCAAAGCCAGGAAGTACCCCTTCCTTGATACCTGTAGTCTGCCAGTTCAGTTCCATAAGCAGCACCTTTTACTGTTCTGCTATCATACATTGAAAACAAGCAAATGCAATCTTCATGATTGATTAGTGCACTGCTGTGGATTCAGCACAATATGAAAAGGGAAGCTGCCCTGGACCCCAGGAGGGGACAGTCACCTTCTCATCAATACTTTGCATAACAGGAAAAGCCATCAGCTGAGGGATTCTCTCCCTATATCTGAGCCACTACAAATGGAAGGTCCTACCTGGGCTTGATTAAACCAAACCTGGATAACAGAGGCCTACATAGTGGAGTACTAACTATCTCCCTGCACGGGACTACTGGGCATCAGCAGGCCTCCTTGGCAGAAAGAGTTACGTGTGTAAGCCATTTCAGACAATCCTCCGCTGTTGCGCCCCTGCCTGCAGACCAGCCTCCTCAAAAGGGAGGTCCACACTTTACTATGCAGAACAAAGGCACACCTCAGGCTTGAGAAGGCCCATAAGCAAACCTTCCTATCATAGAACTAGACAGGCTGGGGCTGAGAAGGCATCCTGCCATCCAGTGGAGTCCCTTTACCTTCAGTATTCTCTGAGAGGAGGAGAAAAACTCCCTCCCTCTGGACCATGTACTTAGGCTTGTTTGAACACAGTATAAGGTCACCTGAAGTCCTGAAGCTTAAGTTTGTTCTTTCACAGGGATGGTCAGATGGGACTACTGTACAGGATCAAAAGTGTATCCTCTGGGTGGCTGCAGGCAGTTTCTCCCCTATGCTTCTTTTGGTCCTAGATGACCCACCAGGTCTCATCCACAATCACCTCCTTTGTTTGGGTCAGCGCATTACACGAAGGATGTCTCCAAGCCCACTTTCTAGATGCAAGTTTAGCAGCTTGTCCACAATAGCACAGAGCTGGAACCAAAGCCCAGGTGTGGCAGGTTCAGAGGCCAAGACTTTCTCTACCACAGTCCTTACTTGGTCCCCAGTCCACCACAGCCAACTTCATCTGTTTTTCCACAATTCAAACCAGGGTTGCTCTGTTGTTCCCAGGGGGCTGTGGGCTTGGAACTAGGGCTTCAGGGTGCCTGTATGGCAAGGCTAGTGCCTCCTGGGGAAACATACAGGGCTCTGCCCTGACAGGCAAAGAGTTAAGGACTTGCCTAAGGCCTCATACCCATAAGGCTCCACAAGGCAGCCAAGAAGGTAGAAGTCACTTCTCTGAAAGTGCTTTCTGAACTTCAAGAACTAGGCAAATGCAAGTGATCTCAGTAGGATGGATGGCCACTAACTGCTGACTAAGGATGAAGCTCATCTTGACCACCCTGCCAGCCCTGCTCTCTCCTTTGTTACTACATGGCTGCAGCACTTAGTGTCACATTCTAACGTATGAGAAATGGGCCACAGGAGGAGCCATGGTCAACTGATGGACTAGAAGTATGAGTACAACCCTGAAACAAAGAATTTTGTTTTTTGAAATTCCGGAAAAAAGGGTAACCAACTAGTTCCAGTTTCCCTAGTGTGTTCCCAGTTTTAGCACCCATGTCCCAGGGAACTGCTCAGTCCTAGGCAAACTGCGACAGCTCGTCATCCTATGAAGCAGTCAAAACTGAAGACTTGCAAGAAGGCAAAGTAACCATAGTGAAAGTTCCAGAAATGAACACAGGCAAATCTTTTTAGATGTAATAATTAAATTCAGTAAATTTTGAATAAGTTCTGCTTCTGTTGGAAACTATAAAATTTCTAAATTAAGCCCAAACATCCTTTTTTATTATAATGTTCAAATATTTATCTTCCTTTTTGGAGGGGTGGCAGAGGTGGAAATTTTTGCTTATTCAAGAACAAAGGGAAGCGAAGTCAAATCTAAAACCTTAATACCCATCCTCTTAACATCCCAATGTGTTTTTAAAAACCATTTAGAAACTTCATATTTTTGAGTATATAAAATTCTATATTCAAAGATAATTTTGTAAAGAAAACCAAGTTAAACAGAACACAAGGTATATTCCTAAACAAACAAGGTGGATTTAAATTTTTTAAAAAGGACATTTTAAAACAATTACTCTTATTGTTGCACTTAATGAATTCACTTTAGGTAACTGATCCAACTTTGTGCCCTACCTAACCAACACTGAGTTGATTTTTCCCATGGGCTTCAAAACTCCTAAAATCCTAAATATTGATGTAGGCCCTTTTTCTAAAATAGCTAATTACTAAATTACAACAGATGCAGAAATTAAATTTGTTAAGTTTTAGTAATTTGTTCCCAATTCCTCCTTGGAGATAAAGTTTTCTATGTTTACTTTACAATGTATAGTTTTCTAAATTCATCCTAGTAAACATATCATTATTGTAATTATTTTGTTCACCTCATTTATTAAAATTAAGAACTTTTATTGATACAAAATCAGCATGCATAACTATCAAAGAATCAGTATCTAGAATATTTAAAGAACTCCTACCAATAAACATAAAAGACCCTCAATGCAGAAGAAAAACAGGCAGTGGCTGTTGTGGTGGGCTGCACAGTAATGCCTCCCACTGGTTCATGCCTGCTCTTTCCCACACAGACTTCAGCCTCCATGGCCATGTGACTTGCAAACGGAGGTTTAAAAAGTACCAACAATAAAATATCAGAGATAGAAACTAGAAAAAATATCCCATTGGCTGGAGCAAGAAGAAAAATAAAGTACCTAGGAATAAACTTAATCAATGAGGTAAAAGACTTGTATGCAGAAAACTACATAACACTGAAGAAAAAAATTAAGAAAGATACAAATAAATGAAAGCATATACCACGTTCAAGGATAAGAAGAATCAACAACATTAAAATGTCTATACTACCAAAAGCAATTTATAGATTCAATGCAACCCTTATTAAAATACCAATGACATATTTCACAGACCTAGAACAAATACTTCAAAAATTTATATGGAACCAAAAAAGACTCCAAATAGCCAAAGCAATCTTGAGGAAGAAGAAAACAGCAGGAGGAATCACAATACCTGATATCAAACTATACAACAAAGACGCTGTAATCAAAACAGTCTGGTACTTGCATAAGAACAGACATACAGATCAATAGAACAGAATAGAGAACCCAGAAATAAACCCAGGTCTACATGATCAGCTAATATTTGACAAAAGGGGAAGGAACATAAAATGAAGTGAGAAGAGCCTCTTCAACAATTGGTGCTGGGAGAACTGGACAGGGACATGCAAAAAAATGAAACTAGACCACCAACTTACACCACACACCAGAATAAACTCAAGATGGATCAAAGACTTAAATGTAAGCTGTGATACCATAAAAGTCCTAGAGGAAAAACAAAAGCAGAAAAATTTCAGATATCCTATGTAGCAATATTTTCACCAATATATCTCCTAGGACAATGGAAATAAAGGAAGGAATAAACAAATGGGACTGCATCAAACTAAAGAGTTTCTGCTCAGAAAAAAAAAAATCAGCATGATGAAAAGGGGACCAATCATATGGAAAAACATATTTGCCAATGATACCTCAGACAAGGGTTTGATATCCCAAATATATAAATAACTTAAATGACTCGGCACCAAGCAGACAGATGATCCAATTAAAAAATGGGCAAAGGACCTGAACAAACACTTCTCCAAAGAGGACATACAGAGGGTCCATAGACATATAAAAGAATGCTCAACATCACTAGCCATCAGAGATGCAAACTGAAACCACAATGAGATACCACTTCACACCGGTCACAATGGCCACCATCAACAAATCAACAAACAAGTGCTGGTGAGGATGTGGAGAAACGGGAACCCTACTGCACTGTTGGTGGGAATGCAGACTGGTGCAGCCACTGTGGAAAACATTATGGAATTACCTCAAAAAACTAAAAATGGAACTGCCTTTTGATCCAACAATTCCATTGCTAAGATTATACCCGAAAAATCCTGAAACACCAATTCGAAAAAACCTATGCACCCCTATGTTCATAGCAGCGCTATTTATAATAGTCAAGTGCTGGAAACAGCCTAAGTGCCCATCTGTAGATGAGTGGATCAAAATACTGTGGTACATTTACACAATGGAATACTATGCAGCAGAAAGAAAGAAGGAACTCCTACCATTTGTGACAACATGGATGGAACTAGAGAGAATTATGCTTAGCGAAATAAGCCAGGCAACAAAAGACAAATACCATATGATATCACCTAATAAAGGAAATTAATGAACAACACAAAAAGCGAGCAAAATTGAACCAGAGGTATGTAAACAAGGAGCAGACTAACAGAGACCGGGGGGAGGGGGCAAGAGAAGAAGGGGGGATAAGAAGGGGAAGGCTCTAGTCAAGGAACTAGTATAAATGACCCATGGACATAGACAACAGGGTGGGGATTGACTGTGGGAGAAGGGGTGGGTGTGGTGGGGGAGCAATGGGGGAAAAGTGGGACAACTTTAATAGAAAAACAATAAATAAATCAAAATTTAAAATAAAAAGTGCCTTCACATTGACATTTGCCTTCTTTCACTGCTTGTTAGAAAACAGTCCACCATGTGAAGACACTCAAGTTAGTCTTCTGGGGGATAAAAGCAATGAGGGAAGGGGGTCCAGCTACCCCCACTATCCAGGAATCCAAGTAACACACAGAACTATCAGCTACATAAAATGGATGTTATTTAGCTTCATCAGCAGTCAGGAAAATGCATACGCTGAGATACCATTTCACACCTACTCGTCGTCGTCGGCAGCCGTCCATCTCGAGAGACGATGGTGTAGCTTCCTAAGAGTCTATCTGCACCGCCGAGAATGGTTGTGCAGTCCGACTCGGGAGTGACACGGTATCTGTCTCCTCCCGTGTTGAATCGACATCTTGCGATGACGCTGGAGTGTCCTCTCCAGTGAAGCTGAAGCTACAGAGCCTGGGCAGGGTGATATGGAGGGTCTGCTGTTGCCCATGCAGCAGACCCCCCCTCTCTTCGCAGCTGAAGGGTCCAAGGGAAAGACGGAGTCGATACAGCTTGGCTTCAGGTGCGCCGCAGGAGTTGCCGGTGTTGACTACAACGTCAAACCGCCTTAGGGACTCCGGCTCCGGATTTTCTGTCGGGGTTTACTCCCTTAGCCTTTCCCCTGAAGAGGTATGCTGCAAGGCAGCGGAGGTTTTTTGGAGTCAGAGTTTTCCTTCTCTGATGTGCCCTGACTGGAAGATCGAACCAGCGACACTTAGCTCGCAGGCCGACGCTCAATCCACTGAGCCAAACCAGCCAGGGAATTCACACCTACTATACTGGCAAAAATTAATAAGCTGAAGAATACCAAGTGTGTGTAACACATGGACCATCTGTAACTTAACTCTGCTGATGAAAAAAAATTGTTTGATGTTATCTATCAATGATGAAAATACATGATTCTACAGCCTAGCAATTCTTCTATTAAGTATGCTTCTAGAGAAATCCATGCACAGGTGCACCAGGAGGTAAATGTAATTATGTTTTTATCAGCACTGACCACAATAGCCCCAAACATCACACAGGTCAACTGCCATCAGTGGTAGAACTGGTGTGTGACTGTACTGTACGCAAACAATAGGTCTGAATGCAGTGGCAAGTGTGAAGAGTCCATGCAGCACAGCCTAGACAGCAGAGCTGAAGAAGTACATGTGCTGTGTGAGTCCATGTATAAATCTGTCAGCAGATGAAAGTAAGCTACATCTAGTTTAGGGGCACATACATACACACAGTGCCTTTAACACAACACGTAGGACAGTGGTTACCTGTGGTGGGAGGGGGGCGACTAGAGACTTCTGGGTTGTGTAATGTTCTGCTTGGTTCTAGTTGGTGAGTGTATGGGCTCTCATCTGATTACTGTCCTTTAAATTATATATATGGTTTTTCATTTATCATAAAATATCCTTATTTTGCCTTCATTCTAAACAGCTTTATTGATACATGCGGTTTTGTTATATGCTATAGAGAGTGGAGCAAAAGTGGGTTTACAGTTGTTCATATGGAAAATGATACAATTAATAAATAATAATACAATAATAAACTGTTTTGCATACTCACAACTGTAAACCTACTTCTGCCCCACCCTGTATTACACAATTTATAATTTTAAATACATATGAGGAATAATTTAAAGTTCAGTTTGCTAATATGAACTATAGAACTAGACCATGAAGGAGAGCTTTGACGAACAGCTGACTAAGCAGCCACCCTGTCAGAACAGAGGAGCTGGGAACACTCGTGCACATGCTTATGAAGGGAGAGCTCCTGAGTGCAGCTGAAATGTACATCCTTCCTGGAGGCACAGGACTGGCAACAGACACTGAAGTGTGATTGCCCACACCGTTATAGTCAGGAAGAAGGCTCGTTTTGCACACGACCAATGTTAGCACTGACACTCCAGAAGTGTCCCCGCAGGCAGGACATGGTGGGGGGTGAGCTCAGTTGGCCCTGCAAATTTACTGGCTTTCCTTGAGAGGAACATTTATTTGAAGGCTAATATAAGGAGTAGGAAAAGGGACAGAGGAGTTTTTCAGATAGGAATAAAGCTCTCTAAAGCCATCATTGACATGCCACTGTCTAGCTACGAGGAATAAAAGGAAAAATTGAAACACTTAATCTGTGTGTGCAGGGGTGGGGTGGGGTAGAGATGACCTAATTTTGTTCTCTGTTATCTCACTGCTTGCTCCCTCATCCCCTGTAACCCAAACTCCAAGCTGGTGTCTCTGGACCATATCCACACACTCATAAAATTTTAGGCCCCTCTCCCCCAAATACAGAAAAAAACAAGAGTATTACAGTTGAATGCAGCTGTAATTCCAAGTAAGATATCACCACATCTTAGACAGTGGTAAGTCTACTGGAAAGACACTAACAAATTCCTATAATGTGAGTCCTCTTCATCCACTGAAGACCCTTTCTCCCCATGCTGATGCAGTGTTCACCCAGAAAGGGAAGTCAGAGACCTGAGGAGTCTGCCTGACATCAGTGCTTCCTGTCCTCATCCCCAAGCATGTGTCACACACACTCATCACACAGAACAGACTTCTCAGGGCTGCTCATGATCAGAACCTAAACATGTAGATCAGAGCCCAGGTTCATGTTTACAACTGAGCACAAGAACAACAGACGCATTTCAAGTTTCCATATCCCCTCTACTCCAACCAAGCAATCTAAGCATGGGCATTCACCTTTAAGATAAGCCAAGCAATTCCACATTAATTCCACAAAAATTCAGAAAGGCAACTGCAGTTGCCCATGATGAAAAGGAAGGAGACAGTAATAAGTGTTTGTTCACACCCGCTACCCCCTTAGGCATATCATCCCTATTTCTTTTTTTTTATTGTTTTTCAATTACAGTTGTCCCATTTTTTTCCCCATTGCTCCCCCCACCCCAGCCCACCACTTCTCCCACAGTCATACCCCACCTCGTTGTCCATGTCCATGTCCATGTGTCATTTATACATATTCCTTTACTAGACACTTCTCCTGCTTATCCCCCTTCTCTTTAGTTTGATACAGACCCATTTGTTTATTCTTTCCTTTATTTCCCTTGCTTTAGGAGGTATATTGGTGAAAATATTGCTACATAGGATATCTGAAATTTTCCTGCCTATGTTTTCCTCTAGGACTTTTATGATGCCACAGGTTACATTTAAGTCTTTGATCCATCTTGAGTTTATTCTCGTGTGTAGTGTAAGTTGGTGGTCTAGTTTCATTTTTTTGCATGTCCCTGTCCAGTTCTCCCAGTACCAATCGTTAAAGAGGCTCTTCTCATTCCATTTTATGTTTCCTCCCCCTTTGCAAATATTAGTTGACCATATACGCCTGGGTTTATTTCTGGGTTCTCTATTCTGTTACATTGATCTGTGTGTCTGTTTCTATGCCAGTACCAGACTGTTCTGATCACAGTGGCTTTGTAGTATAGTTTGATGTCTGGTGTTGTGATTCCTCCTGCTGTGTTCTTCTGTCTCAAGATTGCTTTGGCTATTTGGAGTCTTTTTTGGTTCCATATACATTTTTGGAGTATGTTCTAGGTCTGTGAAATACGTAACTGGTATTTAATAGGGATTGTGTTGAATCTGTAAATTGCTTTGGGTAGTATGGACATTTTAATGATGTTGATTCTTCCCATCCATGAACATGGTATTTGCTTCCATTTATTTGTATCTTCCTTAATTTCTTTCTTCAGTGTTACGTAGTTTTCCAAGTACAGGTCTTTTATCTCTTTGGTTAAGTTTATTCCTAGGTACTTTATTTTTCTTGTTGCTATAGTAAATGGGATTTTTATTTTTTAGTTTCTATCTCTGATATTTTATTGTTGGTGTACAGAAATGCCTTAGATTTCTATATATTTACTTTGTACCCTGCTATTTTGCCAAATTTGCTTATTATATCAAGTAGATTTTTAGTGGAGTCTGTAGTGTTTTCTATGTATACTATCATGTCATCTGCATATAATGACAGTTTTACTTCCTCTTTCCAAATTTGGATGCCCTTTATTTCTTTTTCTTGTCTGATTGCTATAGCTAGGACTTCCAACACTATGTTGAACAGGAGTGGAGATAGTGGACATCATTGTCTTGTTCCTGATCTCAGTGGGAATGCTTTCAGTTTTTGTCCATTGAGTATGATGTTGGCTTCGGGTTTCTTATATATAGCCTTAATTATGTTGAGGTATGCTCCCTCTATTCCCATTTTGCTGAATGTTTTCATCATAAATGGGTGCTGTGCTTTATCAAATCCTTTTTCTGCATCTATTGATAGGATCATGTGATTTTTGTCTATCATTTTGTTTAGGTGGTGTATTATATTTATTGATTTGCAAATATTAAAGCATCCTTGCATCCCTGGAATGAATCCCGCTTGATCATAGTGTATGATCTTTTTAATATGTTGCTGAATCCTGTTTGCCAATATTTTGTTGAAGATTTTAGCATCTCTGTTCGGTGGCAATGTTGGCCTGTAGTTTTCTTTCTTTGTTGTGTCTTGACCTGGTTTTGGAATTAGGGTAATACTGGCTTCATAGAAAGAATTTGGGAGTTTTCCTGCTTCTTGGATTTTTTTTGAATAGTTTGAGAAGGGTAGGAATTAGTTCTTCCCTAAATGTTTTGTAAAATTCACCAGTGAAGCCATCCAGGCCAGGGCTTTTGTGTGCTGGGAGTTTTTTTATTACTGTTTCAATTTCACTCTTTGTTATTCGTCTCTTCAGGCTTTCTGCTTCTTCTTGACTCAGTTTTGGATGATTATGTTTCTAGAAATTTGCCCATTTCATCTAGGTTGTCAAGTTTTTGCCATACAATTGTTTGCAGTAATTTCTTACCATCCTTTGTATTTCTGTGATATCGTTCGTGATTTCTCCACTTTCATTTCTGATTTTGTTTATTTGGGTTCTCTCTCTTTTTTTCTTGATGAGCTTGGCTAAAGGCTTGTAAATTTTGTTTATTTTTTCAAAGAACCAGCTCCTACTTTTGTTGATCTTTCGAATTGTTTGTTTAGTCTCTATGTCATTTAATTCTGCTCTGATCTTGATGATTTCCTTCCTTCTACTTGCTCTGGGCTTTGTTTGTTGTTGTTGTTATAGTTCTTTAGCCGTAGGTTAGATTTTTTATTTGAGATTCTTCTATCCTTTTGCTATGAACTTTCCTCTCAGGACTGCTTTCACTGTGTCCCATAGGTTTTGGGCTGTTGTGTGTTATCATTAGTTTTCAGAAACTTCCTGATTTCTTCCTTGACGTCATTGTTAACCCATTCATTATTTAATATCATGTTATTCATTCTCCATGAGTTTGGATATCTTTGATTTTTTTCCTTGAGGTTGATTTCTAGTTTCAAGGCACTGTGGTCTGAAAAGATGCTTTATATGATTTCAATTTTCTTGAATTTGTTGAGGCTTGTTTTGTGTCCTATCGTTTGGTCTGTCTTTGAAAATGTCCCATGTGCATTTGAAAAGAATCAATATTTTGGTTCTTTGAGGTGAAAAGTTCTATATAAATCAGTTAAGTCCATTTGGTTTAGTGTGTTGTTCAATGCCTCAATATCCTTGGTGTCTCTGGGCTTTGAAGGTCTGTCCATTGTTAATAATGGAGTGTTAAAGTTCCCTACTATGAGTGTATTGCTGTTGATATCCTTCTTGTAGTCTTCTAGTATTTTCCTTATATATTTGGGTGCTCCTATGTTGGGTGCATGTATGTTTACCAGGGTTAGATCTTCTTGATGGATTGTTCCCTTAAGTATTATGAAATGTCCTTCTTTATCTCTTTTTATGGCCTTTGCTGTGAAATCCATTTTGTCTGATATAAGTATTGCTACCCCAGCTTTTTCTTCATGTCCATCTGCTTGGAATACTTTTTTCCATCACTTCGCATTTAGTCTGTGTAAAGCTTTTGTTTTGAGGTGTGTCTATTGGAGACAGCATATATGTGGGTCATGTTTTCGTATCCTTTCCGCTACCCTATGTCTTTTTATTGGAGCATTTAATCCATTTACATTTATTGACCGGTATTTATTCATTTCCCTTTGTACCTATGTTCCTCTCCCTCTTTTTTCCTTCTTTTTCTTAAAGCATTCCCTTTAGCATCTCTTGCAATGCTGATTTGGTGGAGATGTATTCTTTTAGTCTTCCTTTGTCTGAGAAACTCCTTATTTCACCTTCTATTTTGAATGAGAGTCTTGCTCGGTAGAGTAGTCTTGGTTGTGGGCCTTTGTTTTTCATTGCTTGGCATATTTTTTATTTATTTATTTTTTTTGCCATTCCCTTCTGGCTTATAGTGTTTCTGTTGAGAAATCAGTTGATAGCCTTATCGGAGCTCCCTTGTATATTATTTGCTGTTTTTCTCATGCTGCTTTTAGGATTCTCGCTTTGTCTTTGAATGTTGCCATTTTAATTATGATGTGCCTTGGAGAGGGCCTTTTTGGGTTCATCTTCATTGGGACCCTCTGTGCTTCCTAGATTTGCATGACTTTTCTCTCATTAGGTTAGGAAAATTTTCTGTCATTACTTTTTAATCAGGTTTTCTATCCATTTTTCCTCCTCTTCTCCTTCTTGTATCCCTATGATTCTAATGTTGTTTAGTCTCATGTTGTCCTGCAGTTTTCTTAAACTCTCTTTGTTCTTTTTTACTTTTTTCATTTTGTTCTATTGTCTGAGAGTTTTTTTCTACATTGTCCTCAACTCACTGATCCAATCCTCTGCTTCGTTTAGCCCGTTTTTGATTGATTCTACTGTGTTCTTCAGTTCAGAAATTGTATTCTTCATTTCTTCCTGGTTCTTATTAATAGTTTCAATGTCCTTTTTAATGATGATGTAGTTCTCTGTAAGTTCCCTGTAGCTTCCCTGAAATTCTTTGTAGTTTCCTTGAAGTTGCTGATAATTTTTCTGGAGTTTGTCATAGTTTTCTTTGAGATTGTCAAGGTAATTGAGCTTCTTTATAACCTTTTTTTTTTTTTTAATTCTATGTCTGATAGTTGGCTTATGTCTATTCCATCTACCTCTCTTTCTCGGGATTCCTCTTTTCCATTCATTGGGAGGTTGTTTGTGTGTCTCCCCATGTTGGATTCTTTTTGTTTGTTTTTGTTTATTAGATACGTCTGCTTTGATTTCCTGCTTTTGTGATATGAGGTTCTTTATAGGAGCCCTGGGGGTTCAATGGTGTAGTCTCTTTGATCTTCTGAGCCTGATGCTCTTGGGTTGCCATTTATGCCATTTGTTTAAGCAGTCTGGTTGTATTTCAGTTACTCTTTGGTGGATCCTTCCCTCTGGCTAGTTGAATGAGTCACTCTACCCACCTTGTCTTGAGTTATTTTGTGGAGATGCTGTTCAAACATAAACGCACAACCCAGGCAAGAAACCCACACCCTCCAACATATATCCCACCCACAATCCCATTATCAGCTGAAAATGAGCCAGTATTAATATAAATGTAGAGAGGTTAAGATTATTATACTATAAGAGAAACAGATAAGAGTTGTTTTAAATGAAAGAAAGATGATTTTTGAGAGGGAAGATGATAGAAGAATAATAGTGGCAAGTAGGGTCAAGGCTATATGAGACAGTAACTAATATTTACATTGTATGTTGAAAAAGGGAAGGAAGAATGCAGAATGAAGTGAGAAAGTGGAAGTATATAGTATTAGGTTTATATAGCAGTTATATGCTATATGTTTAGTGTGAGAAGGATAAACAAAACAAACAAACAAACAAAAATTAAAGAAGAAGAATAGGAGGGAGAGAAAGTAGGAAACAGATTAAAGAAAGAGGTTTTTACCCAGTACAATCTTTGGGTGCTATCTTCTTTTTTTGGATCTGCCCTTAGTCAAAATTCCATGGGTTTCAAATCTTTTCTGGCTTGCTGGCTGTGAGGAAATCCAGCTTGATTCTGCAGTTGCTATTCTCTCACTTGTGGGCCTGCCGCCGCTCCTCTGTGAGCCGCACTTAGTTGAGTCCCCTCCCCACTTGTCCTGCAGCACCTTCAGCCCTCCTCAGGCTTGTCTAGCAATTCTGTTCTGCTGGTGGGCCAGCGCATGCATGCTAATAGTCTCTACCCAGCCTCAAGTCCTGTCTCCCTTCCTCCTAAAAAGTCTCTGTGTTGCCTCCAAGCTGCAGCACCGGCTTAAGTCCCTGCCTGTATGCCTGCGCACACTACATGACCACCTGGGGTCCTTACCAAGCCTGCAGTTCTGCTGCAGCTTTCCCATATGGGCTCCTCTCCTTGGCTCTGCTCTGCCCCTTTGTTTGGTGGAGCCCTGGCGTGAAGCCCAAAGCACAGAGCTGTCAGCCCAGGGTTGTCAGCCAAGGGAGTCCCCACCTACACTCAGTTCATACAGTTTCTCACAGTCCAGACTGTTCACTGTCTTCCCATGCCTCTGGCTATTTCAACCAAACTTTCTTGCTGACTCACTCCGGGACTTTGCTGGTCAGTGCGCCCTTGGCAGGGGGAAGCCTCCAAGCAGATCTTGGCTAATGAGCTGGTCAGTAGGTGCCCCTTTTGGGTGCGGTACAGCAGAGGCACCGGTCTGGGAGGCCCAGCGACTCAGCCTGGAGAGCATGGTCGAACTTTCCGCCCTCCTTCATGCCGCTCCCACACTCCCTTCCCTGTTCGTGCTGTCTGAAATCCACACTCACTCCTCTCCGTGTTTACAATCCAGTCCTTCCACAATGGGAGCAAGCAGGCAACACTGCTACCTACTCCGCCGTCATCTTTCTTTTCTCATTCCTATTTCAACACCACAACTACTATGCAAAGGAGGAAATAGAAGCTCAAAAAAGTTAAGTCACAGTCCTAGATATAAAACAGATTTGAACCCAGGCATCATGATTTCAAAAATCACTTCATTACAGTGCTTTAAGTGAGCCACTTTGTGCATCAGCAGCGTTCTTTTTTGTTGTTGTTGTTCTTTTTAAAATTATATTTCATTGATTATGCTATTACAATTGTTCTGATTTTTCCCCCTTTGCCCCATTCCACCCAGCACCCCCCACTCCCTCAGGTAATCCCACCATTTTCATGTCCATGGGTCATGTGTACAAGTTATTTGGCTACTCTATTTACTATACTGTACTTTACATCTTCATGGCTATTCTATAACTATCTATTTGTACTTCTGAATCTCCTTACCTCTTCATGCATTCCCCCACACCCTCCTTTCATCTGGCAGCCATCAAAACACTCTCCATATCCATGATTCTGTCTCTGTTCTTCTTGTTTGCTTAGTTTGTTTTTTAAATTCAATTGTTGGTAGATTTGTATTTTTTGTTATTTTATTGTTCATAGTTTTTATCTTTTTCTTAAATAAGTCCCTTTCACATTTCATATAATAATGGTTTGGTGATGATGAACTCCTTTAGATTTTTCATGTTTGGGAAGCTCTTTGTTGCCCTTGTATTCTACATTGTATCTTTGCTGGGTACAGCAATCTTGGTTATAGTTTCCTGCTTTTCATGACTGAATACTTCAGTCAAACCTTTCTAGTCTGCACAGTCTCTTTTGAGAAATCAGCTGACAGTCTTATAGGAACTCCTGTGTAGGTAACTGCTTTTCTCTTATGGCTTTTAAGATTCTCTCTTTATCTCTAACCTCCCATTATGGGGCCTGTTTTTATGTTCCCTCAAAGGACTTTCTGATTCCAGTAAAGTAATGTTGAGGATTACTTAAGTACTCTAGATTCCCAGTCTAAAAGTCCTCAAACTCAGGAAGTTTACAAAGTCCATTAAAGACTAAGAGTCCCTTGAGACAACTTTACCTGGAAAATCTGAAGGTCAAGGAATGATAGCAAAAACATTGACTTCTGATTCATTTCCTGACTTAGGTAGTGTATTTATTGTGGTGACTTTCAAAGAAAAATCTTGATGAATCTGAACTCAGTTCAAGAGGTAAGAAGCAAACATGGAAATTTCTGACACTTTTATAGAGCCCCACATTTGTCTCTCTGAAGCTCAATTAAGACGTGCAGCTTGTCCAAGAAAAATCAAAATTAATTTACCTTCAATTTCCAGTTGACGCCTGGAGAGGAAAATTATTGATTTCATATGAAGAACTAATTTTGGTGGATTCTGAGGGTCTGAGTATCCAGGCTGAAATCACCACAGGAAACAAAAATTACATCTGTGCACCAAGAAGGAAGTCCATTTACAGCAGAGGTTGATGCTGGCCATGAGCTGGGGACAGAAGGAAGTGACCATAATCATGGGCCTCACTCTGACCATGGCAGTGGGCAGCTCTGCTCACTGTCTTTGTGTCTGAAAAATTCAGAGTAGCAACAAGCTAACCTTCGGAAGCTAGGGCCTTTAGGTCCTACGGGAGCACAGAGACCATGTCTCCATACACAACTGTGCCCTGGCAATAGGAGTGTGTGGTGACACAGGCCAGATCTCCTCCATCCCCTGTGCAGACAGACAGCTGGGTCCTTCAGCAGAAGGCTGCCGAAACCACAGGGAAGGGAGTGGGGGGTACCAGCAAGAGCAAGGATGGTAAGAGTTATGCTTACTTCCTTAGAGACAAGAATGGACATCTATCTGAGGACTGAAACCCCAGTGTAGATCCAAGGCCAACTGCCTTAGTCATGCTTCTAATTTTGTGTTCACACCACATGGAACAAAACCGCAGTTCTACAGTGGTGCAGGCTGCAGAGTGAAAAGTGTGAGAAACCTCATCTCTGCTGGGAGGGCTGTTCTCAGACCCCTGCCGAAGCCAGTGGCAGAGAGGGACCTGTGCAAGTAACAGGCTGTTTCGAGGGCCTGAGTATTGAGGTTTTGTGTGACTCCAGTTCCTTGAGGCTGTAGTTTTGAGCACTATAGATAACTCCATTCCCAGATTTCACCCCTGTATTTGGCAGAAATTCTGATAACACATTCTCTTACTAACTGGCATTCCTGGGTTTTCCTCATTCTGCCAGCATATGCCTAGAGCAACTATTAGGTCAAATTGCTCTCATCTTAAACAGTCTCACACAGCATAGAGCCCCACACATTTAATTTCAATCCCACATGTAGCATTGTTTTGTGGTATTTCCAAAGCAGCAGGAAGACAAAATTGCATTCATGGGTGAAAACCAGCACTGATTGCTTTACCTTAAGACTTAATACAATATAGTATGTATCTTCTTAACACTACCAGAGGTGTATGTATCAATTAATTGGCTATATGCCCCTTTGTAGCACGGCTCCTAAATGCAAAAGTTACCTGAGAAAGTGCACACTTTTCTGAGAAAGCTTTGCATACTGCTTTGTTGTGATTCATGTGTCCTTAATTAAGTATATTATATGCCCCTTACATTTTATCTCCAGCTCAGATTAGAACCTACTGTTTTATTAGGTGGCATTCTTGATGTTGGAGGGTTAGGACCCAGAAACTGACATGCACCATGCATGTGACGATCCACACTACAGGGAGACATGAGAAGGAGGTTTTCAGCTTTGCTGCCAGCTCACTCACTGGGGAGCTTTAAGATTCCCTGAGCCCAGCTTCTACCAGACCAATTACAGCAAAATTGCTAGGGTGGGACCTAGGCCTAAGTTTCTGAAGCTCACCCAGGTAATTCCAATTTGCAGCCAAAGTTGAGAAAACTGGTACAAAGGGACATATAAGATAGGACAGCAACACAAGGAACATATAAGATAGGACAGCAACACCGATGAGAGAGAATTAAATTTGCCTGGGAACAGTTTATGACTTGGGAATTGGAAGGAAACAGAAATAACATTAAAAGGAAAGAGAGTAATAAACCACCTACATGATAGGCTATACATGACACACCTTTTTTTATACAAACTCAGCCACTTGCTGGAGAAAATATTGGGAAATGAAATCCTCTAGTCTCAGTCCAATTGCTCAAGTGTACTGTAGACAGCAAAACAACTACAGCCCACTGGAGACACTGATGCTCAGACCCAAGCAGAATAGTAGGATTCCTGAAGAGACTAGAGGAACACACAGACACACATGAAAAAAGCCACAGTGAGAGAGGGAGCCACAGATCTGATGGAATGAGAAGGGTATAATCTGAGGGCTGAGGTGTATATGTGAAGCAAGAATGACATTTTTAAGATCTGATTTTTCTGCTAATAAAATGTTATACAAGCTCACTACAAGAAATTTCAAAAGCTAAAAAGAAAAGAAAGACATACCTTCTGCATAGAAAAGGAAGCCATCACTACATGTTCAGCTGGTTTTAGCAGGATGAGCTCAATTGGCACTGGGTATGACCTGTTGGCCTCTACATTCTCTCCTGATGGAAGAGTTTTTCAAGTTGAATATGCTATGAAGGTTCCAACAAACAACTTTTTAATGTTGATTGGCATGTTGGAATGGCAGTAGCAGGTTTGTTGGCAGATGCTCATTCAGGCATTGCAAGAGAAGAAGCTTCCAACTTTAGATCTAACTTTGGCTATGACATTACACTAAAACATCTTGCAGACAGAGTGGCCATGTATGTACATGCATATACTCTCTACAGAGCTATTAGACCTTTTGGCTGCAGTTTCACGTTAGGGTCTTACAGTGTGAATGACGGTGCACAACTCTACCTGGCTGACCCATCGGTGTTTCATATGGTTATTGGGGCTGTGCTATTGGCAAAGCCAGGCAAGCTGCAAAGACAGAAATAGAAAAGCTTCAGATGAAAGAAATGACCTGCCGTGATGTTAAAGAAGTTGCAAAAATAATTTACATAGTACATGATGAAGTTAAGGATAAAGATTTTGAACTGGAGCTCAGCTGGGTTGGTGAAATAACTAAAGGAAGACATGAAATCATTCCAAAAGATATAAGGGAAGAGGAGGAGAAATACACTAAGGAGTCTTTGAAGGAAGATGAATCAGATGATGACAATATGTAACATTTACTTCAGCATTTATTTTAAATTGCTAATACAATCCCCATGTAACTATTTTGCCTCTTGGATTACAACATACCCACTGACCAATTTCCATTAAATTTTTGTCTTGTAAAAAAGAAAAGAAAAAGAAAAGAAAGAAAAGGAAGCCATCAAATTGAAAATACAGCCTATGGAATGAGAGAAAGTATTTGCAAACCACATATCTGATAGTGAATTAATATATCTAAAATATATAAATTACTCATTAACTCAATGACAAAAAGAAACAACCCAATTTAAAAATGGGCAGAGAAACTGAATACAGACATTTCTCCAAAGAAGACATCCAAATGGATAACAGCTACATGAAATGGTGCTTAACGTCATTAATCATCAGGCAAATGCAAACCAAAACCCCAGTGAAATATCACCTTACACCTATCAGAATGACTATCACCAAAAAGACAAAAAGTAACAGGTGTTGGTGAGGATGTGGTGAAAAGTGAACCTGTGTGCATTATTGGTGGGACTCTAAGTTGGTACAGAAACTGTGGGAAACAGTATGAAAGTTATCTGAAAAATTAAAATTAGAACTACCTTATGACCTATTAATTCTACTTCTAAGTATATATCCAAAGGAAATAAAAAAGGACATGGACTGACTCTGGTCAAGATGGCACCATAGACAGACATGGCTCGCCTCTTTGCACAAACACATCATAATTACAACTAAAATATAGAACAATCATCACTCAGAACTGTCAGAAATCAAGTTGGATGGAAGTCTGATAACTACAGAATTAAAGAAACCACATCTATTCAGACTGGTAGGAGGGGCACAGACACAGAAAAAGCTTGTCCCACACCCACATGTAGTGAATAAAAATTCGGGAGGGATATCTCAGGAGCAAGGAGTCCCAACCCCACACCAGTCCCCCAGCCCAGCATTTCAGTGACAGGAAGATAAGCCCTCACAACTTCTGGCTGCAAAAACCAGGGGAGATTGAGTCGGTGGAAGAAACTTCTGGAGCCCCAAGCAGTTCTCTTAAAGAACCCACACATGGACTCACCTACTCAGACTCACTCCCTCTGAGCTCCAGCACTGTGGTAGCAGCTTGAAAGGCACCAGTGGCATAAAGGCAGGGACTGAGATGTCCGACATTAAGGCAAGCAGAGGCCATTGTCAGTTTTCTAAACCCTCCTCCAATAGAGCACTGAGCTGGCAAGTTGGTGCCATTTCTGAGACTCCATCAACCTGGCTAACACTGTTTGACCTGCCTTGGAGATCCCCAGAGACTCCACCCCACCCAACTTATGGGCCCACCCAAGCTGCTTTTCCATATGAATGGCTTGGTCTTGACTTGTGCTGCACAACTTCCTAAATCCTATCAAATAAGCAACAGCTGGCTTCAGTAAGCCCCAGGCCAATCCCCAGCAGCAACCAGCCCAGATTCACAGGTTGGTTTCACCTGGGAATCTCCAAGCCCAGGACAAGTAGCAGCTATCTCAGATTGCTTTATAGCTCAGGCAGAGTGTCCCAGGAAAAACACAGGTGGGGGCTGACCTTGACCTGCACCACCCAGGAAACCCCAGGGCCAGCACACCAAGTGGACAGCTACAAACACGTGGAAGCACCACTACCCGGGCCCTGCACAGCTGATCCTACACAGAGGGCAAACGGTTAGTGGTTAATGGTCACAGCCAGTCCGTGCAGCTGACTGGCCTGGGTAAATCCCTCTCATTGATCTGCCAACAGCAACCAAGCCTCAACTACAAGAGGGTGTACTCAGCCCTCAACTACAAGAAGGGCATACCTCGAGTACCCAGCTTGGGTGATAGGGGAGGCTGTGCCACTGGACCCTACAGGATACCTACCTGCTACATTAGGCCACCCTACCAAGACATGGAGTCAAAGCAGTTCTACCTAATACATATAAACAAACAGAGGGAGGCTGCCAAAATGAGGAGACAAAGAAACATGGGCCAAATGAAAGAACAGATCAAAACTCCATAAAAAGAGCTAAACATAATGGCAATAAGCAATCTATTCAATGTTGAGTTCAAAATACTAGTTATAAGGATGCTCAAGGAACTTAGTGAGGACCTCAGCACCATAAAAAAGATCCAGTCAGAAACAATGAACACATTAATTGAAATAAGGAACAACAGTAGAGCGGATGAAGTCAAGAATCAAATCTATGATTTGGAACAACCAACCAGAACAAGAAGAAAAAAGAATCCAAAAAAGTGAGGATAGTATATGCAGTCTCTGGGACAACTTCAAGAGTTCCAATATTCTCATCATAGGGGTGCCAGAAGGAAAAGAGAAAGAGCAAGATATTGGGAATTTATTTGAAAAAATAGTGGAAGACAACTTCTCTAATTTGGTGACAGAAATAGACATGCAAGTCCAGGAAGCACAGAGTCCCAAACAAGATAGATGCAAAGAGACCCACTCTAAGACACATCATAATTAAAATGCCAAAGGTTAAGGAAAAAGAGAGAATCTTAAAGGCAGCAAGAGAAAAGAAGTTAGTTACCTACAGGGAAGTTCCTGTAAGACTTCCAGCTAATTTCTCGGAAGAGACTTTGCAGGCTAGAAGGGATTGGCAAGAAACATCCAGTCATGAAAAGCAGGGACCTACAGCCAAGATTGCTCTACTCAGCAAAGATATTTAGAATTGAAGGGCAGATAAAGAGCTTCCCAGACAAGAACAAACTAAAGGAGTTCATCATCACCAAACCATTATTATATGAAATGTGAAATAAGAAAAAGAAGATCAAAACTATGAACAATGAAATGGCAAAAAATACAAATCTACCAACAATTGAATCTAAAAAAAAATAATAATAATAAGCAAACATGAAGTACCAAGACAGAATCATGGATACAGAGATGTTTTGATGGTTGCCAAATGGGAGAGGGGTTTGGTGGAATGGGTGAGGAGGTAAAGGAATCAAGATGTACAAATAGTAGTTATAGAATAGCCATGGGGATGTAAAATACAGTATAGGAAATTAAATAGCCAAAGAACCTGTACGCATGACCCATGGACATGAAAATTTAGCCAGGGGCACTGACTTCTTTTCCCTTAAATTGTCAAATTGAAAAATGACTACAGGCAACACAACAATAGCTGTCTGGAGTGAATGAATCAAAATTATACCTATTTTTTTTTCAGATCCACAAAAAATGTAATATAATTTTTGGAGTGCCTCAGAATTTTAGTAATTACTTCATGTGTGCCATGAGATGAAAAAGGCTGAAAATCACTGCTGTATTATATAATTAAAATTTCCTTAGAGAGTAGGACTTAAATGTTCTCTAATAAATAAATAATGTGGTGAATGTTTTATTAAATGATGGGGAAAATTCTTTTACAAAAAATTTTTTAATAAAAAAATTAATTTAAGCTAAAAAGACATTCCTAAAAAATTCTTTCCATTGCTTTCCCCCGATATATGCATATCACATTAAAAATAGGAAAGGATCACAACATATAAAAATTTTGTGTCCTTCCAATATCCCTCCATCCTTCATAATGCTTCATCACTGTGACAAACTTCTTTACAAATAAATCTGTTCTTTTTGTTTGTTTATCCAGTTCAATTCTCAGGCTGTAATCACCAGATCAAAGGTGATATACATCCTTTCTAAATTTAGACAAATTGCTTTTCAGAAGGTTTGCTTTTTGACTTGTGGAAGTGCAAACTTCTCTCATTCTCTTCTTGTCATCATTGAACGTTAACTAATTTTTATTAATGTATTGGACAATGAGGCCCCTCGTTCTTAAGAGTTTATTACTAAGGTCACTTTATGCCTCATAATTCTTCTTTTGATGCCCAGTAGAGTTCTTTTTGATCAAAATGAAGGTGCAGGGTTGGTTTGGGGAGACGTGGTCTTAACTGGATGTGGATTATATTGATAAGAAATTGGGAGGAGAGAAGATGGTGGCATACAAGAGAGAGGCTGAGAGAAGGTGTCAAGTTCCCATGAGACAGGGTACACTCAAGAGTCCATAAGGAGGATTTGGCCTTACAGGATGAGAGAAAAACCTCTTGTTTTTAGAAAGCAGGACAAGAGGAGAAAATCTGAACAAGTTCAGAGGATGGAGAGAGGGAAGGTAAAAGTGTTCCCACCTATGGCCTCTGGGGTTCATGGGAAATAGTCATGCCAGCAAAAGACTTGAAACCACTGGAATGGACAACCTTTTTATCAAGAAGGAGAAAGGTCTAGTCAAGGAAGTAGTATGAATAACCCATGGATGTGGACAACAGGGCGGGGACTGAATGTGGGAGGGGGGATGGTAGAGGTAGGAGGGAACAATGGGGGAAAAAACAGGACAACTATAACAGAAAAACAATTTTTAAAAATGAGGTTAATGTACTGTGGGTCTCAAGGAGGGGACTCTCCTACCAATGGAACTGAAACAGGTCATGTAGTCCAAATCTGATTTTGCATATGAGGAACTGAAGCCTGGAGGTATTAAGGGCTGACCATGATTCCCCAGGAAGAAATGTCTGCATCAAGTCTAGAATCCTCCGGTATGGCTCATTTCACCATATGATACAACATCCTTCACTCAAGTAAGGAAATTAAGAACAGAATCTGGGCCAGAGACTTACAGCCCCTGAGGAACTAAGTGATTTTTTACATCAGATTAGGAAGCAAG
Organism: Furipterus horrens; assembly: GCF_987537825.1. NCBI lineage: Eukaryota > Metazoa > Chordata > Mammalia > Chiroptera > Furipteridae > Furipterus > Furipterus horrens. The sequence goes on from NW_028327173.1 coordinate 102,921,666, forward strand.
CCCTCTGAGCATCCTGCTTGGAGAACCCTTCCCTAACCAGAAAACATTTCTGAAATTGGTAATCCTGGCCAGACTCTCAGTGATCACATGAGTCCTCACCACTCAGTACATGTGCTCCTAAGCCTCAGAGGAAAACTGGCAGCCATTCTGGATGGTGCTGTGACAGGCAGTCTCTTCAGTTGTCACCTTCAGTGATGAAAGGCAGGTGGTCATGGATGTTCTCTCCCAAAGACACATGATGACAGGAGCAGGGTGCCAGCTGTTTTCCACAAGCCCTTCTGTTTAAGGTAGAGTGTGTGGCAGAGCATTCCCCTCCCCTAAAATCTATTATTCAACCAAGAATACTCCTAACAAAATCATCACCCTTCATTCGCTCATATTTTTTCCCTGTTTTTCTCATGTTTGCAAACAACGGTGTCTGTACATTAATCCCATTTCCCTCATAAGATTTTAAAGCCAAATTAAGGTCTAAACTCAAAATCTCTTCAGAAAAGCATAATTCATTTAATTTGAAAAAAATTCTAACTTGATAAAGGAAAGAAGGCTCAGATTTTCACTAGCAAAATGTATCCTTATTCATTTTATTCTTATTTGAGGAGAGAGAATAACTTTTAGAAAGGATCCATTGAAACTTAACAAAACACAATTATCTCCTTAAGCAGCAGGAGTGTATAATGCTTCCCCTACAGAGGCCTCTGATGAAACAAAATGCATAAACCAAAGCTAGTACTTTGTCACCCACTTGCTCTTTGATTCAAGGAGCAGCTGGATTCCATGCAGAACACCATGCTAAGTGCCACAGACTAGAGAAAGAAAGAGGTCTAGGGATGTTTGGGAGAAACAGGTTTCCCAAGTCTTCACATGTGCAAAACCTTAACATCCAGCCCGAACAGATACCCAGAGAACTCATTATTCTATCTACCAGCAGCTTTTATTCTCCACACATAGAAAGAACGGACAACTGAAGAGATTCCCTCTACAACAGCTATTCTAACACTTTCTGGCCCCCACCATTCCTGACTGGGCCAGAAAGTGCTGAAGTTTCTACCTTTGGGACACATCCCTCCTCAACAAACTCTTTGGAACAGAAGGGACTTTCCCTTCATGCATGGTAAGAGCCAGAGGTGTAAACAACACACACAAATGGCTACTTAAAAGATGCTTGAGCAACAGGGCACATCTCCCTATTTACTGTTGAGTGAGACCATCTCATAAGCAATCTCCTTCTTCTATAACCACACTATGGATTTAAGAAGTTCTGAAAACAAAGGCATCAATAAAGCTAAAAATAGGTCTTGAAGAAAATCCCCCTCTCCATATTTTCTAATTAGGCAAAATAAGGGTGTCACAAAATAACTTGCTGACATGCTTCACAAAAAGTGGTGCATTCTCCTTTCTTCCAGGCTGGCAGGATCACCTTGCAAAGTCAGAAAAACTAGTCTGCATTATCCCAGTGCTCCATCCACGGTTGTGAGTGGGGGATGCAGCAGAACTGAGCTGCCAAAGAGCTCCCACTCCTTCCCGTCCTCTCTCTTCTCTCCTAGCAGCCACCACACTGATGGACACAAGCCCTGCTGGTAGATGTGGGGCTCAGTGGTGAACCCCCATGGGATAGCCTCTTCACCTCCCCTTTCTCTCCTGAGCACTGTTACACGGGTGAGCCCTGCCCTGAAAGGGAAGGGACAGTTGCACAAAGTTCTTTTCTGTGACCATCACATAGAACTCCTAACTTCCAGTCACTAAGTCATGAATTCTCAAACAAATATTTTGCATGACAACAAGATCTTGACACTAAATTGTAGACAAGAACTTACAGATTAAGCTTTATTTTCATCTCAAAAGAATACACAGTAATTTTTAAAACTTAAATATAGAAAACTAGAAATTTATTTTAAGGCACTATACAATCTTTTTTTATACATTTGTTAGTTGTCTTCCAACCTTTTCTCATGCGTAGGTTTATAAGGTTTTAAAACTAGAACATCAGTAGTATATACCATTCGGTAAGTGTTTCTTTCTGAGAGCCACTACTGTTTTTTTAAATCAGTCTTAATAATCATTTTAAACTAGCTGCATAACACTGAACTAACTGCACATACAACAGTTTATTTACTAATCCCCATACTATTAAATAATAATATTGATGTTGTTCTCCATTTTTGGTCCATTTTATAATACTCAAGTGAAAACTTTGTGTAAAGGGTGTTTAGTTTTTGTGTTTGTTTTGAGGATTACTTTCTTATAACGGATTCCCAAGTGTAATCTCTGGGTCAGAGACACAGAGGTTGTAAAGGTTTCCAATCCATCATATTGGGATCCAGAAGGGTTAGCTTACTAACTCGTCACCAAAGCCTTATAAACACTGTGCACTTTTCAACATTCTTTGTTCATTTGACAATTGGGAAATGGCATTTTGTGGTTTTGTATACTTGTACCTCTTTGATTAGTTAGATCAAACATTTTTCCAGCTTTTCGATGATCAAAATCAAATGTTTTCCAACATTATTGTCATTTCTTCTATTATGAATTGTTTATATTCTTTGCAGTTTAACATGATCAGGTTTCAGTAGTTTTAAACAATTGTTTTTAACAAATTCTTCATATACTAAAAATATTGACTCTTTGAAATTGACTTTATAAATATCATTCCCCCGTGTGTATTTTGCCTTTCAATTTAATGAGGTTTTTTCTTTTTAAATCCTTACCTGAGGATATGTTTATTGATTCTAGAGAGAGAAAGAGAGAGGAGACTAACTAACTGAGCCACTTGGTCAAAGAATGAGGCTTTTTGTTTTGTTTTGTTTTGTTTCTTTGTTAAATTTGTTTTTAACATTGTATGCAGTCAACATGACACCACTATTTTGCTTGGTTGCCTTCTCTCACTTTTAAGTTTGGATGGGTATCTTGCACCAGGTGTAGATTCTTCTGGTCTTTCTGTGACCTGAGTTTTTTAATATTTAACCCTCAGGCCAGTTGAACTTTATGTGGGGGCTGCTTCTCCTTGTGCCCTAGCATCTGGCCTCGTCACCTGAGACTGTAAGCACAGGTCACCTTCAGGTTTTTACAAACTGTCACAGTAACTGTGGTTTTGACCTTGGGTTCAAGTCCCCCTACCAGTATGGGGTACATGAGTCTGGCCCATGCCATACTTCAGCTGCAGCACCAGTGCAAACAGAAAAAAGTTCCATGGGTGGCAGGAGGAAAATAAAATAAGGGGGCAGTGCAGGTAGTCAGCATTAGATTCCTTTCCCATTTGAGCAGCATCTCTATTGGTAGTTTCAACAGTACTGCCCCTCTTTCTAAACAAAATAGAGACCTCATGCATTGTCACCTTCAACCAAATGTATGCAAAGGAATAACCATACAAAATAAATCATTTGTTTCTGAAAACGCACTTACCCAAGAAGATTTTCTGTTCTGCTTCCTAATAAACATGGCTCATGATCATGTGCTTATGGTATATTTCATGGAGGAGGAAAGTAGGGGTAATGGACAATTTCCATCAGTGATGTGGAAAGTAGTTTCCTTACTGGCAGTGCTGCTGCTACCAAGAGGAAAGAACACCAGAGAATGCCCCAGAAGGGTATCGCTGAGAAAAGCGGGCACCTTCTGAAGTATCCCATGCCCACCCCCCGCCCCTCAAACCTTCCACCTTCACCCTGTGACTGCAGAAACGGCCTGGTTCCCCTGGCACAGGGGAGTTTGGTTATTAATAAAAGGTCCAAAGTAATTTTTGAGGAGGTTACTTGTTAATGGAAGCCAGTTTTCACTTTCAGAAGGAGATATCTTTCTTTTTGGCAGAGTAACAGCTTGAAAAATGTCTCCCAGAAACAAACCATTAACCTTGGAGAGATTTAAAGCTTAAATAGGTTTTGTGCATGCTATCGTAGTTCAAAGTAAAACCCCACAGCCTTCCAAAGTAAGGGCAGTGAACTTCAGAGGCCCTCCTCTGCGCAATGTGTTGGATTGGCTTAATTGTCTTTAACTTCATTGAAACAGTTTATTAGATTTATTGTGACAGCTGTCATATCAGCATATATTACCCCCCCCAAAAAAACTCAGCAAAATTGGTGAATTTTTGTGCAGCCATTTGAATATTAGAAGAAGATATGCAGCAGTTTTGGAGTATTATGCTTTATGTTTTCAAGAAAGGTAAAAACGTAACTAAAATTTTTTTAAAAGATTCGTGCAGTGTATGGAGGTGCTGTGAGTGATCAAGCATGTCAAAAGTGATTTACAAAGTTTCTTGCACTATTGACATTTTGGCCAAATAATTCTTTGCTGTGGGCTGTCTTAGGCATTGGAAGATGTTTAGCAGCACCCCTGACCTCTACCCACTAGAAGCCAATAGTAGGAGAGGGCAGACAAAATATCCAAATCAATAAAATTACTGGTGAAAATTGAAAAAATGTGTCTTTTATTTTATGGAAAAAAACATAACGGTCTTTTTGGCCAGCCCAACAATTCTGCAAGGTTAAGTGATTTCATGAGATCAAGTGAGTAGGGAAGGAGTGACACTCTGTTGCAGGGTGAATGTGAAAATTAAACAATAATGGAGAGAGAGATGCATAGTAAAGAGCCTTATAAATGTTCATCAAACCTCCCCATCCCAGAGGTACACCCAGCTTGCAGAGCTTTCATCTTTATAGTGGTAGACATGTATGCCCACCCTCTGTCTCACCACTGACTTCACAAAACAGCAAAAGCAAAATAAACAACAACCTTGGAGGCCCAGTGCCTACAGCATCTCTCGCATCCTCCCATGAGCCCTCACACCATCACTGCTGACCTGTTTCCTCACTTCCAGAGGACCATGCACACACGTCATACTAATGAGTCTTGATTCATATAGCACATACTCACCCTACTTAGACAACAGATAAAGGGTTAGAGATTATGGTCTCTCAAAACGGACTCTGTGAAGCCCTCAGAGGTCACTGGGGGAGAAAAGAGAAGGAATAGAGAAAGAGGGAGGGTTCTTGGCACTCTCAACCTCACCTCTCCCAGACCCACTCAGTTTTTCTGTCTTTCTTCATAAGCTTTCACTTGAAGAAAGGTTCCTGCTACAACATGCTTGGAAGCCACAGGCGACACAAACTCCGAGGGACTTCTCCTGCCCACAACTATCATTTTGTAGTCCGGTGTTAAAGCTCTGCCTCCTAAGAAAGAAGAAAATGATGGCCTACCAGCCTGGAGGAATTAGCACAGTTTCAGAGGTGCCAGACTCATACACCTAATAGCCTCATAAACTTTGGGGTCAAATGGCAACAGGCACTGAGGTAAGTGCACACACCCAACTCCTCAAACACATAAATACAAAAAACAGAACAATATGATTTTGCTTTGATCCCTCTAGAGTTCGAATTGGTAATAGGACTGTTCAACAATATTCCATTTCTCCTCTTACCAGGAACATGTCAGATTGAGTTTCCCAGGAAGTCAGGTGTGGTTATGTAACTAAATTGAGCAAATAAAGAACAAGTGGACATGGCACATGGCACTTCAAACGCCTCAGTGCTCTCTGCCATATTTCCCTCTTACCAACCTGTACCCCTGAGTGAGATCAACAAGAATCAAGCCCCTCATCCTCTGACATAAACAAATATAGCAGGAAAGAGAAGTTAACGTTACTGTTTTAAACATGAAAGAGCAAACCCTGATCATTACAGTAATAAGACAGAAGAGAGCATTGAGCAGAATTCATGTATTCTAGCCAGTATTTTCCAAAATTGGTCCCAAAGAACAGTGCTCCAAATGACATTTGTTAGAAAAACTGTCGAGAGATACAAGATGGAAGAGGAATGAGAGCTGTGCTGACCTCTCCCAGGTCCAGTCTGGAATTTCAGCCGAATTGTAGAGGGGTCATCCAGAATGACCAGCTGAGAGGTGGCAGAGAGAAGCCTTATAACCATGGACAGGTGGAAGAAGCCACTTCATCACAGAGTGAGTGGTGCAGAGTATGAAGGACATGAGAGAGGGCTGGCTGGGCTCCCATAGGAAATAGCTAAAGTGCCAGAGGGATATTTTGGGAACTGGGGATTCCCTATGAGAAGTGTGAGGTCTGAACCCTGGACTGGGCTCTGCAGCCTACAGCACCAGGGACAGAAAGGCAAATAACGACAGCCAGGAACAGGCCACTGCTGGCCAAGCACAGGGCCACGGAGCCAGGCTGAGTGAAGCCAATGGGTACAGTGACTAAAGGCAGAACACCGACTCATTGCTACACTAATGAGTGACTTGGCCCACTTCCAGGGGCACAAGAATTCTTTTAAATTATGAGACACTGTCACCCATTTCTCCTACTATGGTACAGTTAATCACAAAATTATTTATGTGTTAACTTAATCATCTAAAATCACAACATCAGCTTCTAGATGTATAAAATTTATTAAGTTCCCTACTTCCTGTCTAGGGCATGTCTTTTCTACCTAGAGCCTTGCCTAGCGAACTAACATCAACTAGGAGTGTCATTGGCTGTCCTGTCTGGGGCCTCAGCATGGTCTTCTCTGCCATCCACAGGTGGAGGAGGGGAGGCGGAATGGGGTGGACAAACTCCATGGCCAACCATCTCCACCTCATGACAGCTGCATTTCTCAACCTGCTTTGTCACACAAAAACATGTGATGTTCTCCCCCTGTTTTGTTAAATTAACTTGCTTCCTCAGATCAAGGATTAAAACAAGACTTTGTATTTAAATTCCCAAAGGAAACAACACAACTGTCTTCACTCATCTCTGAAGCGTTAATAATCCAATCTTTTATTGTTTTTCTAAAAATGTACATATTGAACTTCTTTTACATGGGGTTTTACTCACATTGATTCAGAAAGAACCATTTACCAAGAAGAGAAGATGGCGGCGGAGTAGGCAGCAGTGTTGTCTGCTTGCTCCCATCACGGAAAAACTTGGAGTGCAAACACGGAGAGGAGTGAGTGAGTGCGGATTTCAGACAGCGTGAACGGGGAAGGGGGTGTGGGAGCAGCGTGAAAGAGGGCAGAAAGCTCGCCTGCGCTCTGAAAAGGAGACGCTGGGCCCCCCAGCTCTCAGCTCAGTTGCTGGGCCCCCATCCCGGTGCCACTGCTGCACCGCACCCCAAAAGGGCAGCTGCAGACTGGCTCATTAGTCGGGATCTTCTTGGAAACTGCTGCCTGCCATAGGCGCTGGGACCAGAGAAGTCCAGAAGGGAATCAATGAGAGGGTTTCCTTGAAACTGCCAGAGGTGTGGAAAGGCGGCAAGCAGCCCAGACTGTGGGAAACTGTGTGAACTGAGTCTAGGTAGGTACCCCCTGGGCTGGCAAATCTGGGCTGGTGGCCCTGCCCCTGGGGCGCGCGCATTGCGGTGCCACCAAACAAGGAAGCGGAATTGAGCCGGGAAGAGGGGCCCATGCAGGAAGGCTGCTGCGGAGGTGCAGACTTGGTAGGGACCCAAGGCAGGAGAGCAGTGCGCACAGGTGAACAGTGGAACGCTGCCAGCCAGGGATGGATGCTGCCGGGTGCTGCAGCTTGGAGCACAGAGACCTTTTTGGAAGAAGAGCAAAGACAGGACCCAAGGGTGGGCGGGGACTAGGGACATGCACACTGGCTTGCCAGCAGAACAACGTTGCTAGACTAGCCTGAGGATTGCTGGAGGGTGCCGCAGGACAAGTGGGGAGAGAGCCAACTTAGTGTGGCTCACAGTAGAAAGCTGCAGCAGGCCCACGAGTGAGAGGAAATTAGCCACAAAAACCAGCCAGAGCTCCTCACAGCCAGCCAGCCAGAAAAGATTTGAAACCCACGGAATTTTGACCAAGGGTGGATCTAGAAAAAGAAGACTGAGCCCAAAGGTTGAACTGAGTAAAAACTTATGGGTTCTGTTGTTGTCACTGTTTTTCCTTTTTCTTATTTTTCCTTTTCTTCCCTTTTTCTTTTCTTCCCTTTCCTTCTTTTTCTCTTCCCTTTTTTCTCTTCCCAATTTTTTCTTCCGTTTTTTTAAAGCTTTCTTAATCTGCTTCCTACCCTCTTTCCCTCCTATACTTCTTCTTTAATTTTTGTTTGTCTGTCTTGTTTATCCTCCCTTTCACACTAAACATATAGCATAGAACTGCTATATAAGCCTATGACTATACACTTCCACTTTCTCACTTTGTCTGCATTCTTCACTCTCTTTTTCAACATACAATGTAAATATTAGTTACTGTCTCATATAGCCTTGACCCTACTTGCCACTATTATTCTTCTATCATCTTCCCTCTCAAAAATCATCTTTCTTTCATTTAAAACAACTCTTATCTGTTTCTCCTATAGTATAATAATCTTAACCTCTCTACATTTATATTAATACTGGCTCATTTTCTGCTGATAGTGGGATTGTGGGTGGGGGATATTTTGGAGGGTGTGGGTTTCTTGCCTGGGTTGTGTGTTTATATTTTAACAGCATCTCCACAAAAGAACTCAAGACCAGGTGGGAAGAGGGACTCTCATTCAACTAACCAGAGAGAAGGATCCACCAAAGAGTAACTGAAATACAACCAGAAAGCTTAAACAAATGGCATAAAGGGCAACCCAAGAGCATCAGGCTCAGGAGATCAAAGAGACTGCACCACTGAATCCCCCAGGTCTCCTATAAAGAATCTCATACCATGAAGGCAGTAAATCAAAGCAAACAAATCTAATAAACAAAAAAAACAAGAAGAATCCAATATGGGGAGACACAGACAAAACCTCCCAATAAAAGGAAAAGAGAAATCCCAAGAAAGGAAGACAGATGGAATAGACATAAGTCAATCATCAGACATGAAATTCAAAAGAATGGTTATAAAGAAGCACAATTTACTTGAAAATCTCAAAGGAAACTATGACAAACTCCAGGAAAATTATCAGCAACTTCAAGGAAACTACAAAGAATTTCAGGGAAGCTACAAGGAACTTACAGAGAACTACACCAGCATAAAAAAGGACATAGAAACTATTAATAAGAACCAGGAAGAAATGAAGAATACAATTTCTGAACTGAAGAACACAGTGGAATCAATCAAAAGCAGGCTAAACGAAGCAGAGGATCAGATCAGTGAGTTACAGGACAATGTAGAAAAAAAAATTCCCAGGCAATACAACAAAATGAAAAATATTGAAAAAGGAGAAACAAGATGGCGGAGGAGTAAGTGGAAGCTACACTAACTTCCTCCCAGAACTAGTCTGGATTTACAACGTAATTTTGGAGAAATCATCTGGAATAACCAACCGAACACCAGCTGGAGAGAAGTCTTATAACCATGGAGAGACAGAAAAGGCCGCTACATCACAACGTGACCAGTAGGGAGTGCGGAGACGCGGAAGGGGCTGGCTGGCATCACACGGGTAGCAGCTGAAGGGACTGAGAAACAGCTCAGCAGCCGGGGGTTCCCCCTGAGAAGGGCAGGGTCTAAACCCCCAGCTGAGCTTCCCAGCCTACAGCAACAGAGTGGAAAGTAAAATAGTATCCAGCTGAGAAAAGCGAAAAGCCACAGGGTTTCTTGCTAGCCAGAGAGAAACAGCTGGAGAAAAAGAGCTCTTAAGCGGATCACATATGAAAATATTCTGCCCCCACTTACCCTGGACACAAGCAGAGGGAAGAGAGAGAGGACAGGAAATGCTTGGGGAGAGTTTGGTGTGGTGGCTTTGAGGGGAGAGCTGGGGAAGCGGCCGGCCGGGTCCCAGTGCTGACTCATCCCCACACTGCAGGCAGACCATTCCCGGCCAAGTGGCCTCAGCCTGAGGGGAAGCAAAGGCCCTGCCTACAGGAATTAAGCTGCCACGCCCACGGTCCTTAAGCCTGACAGCTAATCACAGATTGAATAGATTAACAACTAAGAAGCCAGACAAAGGCAGTAGATCCCTGAAAGTCTCCAACAGGCTGCCTAGGCCCAGACTGGTACAGGATCTGACGCCACCAGGGACAGATCCAGGAAGTGCAGATCATTCTAAGAAGTACCAACAAACAATAGGAGTCACAAAAATGGGGAGACAGAGAAACAACCCCCCATCGAAAGGAAAGGTAGAGTCCCCAGAAAGAGTGCTAAATGAAATAGAGGGGAGCCAACTATCAGATATGGAATTGAAAGCACGGATTATGGAGAAGCTCAATGAGCTCAGTGGAAACTACAAAGAACTCCAGAAAAACTACAGTGAACTCCAGAAGAACTATAAGGAACTTACTGAGAATTATACCAGCATCAAAAAGGACATGGAAGCTATCAATAAGAGCCAGGAGGAAATGAAGAATACGATCCCTGAATTGAAGAACACAGTAGAAGGAATTAAAAACAGGCTAGAGGAAGCAGAAGATCGGATCAGCGAGCTGGAGGACAATGTAGACAAAAACTCACAGACAGTGCAATGAAACGAAAAGACTGAAGAGGCTCTAAGACAGCTGCAGGACAAGATGAAACGTAATAATATCCGTATCATAGGAATTCCAGAAGGAGAAGAAGAAGAGCAAGGAATAGAAAACCTCTTTGAAAAACTAATGACAGAAAACTTCCCTAACATGAAGAGAGAAAGAATCATGCAAGTCCAGGAAGCACTGAGGGTCCCAATGAAGATGAACCCCAACAGGCCCACTTCAAGACACATCATAATTAAAATGTCAACATTCAAAGACAAAGAGAGAATCCTAAAAGCAGCAAGAGAGAAACAACTAATAACATACAAGGGAGCTCCAATAAGGCTATCATCAGATTTATCAGCAGAAACACTACAAGCCAGAAGGGAATGGCAAAATATATTCCAAGTAATGAAAAACAAAGGCCTACAACCAAGAATACTCTACCCAGCAAGGCTCTCATTCAAAATGGAAGGTGAAATAAGGAGCTTCCAAGACAAAAGAAGGCTAAAAGAATACATCTCCACCAAACCAGCACTGCAAGAGATGCTAAAGGGTCTGCTTTAAGAAGATGAAGAAACAGAGAGAGACAGAGAGGAACACGAGTACAAAGGGGGAAAATGACAATGAATAAGTACTGAAAGAAAGAAGGAACTTCTACCATTTGCAACAACATGATTGGAACTAGAGAGAATTATGCTTAGCGAAATAAGCCAGGCAACAAAAGAAAATTACCTTATGCTATCACCTGTTACAGGAAACTAATGAACAACACAAACAAATGAGCAAAATTGAACCAGAGGTATGTAAACGAGGAATAAACTAACAGGAACAAAGGGGGAGATGGGAGGGAGAGAAGTGGTAAGAAGGGGAAGGGTCTAGTCAAAGAACATGTATAAATGACCCATGGACATGGACAACTGGGTGGAGACTGAATGTGGAAGAAGGGGGGGCAGGGTGCAGGGAAGCAAGAGGGGGGAAAAAGTGAGACAACTGTAATGGAAAAACAAACAAACAGAAAAATTTTTAGTGGGGGGAAAAAATAAAAATATAAAGAATAGAAATGCAAGTTCAGTGAATATTAGAAGGACAAGGATTTTCCTTCACACTGTATATATTTTCTCCCTATCTGATCCCTCCAGAATTTGGCATTCTAAAGAAGTAAGTAATGACCTAAGTTTCTTTGCATAAAACTAATAAGACCAGTTGTTAATAGAGGTTTTTTTGTTTTTTTTTTTTAACTAAGACTTTGAATGGAATGTCATGCCTAAAGGAGACATGCTTGGGCTTTGGTTGTTACCAAAAAGCCCTGAGCAACTGGGACTGACTTTCAAAGGTAATAAAAGTCCATGAGATAAAAGGCCTGGTACCTTGGATGGATGAGCGGTCCATAACAATCTTTCCAGGGAAGGAATGAAGGTTGTTTTCCTGAAAGATGGCTAGAAGGGACCTTAAGGCACAATGGAAAACCAGGAGGACCTGGAAAAGACAGGTGTTTACAGGCAAGGCTGAATGCCAGGTATGTGGCTCAGCTTCTGTGCCCTGAAGGGCAGACTGAAGGTCACCCTAAATGTTCCTTGCGTAAGTTCCAGCAAAGCAGAACTAAAGATCATAAGTGATCATTTGCTGCCCTTGTTGTGTTTATGCAAATGAACAGGATAAATTAAAAATGAACTTAATGCAGTCCCTTTAATGACAAGGAGGGTAATCTTAGGGAGAAAAATCATGATTCAAGGAAGATCACAATGCCCAGTGGTAGACTATAAAGTAGTGCAGCTAACTGTCTTTAAAGTTTCTTTTCATTTAAAATTTGTTTTCATTTGAAAGTTAAACTATGTCTGTGGCATTATCAAAGATGTTTAATTTACAGGCGAGAAGAATGTCAAATGCCTTGCAACTGGATGTCTTTCCGATAAGACAGTCCTACAGATTGAGAGACTTGTATGTGGGTTATGTTACATAAATTAACATGTGTTTTCTGCTTTCAAAGGGCATAAGCCTACGATCTCATTACCTGAGTGATTGTCTGTACATATAGGGCTCACTTAATCCTGTCTGCATTGCTGCCTCCTGAGACTCAACGGTTTGGCTGAACTAAGTGGCTGGGTTGGTGAAGAACGGGGTGGTCTGTGGGCTTCACTTTAAAACTGGTTTCTCTTTTCTATCCTAATGGCTTGGACAGAAAGAGCCCAGAGGCCTGAGAGGGGGGAAACCTAAAATATTTCCCTCAGTCCAAACTAAGTATAATGGGCAAAAGGGTTTTGGACAGGTGAGATGTACCTGGCATACAAAGAAGCCCTTCTTTTCCCTAATGTGGGACATTGAAAAATTAATACCTGTCTTTTGTCATCTAGTGGTTACGGATTGAATGATGTCCTTTAACCCTGTTGCCCCCAGAATACAACAAGGATGCCAGCCTGTTAAACCAAGCATGCTGTTGTCCAGAGACAGCCAACCAACCTGGAGTCTGCACGATCCTTCCCCTTGTGGGAAGGCCACCGTCCCCTCCACACCCCCACTCTTATTAGGGATTTCTTGACCCAAGGGTAGGTAGGACGACGACCATGTCCAGCTTGAAGCAGCTAGAGGAGCTCGAGACCTTCGTCTATTGTCCTTTATAAGATTGTAAAGGGTCTTAAGTCTGAGAGGGGGGGATTGTTATTTTTTATTGTTAAAATATTTAACTAATTAATTAATTAATTTTTTTAAAAAGAAGAAGAATATATGAAAGGGTGAGGCAAGAGAGCTTGTATGTACGACCCATGGGCATGGACTTGGGGAGGGGATTGTTGGGGAAGTGGGGTGCTGGGCGGAGGGGAGCAAAGGGGAAAAAACTGGAACTATTGTAACAATATAATCAATAAAATATACTTAAAAAAAGAAAAAAGAAAAATATTGAAAAAGAATGAAGAGGGTTTAGGAGAACTGCAGGACAACATGAAACTAAACAACATTAGAATCATAGGGCTACAAGAAGAAGAAGAGGAAAAATGCATAGAAAACCTGACTGAAAAAGTAATGACAGAAAATTTTCCTAACTTGATGAGAGAAAAAGTCATCCAAGTCCAGGAAGCACAGTGAGTCCCAATGAAGATGAACCCAAAAAGGCCCTCTCCAAGGCACATCGTAATTAAAATGGCAACATTCAAAGACAAAGCAAGAATCCTAAAAGCAGCGTGAGAAAAACAGCAAATAATATACAAGGGAGCTCTGATAAGGCTATCAACTGATTTCTCAACAGAAACACTACAAGCCAGAAGGGAATGGCAAAAAATATGTCAAGCAATGAAAAACAAAGGCCTACAACCAAGACTACTCTACCTAGCAAGGCTCTCTTTCAAAAGGGAAGGTGCAATAAGGAGTTCCTCAGACAAAGGAAAACTAAAAGAATACATCTCCATCAAACCAGCATTGCAAGAGATGCTAAAGGGAATGCTGTAAGAAAAAGAAGAAAAAAAGAGAGGGAGAGGAACACAGGTACAAAGGGAAAGGAATAAATACATGTCAATAATAACCTTAAATGTAAATGGATTAAATGCTCCAATTAAAAGACATAGGGTCCTCTGGCTGCTGTGGCTCAGAGGATTGAGCATCAGACTGAGAGCCAAGTATCTGCTGGTTCAATTCCCAGTCAGGGCACATTACTAGGTTGCATGTCAGGTCCCCAGTTGGGGGTGCGAGTGAGAGGAAACCACACAGTGATGTTTCTCTCCCTCTCTTTCTCCTTTTCCCTCTCTCTAAAAATAAAATAAACAAACAAATAAATAAATTTTAAAAAAGACATAGGGTAGCGGAATGGATATGAAAACATGACCCACATATATGCTATCTACAAGAGACACACCTCAAAACAAAAGATTTACACAGACTGAAAGTGAATGGATGGAAAAAGGTATTCCAAGCAAATGGATATGAAAAAAACACCAGGAGCAGCAATACTTGTATCAGACAAAACAGATTTCAAAGCAAGCGCCATAAAAAGAGACAAAGAAGGACATTTCATAATACTTAAGGGAACAATCCATCAAGAAGATCTAACCCTGGTAAACATATATGCACCCAACATAGGAGCACCCAAATATAAAAGGAAAATACTAGAAGACTACAAGAAGGATATCAACAGCAACACACTCTTAATAGGGGACTTTAACACTCCATTATCAACAACAGGCAGATCTTCAAAGCAAAGAAAAACTAAGGATATTGAGGCATTGAACAACACACTAAACCAAATGAACTTAATTGATATATATATATAACTTTTCACCTCAAAGAACCAAAATATACATTCTTTTCAAATGCACATGGGACATTTTCAAAGACAGACCAAACGATAGGACACAAAACAAGCCTCAACAAATTCAAGAAAATTGAAATCATATCAAGCATCTTTTCAGACCGCAATGCCTTGAAACTAAAAATCAACCTCAAGGAAAAAAATCAAAGACATCCAAACTCATGAAGAATGAATAATATGCTATTAAATAATGAATGGGTTAAAAATGATATCCAAGGAAGAAATCAGGAAGTTTCTGGAAACTAATGATAATAAACACACAACAGCCCAAAATCTACAGGACACAGCGAAAGCAGTCCTGAGAGGAAAGTTCATAGCAATAAAGGCCTCCCTGAAAAGGGTAGAAGACTCTCAAGTTAAAAATCTAACCCTACAGCTACAAGAACTAGAACAACAACAACAAACAAAGCCCAGAGCAAGTAGAAGGAAGGAAATCATCAAGATCAGAGCAGAATTAAATGACATACAGACTAAACAAACAATTCAAAAGATCAATAAAAGTAAGAGCTGGTTCTTTGAAAAGAAAAAACAAAATTGACAAGCCTTTAGCCATGCTCATCAAGAAAAAAAAAAGAAAGGACCCAAATATACAAAATCAGAAATGAAAGAGGAGAAACCATGACTGATATCACAGAAATACAAAGGATTGTAAGAAATTACTACAAACAACTGTATGGCAAGAAACTTGACAACCTAGATGAAATGGACAAATTTCTAGGAACATATAATCTTCCAAAACTGAATCAAGAAGAAGTAGAACAGACCAATAACAAACCAATAACAGACCAATAACAAAGAGTGAAATGGAAAGAATAATCAAAAATCTCCTGGCACACAAAAGCCCTGGACAAGACGGCTTCATCTGTGAATTATACAAAACATTTAGGGAAGAACTAACGCCTACCCTTCTCAAACTATTCCAAAATATCCAAGACAAGGGAAAAATCCCAAACTCTTTCTATGAAGCCAGTATTACCCTAATTCCAAAACCAGGTCAAGACACAACAAAGAAAGAAAACTACAGGCCAACATTGCCACTGAACATAGATGCTAAAATCTTCAACAAAATATTGGGAAACAGGATCCAGCAACACATTAAAAAGATCATACACCACAATCAAGTGGCATTCATCCCAAGGATGCAAGGATGGTTTAATATTCACAAATCAATAAATATAATACATCACCTAAACAAAATGAAAGACAAAAATCACATGATCATATCTATAGATGCAGAAAAAGCATTTGATAAAGTACAACACCCATTTATGGTGAAAACACTCAGCAAAATGGGAACAGAGGGAGTATACCTCAACATAATTAAGGCTGTATATAAGAAACCTGAAGCCAACATCATACTCAATGGACAAAAACTGAAAGCATTCCTCCTGAAATCAGGAACAAGACAAGGCTGCCCACTCTCTACACTCCTACTCAACATAGTGTTGGAAGTCCTAGCCACAGCAATCGGACAAGAAAAATAAATAAACGGCATCCAAATTGGGAAAGAGGAAGTAAAACTCTCATTATTTGCAGATGATATGATACTATACATAGAAAACCTACAGACTCCACTAATAAACTACTCAATATAATAAGCAAATTTGGCAAAATAGCAGGGAACAAAGTAGAGAGAACTACGCTTAGTGAAATAAGCCAGGCAATGAAAGACAAATACCATATGATATCACCTAATACAGGAAACTAATGAACAACACAAACAAACAAGCAAAACTGAACCAGAGGCATGTAAACAAGAAACAGACTAACAGTTACCAGGGGGGAGGGGGAGAGGAAAAGAAGGGGGGTAAGTAGGGAAAGGGTTTAGTAAAGGAACTAGTGTAAATAACCCATGGACATGTACAACGATGTGGGGATTGACTTTGGGAGAAGGGGTGGGCTGGGTGTTTGGGAGCAAAGGGGGAAAAATTAGGACAACTGTAATAGAAAACCAATAAATAAATAAATAAATAAATTTTTAATGAAGTGCCTGTACTCTTTGAATTACTCAATTTGGAACCGCAAAAACCCCTTTAGAAAGACATGTTGCCCTGAAACATCTCGATCAATACTAGTTAGAAGTGTTAATGGGGTCACATTGCAAAACTAAAAATAAAATAAAAAAAAAAAAAGTAGGCTGAAAAACTTATCACACATTTTTAGCAATCACAATGGTTAAACACTGCTAAAACAGGACTTTTTAAAGGTCACTTTAAGTAGCAATATATAATGAAAAGTATTTGAAAAACAGGCAAATAAAGGGACCAACAGTCCTAACCTCAGGCAGTGGGTACTTGTAACTCCGTATAAAATATCCAGGTGAAAGCGAGAGGCTCTGCTAATCAGGTCAGAGGATTACACATAACTCTGTGATAACCAAAACCCTGTTGACAAAGATGCCAGTAAACAGTGTGGGAAAAAACTGTGTCATGAACCAAACAGGAATTGATACATTTTATACATGATTCATTCCCAATGTCTAACTGTAACTCAATTAATAATCAATCTAAGCAGATATTTGTTTATCTGCATACCTAAAAAGTTTACATATTGCAACTGGTCCAAAAGAAGGTTTAATTAAGGAGCTTCTCATTGGGAAAACAGGGGACCGTCTTATATTTACAGTCACGTGCTACTACGGTATACATGGTATTTGCTGTATATGAATGCCCATCTACTAAGCAACATGCAGCAACATCCAGCATTCAGCTTTGCTATGAGCAATTCCAATGCATGAAAGCCTATTTGGAAGTATAATTTTCAGCTGAAGTCTGCCTGCCAAATTTATAGGCTTGCTTAATGTAAAATATTCCATGCAGGACTTCCAGTTGCCCAAGAAGACTCCCACTGACTGCTAAAAATCAGTGAATAAAAAGCTTTGCTTTTTTCCTCTTTGAAGACAATCAAATATAAGATTGGATTTAATTCAGACTTTCTAGAACCCAAACTTAGTCCTTGTACTGTTGGCCTGCAAAGAAGAAAAGGACTGGATGTCACACTTAGTTAACACAACAGAAAGAAAATGCGGTCAAACTCTGACCAGGTGGCTCAGTTGGTTGGAACATTGCCCTGTACACCAAAAAGTTGCGGGTTCAATTCCCAGTCAGGAGAAGTATGGGAGGCCACTGATCAATGTCTGTCTGCCTCTCTCTCCTCGCCCCTTCCACCCTCCCTCCCTTTTCTCCCTTCCTCTCTCTAAAAGTAATAAATATATCCTTGGGTGAGGACTTTTTTTTAATACGTGGTCAAAAGTTCCCTAAAGCTCAGAAAGCATAAACATAGTCTGAGAGCTACGTGTGCCTATAGAGAAAGTCAACCTATTAACCCAAATCCACTCAACAAAAAAAATAATTTCCTGTTTCTAAGTGGGACTACTAAAAGTTATAAGTTAAACCTCTTTGACACATTTTTTTAATGCTACAAATGCCACCACAGAGTTCCAAGAGTTGAGGTTACCTCCTAACCAATGCAATTCCCATAAGATGAACTGGGAGGACATGTGCAAACACATGGTCATCAAAATGTCTTACAAGAAGCATCATTCCAAAAACCAGTTACTTCTCTGACTTTAGATAAAAAGAGCAAGGAAAGGAAGGAAAGGTTTGAAAATCTGTAACAACACTTGTATCTGGATTTAATCACAATCAAAACCAAAGAAAACTTAATTCCCCTTCAGCAGTGATTCCAAGTATAAATATGGCTTGACTCCTGGACCCACAGAGAAAACCCAGTTTGGCCAAGTATGACATTTAACTCTAAAGCTCAACATCCAAGGGTTTAAGTTCCTAACCGCACAGATGCTGCAGTACTAAGTAATTCAGGTTGCAGAATTTTCCCAGCATCTCAGTATTATACACATTGGAAGGACTATTTAAGTGGTTTATGTACCACCAGCTTCCATTTAAATGGTCAAAAGTACAAAGATACAGTTGTATTCTCTAAAATGAATGACAACAGTAGATCAACAATGTATTTTTTCCTTTAACTAGGCTTTTCTATGTTTAAAGAAAATATAAAACGTGTGTACCTTATTTCTCACACCGGCATCCCATAGGCTAGCCTCACCCCCCATAACAGTTTCCAAGGTGACAAAGGGTGTGAAATTACACATTCTAAGTAGGTTTTGAAACCAAATCACTAAAAGCCTCAAGATAAGATCTTTGACTAAAATAGCAGTAGGGGGTACTGTGCAATGTGGTTGTCGCAGTGTGGGTGGGCCCGCGTGCACGCAGACACACACACAACCTCAAAGACCCACAAGAGCATGTAACCCTAACTAAGAGCCCAGAAAAGGACTAGCGCTTCTGACAGAGGAAGTCCAAGAAGGGATGGGCCAAACATTTCTCCTGTGTCCAGGTTAACTTCTTCCCTCCTGTGAAACAGAGTTTGTAATTTGCATTCTTCCAACCCTGGTCACACCTCTGTCCAATCCTCCCTTGCCAGACAAGCAGGCAAGGAGGCGTGGTCTTCCCAACGACCAGAACCCAGCGAACATGAAGCACTAACTTTACCCAGGCAGGATGAGACGTGCATAAGGATAGTCTAGAGGTCCAGGAAAAGAAGGCTGTTTCTGGAAAGATAGGAGGGCACAGCCCCAGCCGGCAGAGGAACTGGAGGTGAGCCAGGGACAAGACGTGCCCACCTGTTGAGAGGATGGGGTGTTGGTACACATATAAACAGGTAACAAGGTTCCCTGGGACCACATGCCACTAGAGAGCAATTGCACGTGATGGGAAAAGAGATTTCGAGAGGATGGATGGAAGGCAGGTTCAGACAAGAAGTTCAAAGGAAGGGGGGCAGATGGGAGTGGACAATGTGTCCAAAAGTTGGCTAATGAAACTTGAAGAGCTTCACTCACGGAGTCCCTAAAGGGAAGTAGGAGAAAGAAAAAGCATAGGGGAAGGTCATTATGGAGCCTGGACTCCCCTGCTACTCACCTCTGCTCCCCACACTCACACGTACGCACAGTCACCAACGCTGATAAGGCTACCCACCTTTGCCAGGGGCACGCTCCTGCTGGTCGCCAGCTCATGCAGACTGCCCGCCTCCACAGGGAAGCCTGGTGGCCGCCCCCGAGCCTGGGGCAGTGCGGGGCCTCTGGCGGATGCCATCCAGCAGATGCACCAGCAAGATATTGGCGGGGAGCTCCTCCACTCCGCAACCCACCAGGACGCAGCACTCCGGGCAGCGCAGCTCGTGGCGCGAGCGGACTGTGCTCTCCAGACAGCGGCGACAGAAGGTACGCTGACACGGCAGCACCTCGGCCGCGGTGTCCAAGCGTTTCAGGCACACGGAACACTGCAGCAGATCCGGCAGGGACAGCTCATTCATGTCCTCGCCCGCGGTCGGGGCTGTGGCCGCCGCCGCCGCCGCCCGCCGGGCCTGTCGTTGTTGCCTTTGGTCTGCGCAGCTGGGGCAGCTGCCGTGGACGCGCACAGCCAGGATGCTCCGAGCAGCGTGGGGGAGGTGCCCGCGGCGCCTAAGTCACGGAGCCGGAGCGGGGCCCACCTCTGGCAGCAAGCATCAGGGTGGCGCCTGGGAGGCCGCTGGGGAGCCAGGCTTCTCCAGGACTTTCTTCACCCTGACTGGCAGCCCGAGGCTCCGTCCGCCGTGGCGTAGAGTGGCACACTGTCAGCCCTGCGCGGTGGGTATTTGTAGTTCCGCGCCCGCGAGCCAATTCCCTGCCAGAGGAGCTTCCCAGTCCTTCAGGGAGCTGCGCCTGCGGCTAACGGCTACACCTGTGCTGCGGTGTGTCCGCCCCGCGCAACGCTCAAGGGGAGTAGCCTGGCTCGGCACTCGGCGGGCTCCGCGCTCTTAAGTGGCCTCTCGTGGCCTGGAGCCCTGCAGCTGGAAATGCCGGGAGCGGCCGGCCGGGTACCCGAAGAGCAGCGTGAGCGCTTTCCAGCGCTGCTGCTGAGCCACACCGCCCCTGCGACGCCTTCGTGCACCTTGGACCCGCCTGCGATTAGCTGCCTAAAGCGCGTTCAACCAGACCCTTCCTCTTACTGTGCCGCAGGCACGTGAGCGGGGAGTGCGCGGAGGTCACCATCACTGAGAGGCGCAAGAAAGGAGCTGTCACGCCCGCTGGGCGCGCGGGGTGACTAGTCCTGCCCCTTAGGGCACCTAAAGGGTTCCTTGGAGCTCTGAGTGTGCCCTTCTGTGCAGCCTGGGCCCTGTCCCCTCTGGGGCCCCGAGTATCCCTTCGGTTTTCCGTGAGCCTCAGGAAGGGATGTTTCCTCCCAACACTGCCGCGAAGGAAAGGTTGGTAGTGGTCATCTCGACTGCCTCCTTGGCGAGCAGCTTAGGGACGTAGCCAACGCCCGGGCATCCTCTCCGATAAATCCCCGGAGTGCTCCCAGTCTGGGCCCCTTTTGATAGCGCGCAGAAGTGACAATCCCGGAGCTGTGCGTGCGGAGACGGTGCGCAAAACACGAGAGGAAGGCGTTGAAGTTGGTGAGGGTGCCTGTGGTCGGCTCCGGTTCTTCCCGGCGGTTGCTCGCCTTTCTCTGAGTCGCGGATTGGAGGCCGGCGCCGCTGCCCTCCAGACCAACACCTTCACAGAGGGCACGCTGCTCTGTCCGCCCCCCACCCCCACCCCCACCGTCCCCCACTCTCCGCGTGGCTGGCGCAGTGAGGGCGACTCCAGCGCCGTCTGGTGAACCCCGCTGCAATTTCTCCTCGGGAGGCCCAGAGGCGAGGACAGTCGCGTTCTCCTTCCCGACTCCTGGCTTCTGCAAGCGTCAGAGGAACGGAAGTACATACGGAGGACCAAGAACAGCCGAGAAGTTTGGTGGTGGGCTGGAGTCTACTGCGAGATTCCCTGCAGTGCGCTGCCCCCTCGTGGCCACTTTGTGTTCCCAGCAGGCCGGGTTCCCTCTCAGCCCAGCACAGACCTGGGTGGGTCCAAGGCTGCACGCTACAAAGTCAGGCTGTTGCCAGGGCCCGCCTAGCAGTCAGGCTAACCAGTGGTTTGTGAATTTAAGTGTAATTTTTATTTTAAACTTTTTAAAGAGAAAGTAATCTCTGAGGGTTAAATGCCAAGAACTTGCCTATGCATTATTTTATATAATCCTCTAAACGTCACCGTGAGATCATTGTTTTAACCTCATCGTACTTGTGAAGAAGGTGAGGCTTGTAGTTACAAAATCACTGAGGCTGAATTCCATTAGGTTTTGTATCTCCAGAGCCTAATGTATGGAAAGATCACATTCCATTAGAATATAAGCCCTAAAAGCTACGTATTTTTACACTGTAATATCCCCAGTGCCTAAAACAGTGCCTGGGCACATAGTAGGCTCTCAATAAATATTTGAATAATTAATGAAAAACGTCCTGGGAATCATTCATCACCTTGTGGTGACTTGAACACTCAGATGTTAGCATTTCAATTGCAGGTCTCCTGAGCTCATATCAATCCACTATTCCTGAAGACTTGGCTCCTGACAGCAGCAGGAGAACTTCCAGCCTGCTTTGTGGACATCTGTTAGTAGCGTAGATTTCTGGATGTGTTGTTCACACCAGCACTGGCAACTGTGTGAGACAAAAAGTATCCTGGAGCTGCCTGGCTAACTGGAACCTGGGAATAGACTTCCCAGGAGGGCCAGGAAGGAAATGTATGTCCCGGTGCACAGAAATGCCTTCACATTATCCTCCTTCTATGGCTCAGGAGCAGCAAAGGGGAATTTTCCAAAGAACCTGTTAGCAGCTGCGGAAAAACCAGCACCAGGTGTTAACCTAGGTTCAGCAACCTCAGTTCTTGAATTCTGGCTAAGAATTCAGAGCCAAGACTCAAATTATAAGAGAAATTTTATTTAGAAAATCACAGAGGTAGAAGTGAGCCATAGTTGAAATGGGCTCAGGAAACAATTTATAGCAAAAGAAGGACCCCTTGGAGTTTGGGGGAGGTGGGGGAGGGAAAGATACAGGCCTTGAAAGACCAAAAAGGGAGGAGAGGTTCCAGGCATGGGGAGAGGAGAAGAGAGGGAGAGAGAGAGAGAGCCAGGCACCTTAAGAGACTAAAGGAGGTTCAGGCCTGAGAAGAAAAGGAGGAGAGGGGAGGAGAGAGCAGGAAGAGGAAGAGAGAGGGGGAGAGCAACTTGGAGAAAGAAAGAGGTGGGGAAAGGCACCATGTGCTCTATAGAGGGTGCTCCAGAGAGAGAGTGACACTTGGTCCTCTGTCTTGAGGGTATTCATCTAGAGGTTTGGTGTGTGTGTGTGTGGGTGGGTGGGTGGGGTCCAACAGAATATTCATTAGCTTTCCAGGTGTGTCGTCTGATTGGTCGGTGCCAAGGGAGGGGTTTATTGGTCATTGCAACTGGTCGTGATGTTAGCCATGGTTTGGCTCCATCTGGTTTTGCTGCTGTTCTTGGCCTGGAGCTAAAACACAGCTGAGGACTTCCGGCCAAGATGGAGGCACAGACAGACACACTGCGTCTCCCTCCACAATTAAGAAGGAATACAACTACCTCAAAACTAGAAACAACCAGAAGTTCCAGAAAACCAAACTGCATGGAAGTCCAGCAAACAAAGATATAGAGGAAATAATCATCCGGACAGGTAGGAGGGGTGGAGCTGGGGCGGAGAGGATGTGGTGTGGCAGCAGCAGCGGCAACAGCAGCAGCAGGCTGGCAGAAAGTGCAGTCACGTGTTTTAAAGTCAGGAGGAACACCTGGGGAACATTCCCAGCTCCTCACCGGACCTTGAAACTCACAGTCCCAGCACCGGGGAAAATCAAGCCTCATTGCTTCTGCCTGTGCAGACCAGTGGGGGTTGGGGTGGAGGCAGAGACTGCCGGTCTCTCAGCAGAGTCCACAGACCAACCCACTCTGGGAACAACAGCCAGGGTAGCAGCTAGAGAGGCACCAGTCCGGTGCGGAAGTGGGAGAGGTACCTGGAAAAGGGGCGAGTGCTGGGCAGGCGGCATTGTTCCCTCTCACACCGCTCCCCCACATACAGTGCCACAACATGGTGAAACAGGTCTCCCTGTACTGATGAATTTCTAAGGCCCCGCCCCTTACAACGTAACAGGAGTGACAGCTCTATCTGGGACACAGAGGCAAACAAACACAGGAGCCTGTCAGAATAAGGAGAAGAGAAGGATGGCTCAAAAGGGGGAATGGATCAAGGTTCCAGTGGGAGAACTAAGCGACAAGGAGATAGCCAGCCTAACAGATGATGAGATAGACAACCTAACAGACGCAGAATTCAAAACATTAGTGATAAAGATGCTCACCGGCTTGACAGATATGCTCGAGTATGGAAAATGCATAAGAGAAGAAGTGAAGGCTATGCTAAGTGAAACGAAGGAAAATCCACACAAAATCAATGGTGAAAGGAAGGAAACCAAGGTTCAAATCAATAATTTGGAACATAAGGAAGAAAAAAACAGTCAACCAGTACAGAATGAGGAAGCAAGAATTGAAAAAAGTGAGGGAAACGTTCCAAATTTTGTGAAGAAGATAGACATACAGGTATGGGAAGCACGGAGGGTCCCAAGCGAGCTGGACGCAGAGGGGACCACACCAGGATGCATCATGATTGAGATGCCAAAGGTGAAAGACAAAGAGAGAGTCCTGGGGGCAGCAAGAGAGAGGCAGAGAGTTGCCTACAGGGGTTTTCCTATAGGACTGTCAGCTGATTTCACAGAGGGCACTTTGCAGGCAGGAAGGGACTGGCAAGCAGTATTCAATGTTATGAAAGGCAACCTGCAACCAGGACTACTCTGTCCAGCAAGACTAGAATGGAAGGGCAGATGAAGGGCTTTCCAGACAAGGTAAAGCTAAAGAAGTTCATTACCAAGCCATTATTATATGAAATGTCAAAGGAACTTACTTAAGAAAAAGACCAAAACTATGAACACTGAAATGACAACAAACTAACAACTATCAACAACTGAATCTAAAAAAACAAAAAACAAAATCCAACTAAGCAAACCAGAATAGGAACAGAATCATAGGTATGGGGATCATTTAGAGGGTTATCAGCTGGGAGATGGGAGCGGGATAAATGGGGAAATGGTGCAGGGACTAAGAAGCATAATTGGTTGGTACAAAATAGACGGGGGGGGGGGGTTAAAAATAATATAGGAAAGGGTGAAGCCAAAGAACATATGCACAACCATGGACATAAACTAAAGGGGGTGGAATTGCTGGAGGGAAGGGGGGTACTGGGCAGAGGGGAGCAAAGCAGGATAAATTGGAACTACTGTAACAACATAATCAATAAAATATACTTAAAAAAAAAAAAAAAACAGCTGAGGCCTAGATGTCATCTCCAGGGGTTACTGCTTAAGGGAGTGGTTGTACAAGGGCTTGTAGTTTTGCCTGTTGTTAGGCACTGGGGCTCTCTGCCCTGGTAACCCTCTGCACCTGGCCCATAGGTTCCTGTTCTGCTCATACCTACCTAACTGCCTACTACAGACACACAATGCTTAATCCAAAAGCAAGTGTCAGGGAGACAAGACACAAGGGGGAGCAGGAACAGGGAGCCCTCAGACACTGGGAAGGCTGGCAAAGAACAGGGCTACCTGTGATAAAACATCCTGGGTGCTTTTGGTTGCCAGCAACAGAAACCATCTTAAGCTAGGTTTTCCAAGGAGGATAATAGATTATGAGAATCAGCACCCCCGACTGAGGGCCAGGTAACTACAGACAGCCCCCTATGCTTCTTGCTCTGCCCACTTCTCTATGTGATGATGGGCTCTTTCCCTCTCTTGCACCAGCACCTCTACTCCTCAGCCTGCATGTTAGGAAATGTGGTCAGAGCCTCTACTTCCCAGCTTGCATAATGGGAAACATGGTGCAAGCTCCAGAAGCACTTTATCCGTGGCTTCAGCCACTGACAAAAGGCACTCTTCTGACTGTCCCAGGCTGCAATTTTAAAACCCTAGCAATCAGGCTTGACCCAGACAGTCACTCTCTGGACCAATGTATGCTGACTATAGGAGTAGGATCATCTGAAACCTGGCAGAGCTATCAGGAGTCACACAGAAGGGCAAGTGGCATGTGGGGAAACCAGAACCATCCCTCTGTCCTCAACTTCCCTCTCTACTATATGCAACTGGGGCCACACAAGAGCAAACACAGGGTGGCTGAACCCCACCTTTCTCAAACTTCTGCTTCCACTCTCCCTGTCAGCCCCTGCCTTAAGCTGCTCCCACAGCACAGACAGGCTGCGCAGGGCGAGGCTAGGCCATGAAGTATGGCAGGACTGCAGTGAGCTGTGCCTGCACCTTGCAGAGCGGGTAAATGCTGTCCAGCCCCAGCCTATCACAGACTGTCTTGAGAAAATAAGGGCCCAGCATTGCTACTTTTCAAGAGAAGTTGGAAGGCACTTTTTATGTGAGATCACCTAATGCTCAAAAATTGGCAAGCAATTCGGCTCTCAGAGAAACACCATATTAGCCAAATAAAATGAATGTGTAACCAAAATGGCCCACAGGCCTCCAATTTGCAAGTTATGGTTGAAGTAGCCAAGTAAAATGCACTATAGCGTAAAGGAATTTAAGGGTGTGAACTAAATAGTTGAAGTATTACAGGTACAGTTTTATATTACTCAGTTAAATTTGCACATGTTCAGTAGTCAATCATGTAAGTAAATGATTGAGGAGACCTGACTTAACAGTCATTCTCATGAAAAGATCTTGGGAATCAGGTGACCACAAGCATAATGTGAGCCAAAATGAGTCATCAGTAGTATGGCTGCCTAGGAAAGTAATGAAATCTTAGGATGCATTGACGGAAGTTAAGATTGGAGATATGAAAAGAAGTAATCTCATTAAACCTCAGACTTGTCAGGTCGCATTTGTGGGATTACTTTCAATTCTGGGAACAAATATTGATGAGAGGGTGGTAAGGGATCTAGAGACCTCCTCCTTGAATTTAGGATGAAGAAAGTGTTTCTTTCCAAAGGAAGAGCTAGAGGAGACAAAATGGGTAGCTATATGTCAAGGTTTGGATTGCCCGAGGTCTGAATTCCTTCTTAAATGTGGGTGATTCTCCATTTGGTGAAAGTGAGATTTCTTTTTTTCAGCTAGGATATGGGGATGTGGCTCAGGTTCAGCCAATCAACAGCTGTCCACAGCCTCCATTCCCTGGGAGAGGGAATGGAGGTGGCAGGTAAAGCAGCACGGAGTTCCAGACTCAGGGGCTGACAGGTAAGTATGGCAGTGCCTGAGCAGCAGTGCCCTGAGTCTGGTGATCCAAGTGATATCTCAGGGGGAGGGTCTGACAGTTGGTACCAGACATGACTGGGGTGGTGAGCCTGGGCTGTGGCCCCTGCTGCTTTGCCTGCTTTTCTGGTGACCCTATGAATTTTCCAGTTTTATTTCATTTGTTTTGTTGTTGTTGTTGTTAAATCAGCCAGAGTCAGTTTCTGTTGTATGCAACAGGGAACTCTAATTGATAAATTATTTATTATCAATCAGAGACCAATAAAATTCCTCAATATGAGATAATTTTCACCATGCTGAACAACAACTCCTCTTGGCCTTCATGCTGGGAGGGTATCAAAGTGAGCCACTCAAAGCACCATTTGTTCATTCAACGAACTGTTCCTGAATGCATTCTCCATGTCTGGTGCCAGGTGGACCAGACAGGCAGTGTGGCGCTATGAGTAGGGCCTGTCTCTGGGTATGAAGGAACCTCTGGCTGGTCTAACTCAGGCAAGTGACATCACTTCTGTCAACCTCAATTCCATCTTCTGTAAACTGGAAGATGAAAATATTCCACTTCCTTTTAGGCATGAGATCCTTGAAATCTTGATATTAAATAACACATTGAAAAAGTGTATTAGTTTTCCCTTGTTATAAGCAGAAGAATTAAAATGAATTAAATGAATTAAAGTTACAGGAGATAGATTTCAGCTAAATGTAGAGAAGGGCTTTTTATTAGGCTGAGTTGTCCAACAAAGCACTGGCCATACCATGAAGTAGGAGTTCCCATCACTGAAAGAATTAAAGCACAATTGTGTCTTAAGGAACCTTGTAAAAAAGATCAATTTTCATCTCCTCTACCCTCTCATGAAGCACCTCTGTAGTGGATGGATGGTACTGGCCAGCCCAGCACCCACTCTTTAGAAGAACCTCTCCATCCCCAGTCTATGTGACACTACACCTGTGTCCCCAAAAAGCCATGTGGCCTCTTCTGGCCAATCAGAATCGTTCACCACTGGGATGAGTAGTTCAGGGCAGGCACATAACTAAGCAGCACCAATGAGCTTCTAAACCAAGATTTGACATGTAGATGTAGGTATTGAAGGAGGAGGAAAGTTCTCTTTTCTTTTGATTCTGAGCCTTGAAGAGGTAGACCTTGAGACTTCAGTAGCCACCTGTCCTGCCACATGAAAAAACTGGAGTATAGGTGAGAGTGGGGGAGAGGAGGAGGGGGCAGTGGAATAGAAAGGGAGAGGGAAGAGAAAGAAGAGGAGGAAGAGTGGGAAGAGGAGGAAGAAGAGGAGGAGGAGGCAAGAGAGAATCCTAATGATTCATTTGACCATTTGAATCCATGGGTGAATCTGTGCCTAAATCCTATGTGAGCCATTATAAACCTGCTTTTGCTTAAGCTGGTTTGAGCTGAACTTCTGTCGCTTGCAGACAAATGAATTACAACCAAAGCATGCCTTCTTGTGGCTGTCCTGACCCCATGAGTTACCTAGGTATCCAAGTTTAGAACAGAAGCCCACCTTGAAAATGTTCCTCACTTCATTCTCTCATATACACCTAGTTACCAATGTTTGCAGCTTTCTAACATCATAATAGACTTGGCATTCCCCAACTGTCTCCCATTTAATTCGCATCTCCATTCCCATCACTGCCAATTCTGTCTCTCAGTCTCTAATTGAACAACGGTTCCTCTCTCCTCAGCTGCTCCCCCACCCATCTGTCTGCACTGCAGAGCCGGCCTTACTCCCTGGCTTGCAGGGCTGTGCCTCCTCCTTGGCTGTTTCTCTGGTAGGTGTGACTTTCCCCATCTTCCAAGGTCCTTCCCAAATTGACCACCGCTTACCCACCTGTGTGGGTAAACTCAGCTGCAAGTTTCTGCTTCTTGTTGAAATTCCATCTAGCTCACAGACTACCTCCTCCAGGAAACCTTTCCTGATTGCCTCTCTTTTGAATATCCTTGGCTCTTTTTCCTTGCATCGTTCACATTCTGCCTTACCTTATATTTATTTTGTAGTGGTGGTACAGCCCTTACCAGCCCACAAACTCCTCAAGAGCAAAGACTATTCTATTGGTCTTTAAGACCCATCAAGAAAAGTCCTGAGCATACTAGGCATTTAATAAACAAAGATCTGCAGAGTTGGGCTAAACTGAATTTGGAGAGACTAAAACAATTGACCTCTAAATTTCATTTTACTCCAAAACTGTATGAGATTGTGACTTTCTGTTGTACTTTCTTTTTATAAGAAGAAATAAAGCTTTCAAAATGAATTTCATGTAGTATATATTGTGAGTGCAGTCATAAGGTAATAATAGCAAGACTCTTAATAGCTAAGGAACTCACCATCTAGTATTTAGAAAGTCTGCATCTGTAATGTATAGAGAGAAGGTGGGTGGGGAGTATACCCCACCACTTCATCCAGACTCCTAGGACCTGCTCAGCAAACACCTGACTTTCGACATTAGGTATCTTTTCTCTGCAAACACATGGACTTCTCTCCACTTAATATCCACCCCACCAAATCCTTATCTATTGGTTCCTTCTCCTGAGCAAACCCTCACCCCAGGGTATAATGAGCTTTTCAAGTCCATTATCCATATATGTGAGCACCCATTTGTCTTGTAGGGCACTGTCCTCCGCCCCAGAAAATCAGTGAGGAGAAAGTTTAAAACCAGCTTTCAGGATCTGCAGTCTGTTTATGGACAGAAACATGTTACAATGAAGGGCAGAAATGAGAGTCACCCAGGACTGCTCCAGAGCACAGGTGCTACAACCTGGTGGGTGGACTAGACTGGCCTGGGCTGAAGAAGGGTAGAGGACCACCCCCTCCCTTCGTCAGGGAGAAGAACTTCCACAAGGTCAAAGGTGCAGCATGAGGAGCAGAAAAGCGACCCCACTGGCAGGAGAATGGGAACCAATGGGTTTGAAGAGTCACTCAAAGGCATAGAGTGGACATGCCAGAAAGTCAAGCTAAGTAGATTCGCGAAACCCTGGAGACCTTGAAAAACCACTGAGAGGCTCTCCCAGGAATTGCAATGTTTTAGGAAGGCTTACCTAGGCAACCCAGAAGGCAGCCATTTTGGCAAGGAGATGCCCTTGAAAGACACAAGATTAGAACTCATTGGGTTAAAAAATAACAGAGGGTGCACAACAACATGGGTATATTTAATACCACTGAACACTTACATGGTTAATATGGCAAATTTTGTGTTACATATATTTTACCACAATTAAAAATAAGTACAAAAAGTAAAATAACAAAGGAGTAGTGACTCGGGATCTAAGAAAGAGCCTTGGCCTGCAGAATGGTGTGCAACAAGTGACTGGAAATAGGAAACAAAGTTAGAGCGATCCTGGAGGGAGCACTGACTGCCAGGAATAGCCCATGCTCTCTGTGTGGGTAGCCCTGGCTGGTTTAGCTCAGTGGATTGAGCGTCGGCCTGCGAGCTAAGTGTCGCTGGTTCGATCTTCCAGTCAGGGCACATCAGAGAAGGAAAACTCTGACTCCAAAAAACCTCCGCTGCCTTGCGGCATACCTCTTCAGAGGAAAGGCTAAGGGAGTAAACCCCGACAGAAAATCCGGAGCCGGAGTCCCTAAGGCGGTTTGACGTTGTAGTCAACACCGGCAACTCCTGCGGCGCACCTGAAGCCAAGCTGTATTGACTCCGTCTTTCCCTTGGACCCTTCAGCTGCGAAGAGAGGGGGGGTCTGCTGCATGGGCAACAGCAGACCCTCCATATCACCCTGCCCAGGCTCTGTAGCTTCAGCTTCACTGGAGAGGACACTCCAGCGTCATCGCAAGATGTCGATTCAACACGGGAGGAGACAGATACCGTGTCACTCCCGAGTCGGACTGCACAACCATTCTCGGCGGTGCAGATAGACTCTTAAGAAGCTACACCATCGTCTCTCGAGACAGACGGCTGCCGACGACAACTGTGTGGGTAGGCTCGCTTCATCCTCCACATAGACTTGTGAGGTGAGCAGGAATGTGCTGCCTCCATGTTACAGGTGAGGAAATTGAGGCAAGGAGAGTAAAAGTGACTTGTTCAAGGTCACACAGCTACTCAGTGGAAGATCAAGATTTGCATCCAAAAAGTAGCACTCCAGAGTCTATTTTATAGCTACTCAACCCCTGGAGCTCAGGAATAAAGGGGAAGCTAAAAATGCACACTTGAAAACATCAGCTTACAGGCCCTGGGAAGCCCCAGGGGAGTGGATGCTTCCATCCATGGGGAAGACAGGAGGAAAACTTTTACAGGTCAGAGCCCTGGGGAGCACAGTGCTTCTAGGGAGTGGGGGAAGAAACAGTGAGCACTAAGATGGTCTGGCCACAGGGTCATAAAAAACTAAAAGGGTGGTAAGAACATTCAGTCACCTCACTAGTCTCCACACCGAGGAAAGGCCAGTGAGAAGGTGTCACCGACTCAAAGCCCTGCCTGATACCAGCAGTGTATACCTGCAAGCCTCAGGATAGCCATACACATTCACAACTGCCTCAGCATCTCTCTCTATGCAGCCTGCTGCACTCCCAGCAGTGTGCTGTCCAGCCAGGATCAGGGACTACAGAGTCAACCAGTCTTGAGGTTAAGCCTCTTTCCAACATGATCAGTTCACAGTCTGCAAGTTACCTAGGATGTCTATGGCTATTGATTTAATATGAGATGAGTTCAACCTGCCTTGCCATTTATATAGGGGCTCAGTGAACAATATGTATGGGTTGGGGCTGTCAAAACCCTGCTCATCTGCTCTCAGCCTTCACTGTCCCAACCCATGCCCAGCACCCAGCACCTAGCACCTTGCGCCAGAGGTCTCTCTGCACTTGGGAGCTTTCTCTGTCCACCTGAAGCCTACTCTGCTTGCATCCATGTGGCAGGCTCTAAAGGCCAGGGATGACCTTCATCAGTGGCAGAAGACATCTCTCTTTGCCCCTTGGGAAAGATAACTCTCTAGTGGTTCTCCAAGGCCACCACAAGTTTAAGCTTTGCCTATCTAGCTCTTCATTGACTGACTTTGCCTCTCTGCATCACTTTCCCACACCCCTGCAGATGTTCCCTGGGATCCCCTCCCAAATCAGCTGCTTTTCCTCAAATCCTGCTTCTGGGAAAACACAAACCAAAGCAGTGTGTGCAATTCAAGCAAAGAGTAGGTATTCAATAAATGTAAACCCCTTCATGAAAAGTGTTTTCGTCCTGTTTCCCCTCAAAACTATATGTGTTCTTTTCATTTGGACTTTACCCCTTTGTTCCATGAAACATAGGTGCTCTCTTTCCCTTTTCTGAATCTAAGCTCTGAGTATCCTGATTGAGGTTGGTATCTTCCCCACTAGCAAGCAGACTAGCAAGCACATGGTTACACACAGAAGAACCTCAGGTAACACTTTCTGGATACACCTTGTGAAATAGAAATGCCTCTTCTCATTGATCAGACACAGAGGGAAGAGAGCAGGAGGAACCATGGATACCCTGAACTAAAAAGGGGAGTCCAGAGGGCTCATTTAAGGGGCCAGATAACAAGTTTTAGTTTAGGCAAATGAGTTGGAGATGGTAGGAGGCCAGGGAGGTGCAGATGTCTGGAAGTTAGTGATGGGATTCAAACAGAGCTCCAGAGGAAGATCAGGGCTAGAGATATGAACTTAAGAGTCATTTTCCTGGAAGTGATGGATAAAGCTTCAGGTGAGAAGAATAAGCACTGCTTCTTCCTTCAAAACCTGCAGGGAGGAATCTTTACAACTTTCTGCACAGAGAAGTGTGGAGGAGCCTGCAGCAGGGGGTCTCATTAGTCACTCTCAGTTACTCAGAACACTTTCCATCTGCAGGTTGCAAAATGCTTTACAGACGTGATTCAGTTTTACACAAATGTTGCCATGCCCATTACAGAGAGCATGATAGAGGAACATTCTCTAGCTTACAAAATATGTGCCATTTTGCTTTTTGAAGTGGCTACTCTATGTAATTGCAATGTAATGTTATTGGTCCAAGTACGGGATATGGTATTGCTCTTCAAGGTCTCACCTTTCTTTCTTAATGTTAAGATACCTGGTTAAGAGAAATTAACTACTTTTCAACCTGAGTAAGTTTCTCCATGTGAGCTGGTAGCCTGTTTATTGTGTAGGTGAGGCTCAAGATGATTTGGGTCAGGGCTTCTCCGTGCCAGGAAGAAATGTTTGATTGCTTCCTTTGCTTATGGACAGATGAGACTGGCAGGTACCCACTGCCTGGGAGTGGGAGGACATCCTTTAAAACCATTTTTGTAACTTATCTTCCCCAGACCTCCTGGCTTGTGAAGCTGAGAGGCTCGAGCCTGTTTTCAGAGTCTCAGCTTTCACTAAGATACTTTTTTA
Source organism: Furipterus horrens (assembly GCF_987537825.1). Taxonomy (NCBI): domain Eukaryota; kingdom Metazoa; phylum Chordata; class Mammalia; order Chiroptera; family Furipteridae; genus Furipterus; species Furipterus horrens. The sequence goes on from NW_028327173.1 coordinate 102,954,801, forward strand.
ACTGCAGTGTGCACCCAGAGCACAAGTGGTCACCTATCCAAAAGGAAGTGCTGTTGGTCTGATAGCCCAGGTCTTGGTGGTCATGAGAGCACTGACCTAGCTGAATATGTAGCTGAGGCTGGAAGACCTTTCCTCCCCAACCTCCCAGTACACAATGGCTGCATGTGTGCAGGTAGTATTAAGAAATGCCACCTGGAGAGTACCATTGGCTGAAGGTGGCCTGAGGGGAGGGACTGGCCCCCCCGGAATGTCTTATGGTGACCCACAACTGCCCCAGTTGCAAAAGAGAATGAGTCCAGGCCCTTAGCAGATTTGGTCATACTGGGCGAGCATCTACTGTGGTCCTCCCCCTTCTCTTACAAACCAGCAGTCAGGACAACTGCCACTCTTCAGGACTCCTGGGGCCAGCAGGGCCAGCATAAGAAGCAATGGTAGCAGGTGCTAAGAGTCTGGCGTAGGCTCTCACACCCTCCAGTTCTCCCTCTGCATGTCTTCGAAACAGAGCCAGCCCCTCAGACTAAGATGATGCAAACAGAGATCCCAAGACAAACTTCTGGACTTAATTTGACTAGGTGGGGGCTTGACTGATTATTTGAAACATTAACAACATTTTAAACATGAATTTGTTCAAAATGATGGAACAGGTCATTCAATAAACAAATCATAACTTATTCAATTCTAAAGCAACAAACATTTTACTCTGATGAGACATTTCCTCATTACTGACTGCAGTTTCCATAGCATTGAGACATAAATATTTCAAATTCCTTGGGGGTACTAAAAATAATCCTATAGATAGTTGTCTATGTTTTCTTTCACAGTCTTCAAAAGAATTATAATAAATTCTCTCCTCCAACTAGGATACATAACACATTTATTTAGTTTGGCTCAAGATTTTGGAAAATACTTAAACTTGTATGCATGGTACAGTTATTAAGCTAAAGCATTTCATTGGTAATAGGCTTAACACAATAAAGATAATCCTTTATTTAAATTATAGTCATAAGCTATATGAATGAAAATTGAATATAAAAACATTTTCAGAATAATTACTGTATAGTTGACATTGAATAATATTTAATATCTGAATTCATGTCTTGGCAAAAGTACATCCTAAATCATCCAAGGGGACAATGTCAATTATAACTAAAAACAGTGTGTTTTCTAGAAAAGTGTAAACACTTTATGACTAGTATAAAGCTAAAGTAGAATAATCAATCTCATGAGAAAGAGCAATGGAATCTTTTCACTGATAAGACAATATTTACTCCCTTTTGAGGAAAATTTAGAATTGTGAATCAACCAAGTGTTGTTTTTACTCCAAGCTGTGGTGAAACACATAGACCTTTCTAGAATACAATGTATACTGAAAGTTTGTGTGTGCTTCCAGGAGCATCATTTCCAGAGATGTCAGGACTCTTACATAGTTGCTGGCATTTCTCCAGAGACACCATCAAAAGATGGACCTCAGGCATTTCTTGAAAAGCCAGGTCACAGCCTTCTGTGTGCTTAGGACGATGCTTCCCAAGAAAACTTCATGAAGGCTGCATGGGTGACTCAGTTACAGAATCATAGACTCAAGTTAGAATGTGCCCTCACTCAGCCTTTCTTGCTGACACCAACACTGCTGCAGCGCGGTGGTCCAGACCTCTGCATGGATACAGCCAGTGTGCTGTATCCGCAGGTGCCACTGAATGGAGAGTCCCACATGCAGAGCCTGCAGCCACCTTCCAGCAACTTTTACCTACTTTTTCTTCTCTAAGCAACTGGGAATGAATGTCATCCCTGACCACATGACTCTACAAATATTTGAAATCATGACTTTTTGGTGTGCTTTTTGCTAGGAAGTCATCTAGTGCACCTGGTGTGAAATCTGTTGGCATGCTTGCTCTTACCCAGAACAGGAGCAATCTTTGTAGGCTGTGTCATAGGAAGTCATAGTAAAATGTTCCAGTTACATATTGCCATATAATAAAACCACCACAAATTTAGTGGCTTAAAACAATGGTAGTATTTATTTTGTTCACACATGTGTTTGGCAGTCTCAGTGGGAATAGATTCTCTCCTCCACTCTGCTCAAAGGTGGTGCAAGGCTGCCAAGCCTGGCCTTCAGTGCTCATATATGTCAGCTGGGGCTGTCTGCCAGAGTGCCTACATGCAACCTCTCCACGTGGCCTGGGTCCCAAGGCGGGTGTACCCAGAGAGTGGGCTGGGTGGAAGCCTCATCACCTCAGGGATCATAAAAGAACATTTTCTCTGTATCCCATTCATTCAAACTGTCACAAGATGTAGTCACAAGAGCTCACCCAGGTTACAGAGCTGGGGAAATACATTCTACCTCTGATGGGGAGTGGCCAGGTTTTAGAAGATAATATGGGATTGCAAATATTACTGTAAAAGTACCATCTCCCAAATACAATGGATTTGCAACTTCATTCTAGTTCCAATAATGGTAAATGCCATCTGCCTGTGTTAGGGGTTCAGAGTCCATCAAGCCTTACTATAATTTCCAACATCTCAGTTCCATTTTCCCTAGAATAGCCCCATCCACTCACAGAACTTTTGCTGTTTTCCAGAAAAGCAAGCCATGAATCCTCCTCACCAAGTACTCCAGGAGGACAGCTACTCAGGCATTATTGGACAAGTAGAATTGTGTTTATAATCCTCTTTATGCCTGTTGTACAAAAATCCCTGTGCGTATTGGATTCCAGCATCCTTATTCTACCTTCCAGCACTTTGTTACAAATAAGACTCAGAGACAGAAGAACCTTCCTGAGTTCCACAGTCACTTAGCAGAGAGATACTGTTTGCCTCAGAAGAAGTGGTAGGCTTTGATTTTCAGGGCATATTCTGAGCATTTGACACAGTGCTGGGGGAAAGAAGAGCTGTGAGATTCATATGCTCAATTTTCCATATTTGGGGTGGCAGAATTTAAAATCAGAAGTTCTTTTTATGACGATAATAACAGAAGGACCATAGAAAGATGTAATAATCATTCCAAGACCATTATCTTCAGGAAAAGAAAATTGATTCAATTTTAATTTACCTAATTACAGCAGGATTTGTGGAGTTGAATCTCTGATCTATTGATATAAATTAAATATAATTTGCACCTACATTTATGAAGTCTTATTTTGCCCATAAAGTATGAGATAGTAAATATTCATATCACATAAACAGAAAATATATTTTCATTAATCAGCAATAAGTTGAATTTGAAAAAACAGTCCAATTAAACTTGTAACAAATAAATAATTGGTCATTATAAACCTATTAGTGCTCTTGGATTTTCTGAGTCTGCCTGTCTTTGAGTAATTGCTTGCCTATTTACTTATGTTATTTATAATTAAATACAAAAGTCATTTTAAAATGCCATTAAGGACCCGAGCTAAATTCATATATAAAATTCAGAGTTAGAGCTCCTGCTTCTTCTGCATCTCTTTAGGTCTCTTGGTGCCCTACATTGCACAGTAGGGCAAAGCATAAGGGGAATGTGCTGAAGGTTCAGAACAGTTAACACTTGTCTTTTTTTAATTTTAATTGTTTATATTTTATATTCTATTGATTATGCTATTACAGCTGTCCTGATTTTCCCCCTTTGCCCCCCTCTATTCAGCACCCACCACTCCCTCATGCAATACCCCCAGCATTTTTCATGTCCATGGGTCATATGTATAAAAGTTTTTTGGCTACTCCATTTCCTGTACTGTACTTTATATCCCCATGGCTATTCTGTAACTACCTATTTGTACTTCTTAATCCCCTCACCTCTTCACCCATTTCCTCACACCCTTTCCATCTGGCAACCATTAAAATCCTCTCTGTATTCATGATTCTGTCTCTGTTCTTCTTGTTTGTTTTTTAGATTCAATTGTTGGTAGATTTGTATTTTTTGCCATTTTATTGTTCATAGTTTTGATCTTCTTCTTTTTCTTAAATAAGTCCCTTTAACATATATAATAATGGTTTGGTGATGAAGAACTCTTTTATTTTTTTCTTGTCTATGAAGCTCTTTTTGCCCGTCTATTCTAAATGATAGCTGTGCTGGGTAGAGCAATCTTGGCTGTAGGTGCCTGCTTTTCATGACTTTGAATACTTCTTGCCAGTCCCAACTAGCCTGCAAAGTTTCTTTTGAGAAATCAGCTGACGGTCTTATGGGAACTCCTCTGTAGGTAACTAACTTTTTTCTTTTGCTGCTTTTAAGATTCTCTCTTTATCTTTAACCTTTGGTATTTTAATTATAATGTGTCTTAGAGTGGGTCTCTTTGCATCCATCTTGTTTGGGACTCTGTACTTTCTGGACTTGCATGACTATTTCCTTCACCAAATTAGGGAAGTTCTCTTTCATTATTTTTTCAAATAGATTTCCAATTTCTTGCTCTTCCTCTTCTCCTTCTGATACCCCTATGATGCAAATGTTGGACCTCTTGAAGTTGTCCCAGAGGCTGCTTATGCTACCTCATTTTTTTAAATTCTTTTTTATCTTGTTGTTCTGATTAGTTGTTTTCTGTTTCCTTATGTTCCATATCATTGATTTGATTCTCAGCTTCATCCACTCTACTGTCATTTCCCTGTAAATTGTTTTTTTTATTTCAATTAGTATATCTTTCATTTCTTAGGATCTTTTTTATGCTGTTTAAGTCCTCACTAAGTTCCTTGAGCATCCTTATAACCAGTGTTTTGAACTCTGCATCTAATAGATTGCTTGTCTCCATTTTGCTTAGCTCTTTTTCTGGAGTTTTGATCTCTTTCATTTGGGCCATATTTCTTTGTCTCCTCATTTTGGCAGCCTCCCTGAGTTCACACTTTTCATTGATAAAATGATAAACTTCCTCAAAAGGAGGTCCACACTTTTCAAGAGTCCTCCATTATGTTCATTCATTCATTTGTTCATTCACTCATTTGAGAGACATACTGAGCACAGCCAGGCAGTTGCTAAGGAAGCACTGCCAGTAAGACAGGACTCCTCCACTCTGGTACAGAAAGCAGAGAGCAGGTACTAAGTAAATATTTATTAAATAAAAGAATCAAGCACGGAGGAGGCATAGGAGGTACTAAATAAATATGTATTAAATAAAAGAGCCAAGTAATGGTAGAAGTTTTAAAAGTGCCATCATATAATATGAATTAGGCAGCACATATGCCCCAAAATACCCTAAATTTTTCAATGGTACCCCAGTATAAGGGGACTGGGATTGCTAATGCATGACCCTTCCTAGCCTTTTCCTTGTCACTGGAGGCTACAGGATTCAGGTTCTGCCCCTCAGTGCCCTCAGAGACAAGATTTTCTAACCCATTTCTTTGGCTTTGTAATAGAGAGAAGAGAGGAATTGGAGATCACAGAAGGGAAGCACCAGAGGTGTGGATAAAGACTCAGACAGGAGTTCTGAGTGGAGAAGAGAAGGGGACAGGAGCTGTGGTATATCAGAAGGGTGACCACACATCCGATTTGCCCAACCTATGTGTTTCCTCTTGTGCTTTGCACTGTGTCAACTTAGCTAAACAAGAGCTCTGCTTTCATAATTATTTTCCTGTATGGCTCTAGGTTAAGGTTGGCACAAAACAAATATGTGTAAGATTTAGAAGACAGAGGCAAATTAGCAGGCTAGCCCTCTATGCTGTGAAGATCAATGGAGGGCCAGGTGCCACTGCATTCCCACCCAGATCTGGGATCTGGTTTTGTGGTTGGGGCAGAGCCTAGCCCCTTGGGGTCCTGGCCAGTGTATATGCAGCATGGTGCAGAAAGGCTTTTTTTGCAGGTCGGCCCTGTGTCTGAGATTGAAGCTAGTGAGAGACAGAGATGATTCCAATTTGACCTTGCTCTTTCTTATGTGACCTTCAGCTTTCCTCCTAATTGCCAGTTGCATCAACCTCAGATCAACACCAGAAGCAGCAGCAGCAGCCTGGAATTAGACTTCTTCATTAGCTCACACCCCTTATTCTGCATCACTCCTAGTGGCTATGCCCCTCTAATTGAAATCCGACCAACACAATCATCTCAGCACAGTTATTGCTAGTGCTCTCTTCTGGTTTAAATGATGAATTATATGTTCATATAAATATAAATTGATGGGAAATGAGGGAATTTTTAAATGATTGCTGTGGTTGTTGCAGATTAACTATCCCATTCATAGAACTAAAGGCACACAAAATCATGCTGAGTTTTTTGTTGTTGTTGCTAGGGCTGTTTCTTTAATTAAGTCTTTCTTCTAGACTATTAGGGTCTTGCTTTATAAGCGTAACCTATGCAGAGATAAGAACAATGGAAGTAATATCTGAATACAGGTTTTTTAAAAAAGAGGTAGCACTGATGGGTGCCAGCAGAAAGTAACCTCAAGTAGAGATTCTGCATCACTTCCAGTAACCCTGAGAGTAGCCAGACTGAAGACTGGGTGCCCACCACTCCCAGACCCGCTCAATTACACCTCGGACAGCACACAGGCCAGAACACCTGGCTTACTCTACTCTCTTTCTCTCTGTTCACGTTGTCTACACCCTCCTGCCCTCCATCTGTCAGACTCCAGGATTTGTTTTTGTTGTCAAGAATGAAAGTCTAGCCTACCATCTTTTTCCTCTCCTATCAATGGTCACCAACGACTTTTTGAACTCTAAAAGTCTTTGACAGCTACAGAAAATGGAGAAGACCTACACGACATCAACTAGAAACAGGAGGAGTAGGGAAAGAAACTAAGGGATTAAGATTATATTTCCTGAAAAAGTGGCTAGTTTTGAAGGTTGAGTTGACAAATAGGATAAGATGCTCCCCAAATAGGTAGTTACGAATTCCCAGATGGGCCACTCTATTTGATGAGAACAATCTGGGAGATATGCTTAGGAGCACTGTGACCCACAGGTGGTATTTTATTCAAGATGTGATTTTATACAAAGGCACAATACATTTATAGAATCATATTAAGTGGCTTGCCTAAATTCATAGCTAGTAGTTTATAGGTCCTTCATCTGTGAAATGGGGTAATTATGGAGCCTCCCTCATGCCCTTGTTGCAAATGCTGGATAAGTTAGTATGTGTCGTCGGCAGCCGTCCGTCTCGAGAGACGATGGTGTAGCTTCTCAAGAGTCTATCTGCACCGCCGAGAATGGTTGTGCAGTCCGACTCGGGAGTGACACGGTATCTGTCTCCTCCCGTGTTGAATCGACATCTTGCGATGACGCTGAAGCTACAGAGCCTGGGCAGGGTGATATGGAGGGTCTGCTGTTGCCCATGCAGCAGACCCCCCCTCTCTTCGCAGCTGAAGGGTCCAAGGGAAAGACGGAGTCAATACAGCTTGGCTTCAGGTGCGCCGCAGGAGTTGCCGGTGTTGACTACAACGTCAAACCGCCTTAGGGACTCCGGCTCCGGATTTTCTGTCGGGGTTTACTCCCTTAGCCTTTTCCCTGAAGTGGTATGCCGCAAGGCAGAGGAGGTTTTTTGGAGTCAGAGTTTTCCTTCTCTGATGTACCCTGACTGGAAGATCAAACCAGCGACACTTAGCTCGCAGGCCGACGCTCAATCCACTGAGCTAAACCAGCCAGGGCCAGTTAGTATGTGTAAAGCACTTAGAATGGCCAGTAGTAAGCTCTCCAACATGTAACCATTATGCTTACTATTACTATCATAATCATTATCATTTTTAGGGTCACACTGACTAGAACACAAGCCACCTGACTTTGCCACAAGACATGACTTCAGACTTCTGGCCAAGATGGAGGCTTAGACTGACATGCTTGGTCTCCCTCTACAACTAGAAAGGAATACAACTACCTCAAAACAAAAGATAACTAGAAATTCCAGAAAATAAAACTACACAGAAGCCCAACGTACAAAGTTATAAACCAGCGGTGCTTGTCGGACAGGTAGAAAGAGAGAAAGCAGGCGGTGCTGTTTATGGTAGCGCCAGGGACAGCAGCAGGGAGAGCAATCCCACTTGCAGTCAAGCCCCGGCAGCCCACGACCCCATCGCTGGGAAAGGCAGCCCCTGCATTGCCTTGGATGGTGAGGACCATAGGGCGGGAGGACGAATCCTGGTCTCCCAGCAGAGAATAACAGCAGGAATCCATCTTGGACCCCCTCCCCCACACAAAGTGCCACAGCGCTGTGAAAAAGGTTGCGGAGAGCCATCAGTCGTCAGTTAGTGACCACAAAGCACCACAGAGCGGCGAAAAAGGTTGCGAATCGCCGCCGGTCGCCAAGTAGTGACGACAAAGCACCATAGCAGATTGCCGCTGGTCACCAGGTTGTGATGAGTACATGGGTTCCACTCCCTATAGCCTGCCCAAGAAGCAAAGCAAAACACAAATCTGTCAAAATGAGGCAGACAACTAGAAATCCCGGTGATGCAGCTCACCAGGCAGCAGATGAAGAATCTGACAGACAAACAAATAAGAAGCCTTTCAGAGGCTCAATTCAAAGCTATAGTCATTAGGTGGCTTACAGAATTAAAAGATTTGGAACAAGATGAGAAAGGATTGAAAGCCACTCATACCGAAACAAATGAAAACACATACGAGACAAGTTGTGAGGAAATAAAATCCAGAGATCAAATCAACAAACCGGAATATAGGGAAGGAACAAACAGTCAACCAGTGCAGAAAGACGAAACAGAAAGCAAGGAAAGTGAGGAGACGATCAGAAACCTCTGGGACAGCTATAAGAGACCGAACATAAGGGTTATAGGAATGCCAGAGGGCTAAAAAGAACTAGAAATTGAAAAATTAAGTGAAAATATAATAAACCAGAACTTCCCAAACTTGGAGAAGGAAATAGACTTACAGGTCCAGGAAGCACAGAGAGTTCCAGAAAAACTGGACCCAGGGAGAATCACTCCAAGACACATTATAATCAAATTGTCAAAAATCAAAGATAAAGAGAGAATCTTAAAAGCAGCAAGAGAGAAGAAAAGAATCATGTACAAAGGGTCCCAATTAGACTATCAGCGGACTTCTCAAGGAAGACCCTGCAGGCAAGAAGGGACTGGCAAGAAATATTCAAAGTAATGAAAATCCAAAACCTACAGCCATGAATACTCTATCCAGCAAAATTGTCATTCAGAATAGAAGGACAGAGAAAGTGCTTCCAGGACAAAATAAAACTGAAAGAGTTCATTAGATCCAAACCACTATTATATGAGATGTTAAATGGACTGGTTTAGAAGAAGGAGGATCAAAACTATGAACATTAAAATGAAAACTACATCACAAGAACCAACAACAGAAGCTAGGGAATTGAAACAAAGGCAAACTAAATAGGCAACGAGAGTGGAAAAAGAACTATAGGTATGGGGAACATACTGGGGGGGGTCAGCAGGGGGGGGAGAGGGAGGGAGATAGTACAGGAATTAAGAATCATATTAGGAGGGAACGGAATAGACAGGAAGAGATTGAGAAGAACTATATGCAAAACCAATGGACATGGACTAAAAGGGGGGGACAACTGGAGGGAGGGGGGCCACCGGGTGGAGAGGAGCAGAGGGAAGGGAAATTGGGACAACTGTAACAGTATAATCAATAAAACAGATTTTAAAAAAAAGATATGACTTCAGAAGGTAACCTCTACTCCTGACTACACTTCAACCAGGAGCAGACAGCTGAGGTTTGTGCCAACAGCCTGGCACAGTGCAGGCAAATAGTTGGTGCTCAATAAATGTTAGTCTATTTCTCTCTTTAGTCATGCATTGTACTGCAATGTTTTGTCAAAACTCTTTCTGCACCATGGATCACTCCTGAGGATTTTCTGAGATTCTTTACTGTTTTCAGTTGGCTCCTCCTTACCCATCAGCCCCCTTCCTAAATTTCTTTTCTTAGACAAAGCAATTCATCAAATAATTTACTGAAACACTTTTGTTCCCTCGCAAATACTTAGTAGCTTGCATCATTCTCTGTTACTTATACAACTTCTGAAGTTTAAAGTTCTTACATAGCTAAAAGAGAAGGAATGCCTTGTACTGATTCAGTTAACAGGCCAAGGGCTATCTGTTCCCCATCCTCCCGCTCCCACTAGGTTTTGACAGGTGCATTTTGACAGGAGATAGGCTTTTGAGAAAATTGCTTTAGATCTTTAAGACTATTATTTCTAACTACCAAAACTATGTCAAACGAGAACAATTTTTAAGTGTTGTTCTTTTCTCATTACCTTACTTATTTATTTAAAGGTTCAGAAGAATTTAGCAGAGTTATTCTTTTTAAGATATATGTTGAAATGTTTTTGTTCCTTTTTAAATTTCTTCTTCTTTTTTTTTTTAAGGAAGATTCCTTAGAAATACACATTATTATACATTGTGCCATTCCAGACTTTTTTGCGACTCTGTACATATTTTACATTCTTGTTACAGTCTTTAGAAACTGATGTGGAGGCTCTACCCTGGTCAACCTGTGGGTCGTCAAACATTCGGCTAGAGGCTGAGGACAAGCATCTGGATAGTTCAGGGATGCACTCTCTGAAAGCACCTTGTTAATCACCTTTTGGATGCAAACTGGGCTCCGCCAGTCTAAAACACTAGCACAAAACAAACGCACCCTGGATTGGCCACAGCTTTACCGTCAGGCACTGCCCTGCTCTCTCCCTCTCCCAGGTGTCTGTAGCATGTGTCTCTATTGCTTGATCTGTTCTTTCTCCTACCATCTTGACCCTATGTTTACAACAAACCTCTTCTTTTTCTTCTTTTCACCATTTCTGCTTCTGTATTTCATTTTTATCTTTTTAACATTGTGTCACACATAACAATATTGATGAGTTATCCAGTATGGGGTAATTCTTAAAAACCCAAGCACCAAAAATTGTAGTGGTCATGTAATAAATGATAGAGTAACAAACTGAAAGAGGATATAAAGTTAAGTACAATTAAAGACATAAACTTGGGAATTAAAACCCCAAGAGAAAAAGACTGTGCAAAAATGATATAGGTTCTCTCCTCCATCTTGGTTTTAGAAACCGGAAAGATCATAGTTTCTGCTTTTACTACAACAACAACAACAACAAAAATACTAGGCAATATACAAATTCACAGCTTTTCCTGAACCCATGAGAGATTTGAAGTGGCAAGACAGCCAACTAACCTGAAATCTCAGGGAAGGCAGACATTTCCAAGGGCATGAGCACTTGTTTACAACGGCAGATTCCACCTGCCAAAGGTAAGAAGAATTTGTCTAAAATTCTTAATGCACTGCTAAAGGATGAGTGTGGGCTTCCCAGAGCCCACAAATTTAGAGGTGACTCAGACCTATTTGAAGGCTGTTCTGTACCTACTTCACAAAATAGTAGCACAAGAGTCCCAAGGAAGGGATCCCTATGAGGAAGGCCTGGAAGGCAGGATAGCAGCCACTGATGGAAAGGCATATAAACCTCTTCTGATCCCTACCCCCATGCCCTAGAATACAAAAGCTTTGACATCTGGGGGAACAGAGTATATTTCCCTTCTGGCTCTGATGGAACCCCATTGTATCTGGAAAAAGTGAATGGCAAAATCCCCTCTACTCCTGACAGAGCCTAAGAATACATGCTGGGCCCAGAACTACAGCTGGGGCAGGCACAATCATTGAGATTACTATATCATTGATAGCAAGCAAAAGAGTACATGCACAATACTGAGACATAATCAGAACAACAGGGAATACTCCATTCCCCATCTATCACAAGGCCAAGAGGCACTGGATGATAAAAATAGGTCATGCAAGAATAAGGTGAGAGTGTGGGGAGAAAGACTCTCTCTGAGGCTCAGCCCAAAAGTGAATACCTAAAGCTGATGGAGAAGTAGAAACTGATAAAATCTTCTAGTGAACCAGGCCCATCCTAAACACAGAAAACAGTACAGGAATTCAAAGCTGGGGAGCACTGAGAGTAACCTCAGAGACAACAAATGTCAAACCCAGCACAACTCCTGACTCAACTAATATACCCTGCACAAAAGTCTCATACCAAAAGGTATGTCCATTTCCAGGCACAAAATTTGTTTGCTTCTGTCTTTATTGGCTCACACAAGTATCAGGCTCTAAACAAAATACTACAAGGCATATAAAAAAGCAAGATAAAAGATCTACATTGCCAAAAGATTTTTAAAAATCAATGTGTATGACACAGAGTTTAGAACTATAAGATAAATATTTATAATAACTATGATTAATACATTAAAGGATCTAATGGAGAAGTTAGAATATGGGATAGCAGATAGAAAATGTAAGCAGAGACCATCAGAACTGTAAGGAAGAATCAAAAGGAAATGAGAGAAATGAAAAATACAGTAGCAGAGATGAAGAATACCTTCAACAGTTTCATCAGCAGACTAGACACAGCCAAGAAAAAAATCAATACAAAAGAGAGCATCTAAGAATTATGGAAAAATACCAAATGGTATAACATATATATTATTAGAATTCCAGAAGGAGAGAAGAGAGACAATGAAGCAAATGGAATTATTTGAAAAAACAAAAGGCTAAAATCTCCCAGAATGAATCACAAATGCCAAACGACATATCTAGCAAGCTCAAAAACACCAAGGAGGATAATTACCCAAACATACACGAACACACACACATATATACACACACACACACCCTAGACATTTCATATTCAAACCACTAAAATCAAAGACAATAGGAAAATCTTGAAGGTATTCAAGTAAAATATGTTATGCACAGAACAAAGATTACAAATGACTTCTTTTCAATAAACTATGTAAGCCATATTTAATGCAGTGACACCTTTTAACTGAATGACACTAAACACAAAATAAATTATTTTAGATGAATTGTAATTCTAAATATGAAATTCAAGAAATAAATTATCTGAAAAAATATCTTCTTAACCTTGGAGTAAGAAAAGGTTTCGGAGACTTTCGGCCAAGATGGAGACCTAGACTGACACGTTCCGTACCCCTCCATAACTAAGAAGGGATACATCTACCGCAAAACCAGAAATAACCAGAAGTTCCAGAAAATAAAGCTACATAGACCTCCAACATAAGAAGTTATAAACAAGTGGTGCTCATCCAGACGGGTACGAGGAGCAAAGGCAGGGCAGAGAGGTCAAGCTGTGCTGGCAGCGGCAACAGTGATGGCAGTGGCAGGAGAGGAAAGTACAGACACCCATATTTAAGGGGAGGAGAGAAGTGCCTGGGGAGCATCCCCAGCTGCAGACCAGACCCATCAGCTTGTGATTCCAGTGCCGGTGAAGGCAGACCCCCATTGCCTTGGACTGTGAGGCTCAGAGAGGATGTGGACGGAGGAGGAGGCTCCCGGTCTCTCAGCAGAGAGTGAATGGCAAGAATCCATCTTGGACCTCCACCCTCACAGAAAATGCCACAGCGTGGTGAGAAGGGTCGCCCGGTTGTGATGAGTGCACGGGGCTCCGCCCCCTATAGCGTAGGAGGTGTGAAAGCCCCTTGAGGAAGCAAAGGTAAACACAAAATGGTCAGGATGGCACAGATCTTGATAGAGATCCCAGTGACACAGCTGACCAGACAGCAAATATCTAATCTAATGAATCAGCAGATAGGAAATCTTTCTGAGGCACAGTTCAGAGCCTTGGTTATACAAATGCTTACAGACCTAACAGCAGATCTTAAACAAGACAGGGAAGGAATGAAGGCTAGTCCTGCTGAAATGAATAAAAACGCATATGAAACTAGTGGTGAGAAAAAGAAAACCAGGGATCAAATCAACAAATTGGAACATAGGAAAGGAACAAATGTCAACCAGTGCAGAAAGAGGGAAGGAAAAGTGAGGAAAATGAGGAGAGGCTCAGAAACCTATGGGACAGTTATAAGGGGGCCAACATCTGAATCATAGGACTTCCAGAAGGTGAAGAAGGACAACTAGAAATTGAAAAATTATGTGAAAAAACAATGAAGCAGAACTTCCCTAACTTGGGGAAGGAAATAGACTTACAGGTCCAGGAAGCACAGAGAGTTCCAAAAAAACTGGACCTAGGGAGAACCACACCAAAATACATTATAACCAAAATGTCAAAAATTAAGGGTAAAGAGAGAATCTTAAAAGCACCAAGAGAGAAGAAGAGAATTACACACAAAGGGGTCCCAATAAGACTCTCAGCTGATTTCTCAAAAGAAACTCTGCAGGCAAGGGACTGGCAAGAAATATTCAAAGGAATGAAAAGCAAAAACCTACAACCATGACTACTCTATCCAGTAAAGCTGTCATTCAGAAGAGAAGGGCAGAGAAAGTGCTTCCAGGACAAAGTAAAACTGAAGAAGTTCCTCAGATCCAAATCACTGTTATATGAAACATTAAAGGGACTTGTTTAGGAGAAAGCAGATCAAAACTATGAACATTAAAATGAAAATTGTATCACAACAACCAACAACATAAGGTAGGGAATTGAAACAAATGCAAACTAAGTAGGCAATGAGAGTAGGAAAGGAATTATAGGTATGGGAACATTTTGGGGACAAGTCAGTGGGGAGAGGGAAGAGGGAAAGGAGGGAGATGGTACAGGAATTAAGAAGTATAGTAGGAAGAAGTGGAGAAGATAGGCAGATGTTGAAAAAAACTGTAAGCACAACCAATGGGCATGGACTAAGTGGGGGAGGGGGACAACTGGGGAGAGGGGGGTGACTGGTAGGAGGGGAACAAAGGGAAAAGAAATTGGGACAACTGTAACAGCATAATCAATAAAGCATATAAAAAAGAAACAAAAAATAAAGTACCAAGGAATAAACTTAACCAAAGACATAAAAAACCTGTACTCGGAAAACTACATAACACTGAAGAAAGAAATAAAGGAAGATAGAAATAAACAAAAGTATATACCATGTTAATGGTTGGGAAGAATCAACATCATTAAAATATTCATGCTACCCAAAAAATTTTATAGATTTAACGTAATCCCTATTATAATACCTGTGACATATTTCACCGACCTAGAACAAATACTTCAAAATTTTATATGGAACCCAGAAGACCCCAAAAATAGCCAAAGCAATCTTCAGACAGAAGAACACAATAGGAGAAATTACAATACCTGACATCAAACTATACTACAAAGCTACTGTGATCAAAACAGTCTGGTACTGGATAAGAACAGACATATAGATCCATAGAACAGAACAGAGAGCCCAGAAATAAACCCAGGTCTACATGGTCAACTAATATTTGACAGAGGGAGAAGAAACATAAAATGGAGTGAGAAGAGCCTCTTCAACAAATGGTGCTGGAGAACTGGACAGGGACATGCAAAAAAATGAAACTAGACCACCAACTTACACCACACACCAGAATAAATTCAAAATGGATCAAAGACTTAAATGTAAGCCATGACACCATAAAAGTCCTAGAGGAAAACATAGGCAGGAAAATTTCAGATATCCCACATAGCAATATTTTCTCCAATACATCTCCTAAGACAAGGGAAATAAAGAAAAGAATAAACAAATGGGACTACATCAAACTAAAGAGTTTCTGCTCAGTAAAAGAAAACATCAGCAAAATGAAAAGGGAACCAATCATATGGGAAAACATATTTGCCAATGATACCTCAGACAAGGAGTGGATATACAAAATATATAAAGAACTTACATGTCTCAACACCAAGAAGACAGACAACCCAATTAAACAATGGGCAAAGGACCTGAACAAACACTTCTCCAAAGAGGACCTACAGAGGGTCCATAGGCATATGAAAGAATGCTCAACATCACTAGACATCAGAGAAATGCAAATAAAAACCATAATGAGACACCACTTTACACCAGTCAGAATGGCCATCATCAACAAATCAACAAACAAGAAGTGCCGGTGAGGATTTGGAGAAAAGGGAACCCTAGTGAACTCTTGGTGGGAATGCAGACTGGTGCAGCCACTATGAAAAACAGTATAAAATGTCCTCAAAAAATGAAAAATGGAATTGTCTTTTGAACCAGATATTCCACTGCTAGAATTATACCTGAAGAATCCTGAAACCCCAATTCAAAAGAACTTATGTACTCCTATATTCAAGCAGTGCTATTTACAATACCCAAGTGCTGGAAACCACCTAAGTGCCCACTGTAGATGAGTGGATCAAAATAGTGTGGTACACTTACACACTGGAATAATACTATGCAGCTGAAAGAAGAAAGGAATCCCTGCCATTTGCAATAACATAGATGGAACTAGAGAGAATTATGTTTAGCAAAATAAGCCAGGCAACGAAAATACCATATGATATCACCTAATACAGGAAACTAATGAACAACACAAACAAATGAGCAAAATTGAACCAGAGGTGTGTAAACAAGGAACAGCGTAACAGTTACCAGGGGGGCGGGGGGGAGGGAGAGAAAGAGGGTAAGTAGGGGAAGGGTTCAGTAAAGGAACTAGTATAAATAACCCACAGACATGTACAACGAGGTGGGAATTGACTGTGGGAGAAGGGGTGGGTTGATGGAGGGGGGAGCAATAGGGTCAAAAGTGGGACAACTGTAATAGAAAAACAATAAATAAATCAAAAAAATTTAAATATATATATACTGATTGTTCAAAATCCAGTTCTTACAGAATTGTAGAAAGCAAAAAAATAGTGAGTTCTTTCAAATCTTATTCTCCTGTAGACTACACCATTAACAGATAATTATAATTATATTCCTCCAGACTTTTACCTATGCATATATGTGTGAATTTATATACCTTACCAAAATGAAACCACACTCTACACACCATAATACAACTTTGCTTTTTTTTTTTTTTTTTCATTTTTTGGTTTTTCAATTACAGTTGTCCCATTTTTCCCCCATTGCTCCCCCCCACCCAGCCCACCCCTTCTCCCACAATCATATCCCTCCCCGTTGTCCATGTCCATGAGTCATTTATACACATTCCTTGACTAGACCTGTCCCTTACTTATCCCCCTTCTTTCCCTCCCCCCTACTCCCTATTGACTGCTATTCTATTTTTTATCCTATTTAGTTCGTTTGTTTGTGTTGTTCTTCAGTTTCCTGTATTAGGTGATATCATATGGTATTTTGCTTTCTTTGCCTGGCTTATTTCACTAAGCATAATTCTCTCTAGTTCCATCCATGTTGTTTCAAATGGAAGGAGTTCCTTCTTTCTCTCTGCTACATAGTATTCCATTGTGTAAATGTTCCACAGTTTTTTGATCCACTCATCTACAGATGGGCACTTAGGCTGTTTCCAGCACCTGGCTATTGTAAACATTGCTGCTATGAATATAGGGGTGCATAAGTTTTTTGAATTAGGGTTTTAGGATTTTTCGGGTATAATCCTAACAGTGGAATCGCTGGTTCAAAAGGAAGTTCCATTTTTAGTTTTTTGAGGTAATTCCATACTGTTTTTCATAGTGGCTGCACCAGTCTGCATTCCCACCAACAGTGCAGTAGGGTTCCCGTTTCTCCACATCCTCGCCAACATTTATTGTTTGTTGATTTGTTTATGATGGCCATTCTTACAGGTGTAAAGTGGTATCTCATTGTGGTTTTTATTTGCATCTCTCTGATGGCTAATGATGTTGAGCATTTTTTCATGTGTCTATGGACCTTCTGTATGTCCTCTTCAGAGAAATGTTTGTTCAGATCCTTTGCCCATTTTTTAATTCGGTTGTTTGTTTTCTTGATGTTGACTTGTATAAGCTCTTTATATATTTTGGATATCAGTCCCCTGTCTGTGATATCATTGGCAAATATGTTTTCCCATATGGTTAATTTCCTTTTCATCTTGCTGATGTTTTCTTTTGATTAGCAGAAACTTTTTAGTTTGATGTAGTCCCATTTGTTCATTTTTTCCTTTATTTCTCTTGCCTTAGGAGATGTATCCCTGAAGATATTGTTACGTGTGATATCTGAAATTTTCCTGCCTGTTTTCCTCTATGACTTTTATGGTGTCACGGCTTACATTTAAGTTTTTGATCCATCTTGAGTTTATTCTTGTGTGTGGTGTAAGTTGGTGGTCTAGTTTCATTTAATTGCACGTCTCTGTCCAGTTCTCCCAGCACCATTTGTTAAAGAGACTCTTCTCACTCCATTTTATGTTCCTTCCTCCTTTATCAAAGATTAGTTGACCATAGAGGCCTGGGTTTATTTATGGGCTCTCTATTCTGTTCCATTTATCTATATGTCTGTTCTTGTGCCAGTACCAGACTGTTTTGACCACAGTGGCTTTGTAGTATTGTTTGATGTCTGGTATCATGATTCCTCCTGCTGTGTTCTTCTGTTTCAAGATTGCTTTTGCTATTCGGGGTCTTTTTTGGTTCCATATGAATTTTTGGAATATTTGTTCTAGGTCTGTGAAATATGTCGTTGGTATTTTAATTGGGATTGCATTGAATCTGTAAATTGCTTTGGGTAGTATGGACATTTTGATGATGTTGATTCTTCCCATCCAAGAACATGGTATTTGCTTCCATTTATTTGTATCTTCCTTAATTTCTTTCTTCAATGTTGCATAATTTTCAGTGTACAGGTTGTTTTATGTCTTTCGTTAAGTTTATTCCTAGGTACTTTATTTTTCTTGTTGCTATAGTAAATGGTATTTTCTTTTTTGTCTCTGTCTCCGATATTTTATTGCTGGTGTACAGAAATGCCTTAGATTTCTGTATATTTATTTTGTATCCTGCTATTTTGCCAAATTCACTTATTATATCGAGTAGTCTCTTAGTGGAGTTTATAGGGTTCTCTAGGTATACTATCATGTCATCTGCAAATAGTGATAGTTTTACTTCTTCTTTTCCAGTATGGATGCCTTTTATTTCTTTGTCTTGTCTGATTGCTGTGGCTAGGACTTCCAACACTATGTTGAATAAAAGTGGGGAGAGTGGACAGCCTTGTCTAGTTCCTGATTTCAGCGGGAATGCTTTCAGTTTTTGTCCATTGAGTATGATGTTGGCTTCAAGCTTCTCATATATAACCTTAATTATGTTAAGGTATGCTCCTTCTATTCCCATTTTGCTGAATGCTTTCATCATAAATGGGTGTTGTACTTTATCAAATGCTTTTTCTGCATCTATTGATATGATCATGTGATTTTTGTCTTTCATTTTGTTTAGGTGATGTATTATATTTATTGATTTGCGAATGTTAAACCATCCTTGCATCCCTGGGATGAATCCCACTTTATCATGGTGTATGATCTTTTTGATGTATTGCTGGATCCTGTTTGCCAAAATTTTATTGAGGATTTTAGCATCTATGTTCAGTGGCAATGTTGGCCTCTAGTTTTCTTTCTTTGTTGTGTCTTGACCTGGTTTTGGAATTAGGGTAATACTGGCTTCATAGAAAGAGTTTGGGATTTTTCCCTCTTTTTGGATTTTTTGGAATAGTTTGAGGAGGGTAGGAGTTAGTTCTTCCCTAAATATTTTGTAAAATTCACCTGTGAAGCCATCCGGTCCAGGGCTTTTGTGTGCAGGGAGATTTTGGATTACTGTTTCAATTTCCTTCTTTGTTATTGGTCCGTTGAGACTTTCTACTTCTTCTTGATTCAGTTTTGGAAGGTTATATGTTTCTAGAAATTTGTCCATTTCTTCTAAGTTGTCAAATTTCTTTTTTTTTTTTTATTTTGGTTTTTCAATTACAGTTGTCCCCTTTTCCCCCAATTTCTCTCCCCCACCCAGCCCACCCCCTCTCCCGCAATCATATCCCTCCCCGTTGTCTATGTCCATGAGTCTTTTATACAGGCTCTTTAATTAAACCCTTCCCTTACTTATCCCCCTTCTCTCCCTCTCCCCTCCCCCCTATTGACTGCTATTCTGCTCTTCGTTCTATTTAGTTCCTTTGTTTGTGTTGTTCTTTAGTTTCCTGTATTAGGTGATATCATATGGTATTTTTCTTTCTTTGCCTGGCTTATTTCACTAAGCATAATTCTCTCTAGTTCCATCCATGTTGTTGCAAATGGTAGGAGTTCCTTCTTTCTTTCTGCTACATAGTATTCCATTGTGTAAATGTACCACAGTTTTTTGATCCACTCATCTACAGATGGGCACTTAGGTTGTTTCCAGCACTTAGCTATTGTAAACAGTGCTGCTATGAACATAGGAGTGCTTAAGTTCTTTTGAATTGGTGTTTCAAGATTCTTCGGGTATAATCCTAGTAGTGGAGTCGCTGGTTCAAAAGGCAGTTCCATTTTTAATCTTTTGAGGTAATTCCATACTGTTCTCCATAGTGGCTGCACCAGTCTGCATTCCCACCAACAGTGCAGTAGGGCTCCCGTTTCTTCACATCCTCGCCAGCACTTGTTGCTTGTTGATTTGTTGATGATGGCCATTCTGACTGGTGTAAGGTGGTATCTCATTGTGGTTTTTATTTGCATCTCCCTGATGGCTAATGATGTTGAGCATTTTTTCATGTGTCTATGGACCTTCTGTATGTCCTCTTTGGAGAAGTGTTTGTTCAGGTCCCTTGCCCATTTTTTAATTGGGTTGTTTGTTTTCTTGATGTTGAGTCGTATCAGCTCTTTATATATTTTGGAAATCAGTCCCCTGTCTGTGATGTCATTGGCAAATATGTTTTCCCATATGATTGGTTTCCTTTTCATTTTGCTGATGTTTTCTTTTGCTGAGCAGAAACTCTTCAGTTTGATGTAATCCCATTTATTTATTTTTTCCTTTATTTCTCTTGCTTTAGGAGATGTATCCGTGAAGAGATTGTTACGTGAAATATCTGATATTTTCTTGCCTATGTTTTCCTCTAGGACTTTTATGGTGTCACGGCTTACATTTATGTCTTTGATCCATCTTGAGTTTATTCTCGTGTGTGGTGTAAGTTGGTGGTCTAGTTTCATTTTTTTGCAGGTCCCTATCCAGTTCTCCCAGCACCATTTGTTAAAGAGGCTCTTCTCACTCCATTTTATGTTCCTTCCTCCTTTATCAAAGATTAGTTGACCATAGAGGCCTGGGTTTATTTCTGGACTCTCTATTCTGTTCCACTGATCTATATGTCTGTTCTTATGCCAGTACCATACTGTTTTGATTACAGTGGCTTTGTAGTATTGTTTGATATCTGGTGTTGTGATTCCTCCTGCTGTGTTCTTCTGTCTCAAGATTGCTTTTGCTATTCGGGGTCTTTTTTGGTTCCATATGAATTTATGGAGTATTTGTTCTAGGTCTGTGAAATATGTCATTGGTATTTTAATAGGGATTGCATTGAATCTGTAAATTGCTTTGGGTAGTATGGCCATTTTGATGATGTTGATTCTTCCCATCCAAGAACATGGTATTTGCTTCCATTTATTTGTTTCTTCCTTAATTTCTTTCTTCAATGTTATGTAATTTTCAGAGTACAGGTCTTTTATCTCTTTGGTTAAGTTTACTCCTAGGTACTTTATTTTTCTTGTTGCTATAGTAAATGGTATTTTCTTTTTTGTCTCTGTCTCTGCTATTTTATTGTTGGTGTACAGAAATGCCTTAGATTTCTGTATATTTATTTTGTACCCTGCGATTTTGCCAAATTCACTTATTATATTGAGTAGTCTTTTAGTGGAGTTTATAGGATTTTCTAGGTATACTATCATATCATCTGCATATAATGAAAGTTTCACTTCCTCTTTCCCAATTTGGATTCCTTTTATTTCTTTTTCTTGTCTGATTGCTGTGGCTAGGACTTCCAACACTATGTTGAAAAGGAGTGGAGAGAGTGGACAACTTTGTCTCGTTCCTGAGTTCAGGGGGAATGCTTTCAGTTTTTGTCCATTGAGTATGATATTGGCCTCAGGCTTCTCATATATAGCCTTAATTATGTTAAGATATGCTCCCTTTATTCCCATTTTGCTGAGTGTTTTCATCATAAATGGGTGTTGAACTTTATCAAATGCTTTTTCTGCATCTATTGATATGATCATGTGATTTTTGTCTTTCATTCTGTTTAGGTGATGTATTATATTTATTGATTTGCGAATATTAAACCATCCTTGCATCCCTGGAATGAAGTCCACTTGATCATGATGTATGATCTTTTTGATGTGTTGCTGGATCCTGTTTGCCAATATTTTATTGAGGATTTTAGCATCGATGTTCATCAGTGATATTGGCCTGTAGTTTTCTTTCTTTGTTGTGTCTTGACCTGGTTTGGGGATTAGGATAATACTGGCTTCATAGAAAGAGTTTGGGATTTTCCCTTCTTCTTGGATTTTTTGGAACAGTTTGAGGAGGATAGGAGTTAGTTCTTCCCTGAATGTTTTGTAGAATTCGCCTGTGAAGCCATCCGGTCCAGGGCTTTTGTGTGCCGGGAGATTTTGGATTACTGTTTCAATTTCCTTCTTTGTTATTGGTCTGTTGAGACTTTCCACTTCTTCTTGATTCAGTTTTGGAAGGTTGTATGTTTCTCGAAATTTGTCCATTTCTTCTAGATTGTCAAATTTCTTGCCATACAGTTGTGTGTAGTAATTTCTTACAATTGTTTGTATTTCTGAGGTATCAGTTGTGATTTCTCCTCTTTCATTTCTGATTTTGTTTATTTGGGTCTTCTCTCTTTTTATCTTGATGAGCCTGGCTAGAGGCTTGTCGATTTTGTTTATTTTTTCAAAGAACCAGCTCCTAGTTTTGTTTATTTTTTTGGATTGTTTGTTTAGTCTCTATGTCGTTTAATTCTGCTTTGATCTTGATGATTTCCTTTCTTCTTCTTGCCCTAGGCTTTGTTTGTTGTTGTTGTTCTAGTTCTTGTAGCTTTAAGATTAGATTTTTTATTTGAGCTTCTTCTATCCTTTTCAGATATGCCTGTATTGCTATGAGCTTCCCTCTTAGGACTGCTTTTGCTGTGTGCCATAGGTTTTGGGCTGTTGTGTGTTCATTGTCATTAGTTTCTAGAAATTTCTTGATTTCCTCTTTGATGTCATTGTTAACCCATTCATTATTTAATAGCATGTTATTCATTCTCCATGACTTTGGGTGTCTTTAATTTTTTTTCTCTGACGTTGATTTCTAGTTTCAAGGCATCGTGGTCTGAAAAGATGCTTGATGTGATTTCAATTTTCTTGAATTTATTGAGGCTTGTTTTGTGTCCTATTGTGTGGTCTATCTTTGAAAATGTCCCATGTGCCTTTGAAAAGAATGTATATTTTGCTTCTTTGGGGTGAAAAGTTCTATATATATCAGTTAAGTCCATGTGGTTTAGTGTGTTGTTCAATGCCTGTTTATCCTTGGTGTTTCTTTGCTTCGATGATCTGTCTATTGTGGATAATGGTGTGTTGAAGTCCCCTACAATGAGTGTGTTGTTGTTAATATCCTTCTTGTGGTCTTCTAGCATTTTCTTTATGTATTTGGGTGCTCCTATGTTAGATGCATATATGTTTATCAGTGTTATTTCTTCTTGATGGATTGTTCCTTTAAGTACTATAAAATGTCCTTCTTTGTCTCTTTTTATTGCCCTTGCTTTGAAATCCGTTTTGTCTGATATGAGGACTGCTACCCCAGCTTGTTTTTCAGGTCCGTTTGCTTGGAATATTTTTTTATATCCCTTTACTTTCAGTCTATGTAAATCTTTTGTTTTGAGGCGTGTTTCTTGTAGCCAGCAAATATGTGGGTCTTGTTTTCTTATCCATTCCATTACCCTATGTCTTTTAAGGGGAGCATTTAATCCATTTACATTTAAGGTTATTATTTACATGTATTTATTCATTTCCCTTTGTACCTGTATTCCTCTCCCTCTTTTTTTCTTTTTTTTCTTAAAGCATTCCCTTTAGCATCTCTTGCAATGCTGGTTTGGTGGAGATGTATTCTTTTAGTCTTCCTTTGTCTGAGAAACTCCTTGTTTCATCTTCCATTTTGAATGAGAGCCTTGCTGGGTAGCGTATTCTTGGTTGTAGGCCTTTGTTTTTCATTGCTTGAAATATTTTTGACCATTCCCTTCTGGCTTGTACTGTTTCTGTTGAGAAATCGGCCGATAGTCTTATCGGAGCTCCCTTGTTTGTTATTTTCTGTTTTTCTCTTGCTGCTTTTAGGATTCTCTCTTTGTCTTGGAGTGTTGCCATTTTAACTATGATGTGCCTTGGAGTGGTTTTTTGGGGCTTCCTCTTTATTGAAACTCTCTGTGCTTCCTGAACTTGCACAACTTTTTCTCTCATCAGGTTGGGAAAATTTTCTGTCACTATTTCTCCTATCAGTTTTTCTATTCCTTGTTCTTCTGATTCCTCTTTAATTCCAATGACTCTGATATTGTTTTTCCTTATGCTATCCTGTAATTCTCTTACATGTTCTTCATACTTTTTAAATTTTTTTTCATTTTGCTGTATCGTCTGGGAATTTTTTTCTACATTATCTTCTAACTCACTAATCCGATCCTCTGCTTCGTTTAGTCTGCTTTTGACTGATTCTACTTTGTTTTTCAGTTCAGAGATTGCATTCTTCATTTCTTCCTGGTTCTTGTTGATAGTTTCTATGTCTTTTTTTATGCTGGTGTAGTTCTCTGCAAGTTCCCTGTAATTTTCTTGGAGCTGTTGGTAACTTCCTTGGAGGTTGTCATAGCTGTTTTTAAGGTTGTCGAGTATATTGAGCTTCTTCGTCACCATTGTTTTGAATTTTGTGTCTGACATTTGGGCTATGTCTATTCTATCTACCTCTCTTTCTGGGGATTCCTCTTTTCTTCTCATTGAGAGGTTGTTTCTATGTCTTACCATGTTGGATTCTTCTTGTTTATGTTTGTTTTTTTGGTTTGTCTGCTTTGCCTTCCCACCTTTGTGGCATGAGATTCTTTATAGGAGATCTGGGGGTTTCAGTGGTGCAGTCTCTTTGATCTCCTGAGCCTGATGTTCTCGGGTTACCCTTTATGTTGTTTGTTTATGCTGTCTGGTTATATTTCAGATGCTCTTTGGTAGGATCTTCCTTCTGGCTAGTTGATTGAGCGTCACTCTATCCACTTTGTCTTGAGTTCTTTTGTGGAGTTGCTGTTAAAAGCATAAACACACAGTCCAGGCAGGAGACCCACATCCTCAAAAATATCCCCCAGCCTCTATTCTGCTATCAGCCAACAAGCCAGTATTAATATAAATGTAGAGAGATTAGAGCTTTTGTACTATAGGCAGAATACATCAGTGTTGTTTTTAGGGAGGAAAAATATGATTTTTGAGAGAGGGAATAATAGACTAATAATAGTTGAGACTGTGCAAGACAGTAGGTAATATTTACGTTGTATGTTAATAACTATAGAAGAAAAGGAGGGAAGAATGCAGAATATAGTAGGAAAGTGGGATTGTATAGTATTGGATTTATATAGTAGTTGTATTCTATTTATTTACCCTGGCTGGTTTGGCTCAGTGGTTTGAGCGTCGGCCTGCGAGCTAAGTGTCGCTGGTTCGATCTTCCAGTCAGGGCACATCAGAGAAGGAAAACTCTGACTCCAAAAAACCTCCACTGCCTTGCAGCATACCTCTTCAGGGGAAAGGCTAAGGGAGTAAACCCCGACAGAAAATCCGGAGCCGGAGTCCCTAAGGCGGTTTGACGTTGTAGTCAACACCGGCAACTCCTGCGGCGCACCTGAAGCCAAGCTGTATTGACTCCGTCTTTCCCTTGGACCCTTCAGCTGCGAAGAGAGGGGGGGTCTGCTGCATGGGCAACAGCAGACCCTCCATATCACCCTGCCCAGGCTCTGTAGCTTTAGCTTCACTGGAGAGGACACTCCAGCGTCATCGTAAGATGTCGATTCAACACGGGAGGAGACAGATACCGTGTCACTCCCGAGTCGGACTGCACAGCCATTCTCGGCGGTGCAGATAGACTCTTAAGAAGCTACACCATCGTCTCTCGAGACGGACGGCTGCCGACGATTCTATTTATTTAGAGTGAAAGGGAGGCTAAACTAGACACACAAACAAATAAACAACAATTAAAGAGGAAGGATGAGAAAGAGAGATTGTATGAGACAAATTAAATATATATATATATATTTTTTCCCCTCCCATCTCTTCTTTCTCCTCTTCCCACTCTTTTTTTACTCAGTTCAGCCTTTGTGTGTCATCTTGTTTTTCTGTGTCCACAGCTAGTCTAGAGAGTCAGAGGTTCCTGTTACTTGCAGCACTGGTGTGCACCCGCACGGCACATTTCTTTGGTGCCTGTTGCAGCTATCCAAGGTGCCCTTGCACACGCGCCTGTGAGTGCACAAGGTGGCCTGAGAGCTTGCCTCAGGCCTGTCGCACGGTGTTCTGGGAGTTGGTCTCTCACCTCTTAGGGCGGGGCCCCAGACACTTGGGTACAGTGGAAGTGAGCGATTGGTGCCTATTGAAGCTGGCGAGGTGCTTTTGCGCTTGTGCCCCCGTGCGCACCCAAGGCAGCCAGGGAGCTAGCCTCAGGCCTGCTGTGCCGCGCTCCAGTAGTTGGTCTCTCGCCTCTCAGTGCTGGTCACCGGACACTTGTGCACAGTGGAAGTGAGCGATTGGCGCCTATTGAAGCAGGGCCTAGGTGCTCTTGCGTTCCCGCGCCTGTGTGCACCCAAGGTGGCCTGAGAGCTAGCCTCTCAGTTCTGCCAAGCCACAATCCGGGAGTTGGTCTCTCACCTCTTAGGGCGGGGCCCCAGACACTTGTGCTCAGTAGATGTGAGTGTCTGAGTTGCTGCTGCCTGCTGTTCCCACGCCGCAGCCGCCCACTGTTCCCACATCTGCCTAGGCGGGGCATGAGCAGAGCCTGAGCAAATGCTCCGCGCTCCGGCCTGGCGCTCACTGGAGCTGGCCAGGGGGGACTGCGCACGATCTTCTGTGTGTCCAGTGGGCCCTCCCTGTGTCTGTTGGGGCACTGATCTTATGTCCATTGGGGTGTGTCCGAGGGGCACCTGGACACACGGCTCACACACCTGTGCCAGTGAGTGAGAGCACTTCCCTGTGCATGCCCATGCAACCCAAGGGGAGGGTTGGGGAGTGGAGGAGCGCACCTCTGCTCCTGCTCTCCTCAAGAATGGCTTACCATCCCCAAACTTTCCACCACTCTCCGCAGTTCACAAGAGAAAAATGCAAAGGAAAAATTACGTTTTCACTTGTTCAGCAGCATGCTGTCTCCTGTCCTTCACCGCCAATGCCACTTGGTCGAGTCCCATCTCTGCCAGTGGGCAGAGATCCGCTCTCCTCCAGACCCCCCCCCCCGGGGAAGCCTGTGGTCACCAAAAAGCCTTTGTGTCCTTCCAGCCGCAGCTCGGGCAGCCGCCCCAGTCAGGAATCCCGTTTCGTCCCCTTTTCCTCCGCTATCCTCACTAAACAGGTTGTTCCCAGATGGTTTTCTCTAATCCAGCAGTGCCAAGGCTCGGCTCCTGCCAGTGTCCAGCTGCTCACTGAGATGATCTGTCTGCAATTAGTCCAAACTACAGACGAGTCTCAGGAGGCTGAGAGTGCGGCCTCCCCTCACTGCTCCGCCATCTTCCTCTCTGCTTTTTATTTTTACTTAACATACATGATGGACATCTTTTAAAAAACTCATTTGAAAAAGTAATAAAAGAAAACTTCTCTAATTTGGCAAAGGGAATAGATATACAAGTCCAGGAATCATGGGGAGTCCCAGACCAGTTGGACTCAAAGAGGACCACATCAAGACACATCATAATTAAAATTCCAAAGGTTAAAGATAAAGAGAGAATCTTAAAAGCAACAAGAGAAAAGAAGAGTTATCTACAAAGGTGTTCCCATAAGACTATCAGCTGATTTCTCAAAAGAAACTTTTCAGGCAAGAAGGGACTGGCAAGAAGTATTCAAAGTGATGAAAAGCAAGGACCTACAACCAAGATTCCTCAATCCAGCAAAGCTATCATTTAGAATAGAAGGGAAGAGAAAGTGCTTCCCAACAAGATAAAGATTAAGGAATTTATCATCACCAAGCCATTATTATATGAAATGTTAAAAGGACTTATTTAAGAAAAAGAACATCTAAACTATGGACACTAAAATGACAACAAATTCACAACTATCAACAACTGAATCTAAAAAATAGAAACAAACTAAGCAAACAAGCAGATCAGGAACTGAATCATAAGTATGGGCATCATCTGGAGATTTATCAGCTGGGATAGGTAATGGGGAGAAAAGGGGAAATGGTGCAGGGATCAAGAAGCATAATTGATATGAGCAAAATAGGGGGATGTTGAAAATAGTATAGGAAAGAGTGAAGCCAAAGAACTTACATACACGACTCATGGACATGAACTAAGGGAGGGATTGCTGGAGGGAAGCAGGGTACCAGGCAGAGGGGGACAAAGGGAAAAAAATTGGGACAACTGTAACAGCATAATCAATGAAATATACTTGAAAAAGATACAAATTAATGGAAGCATATATCATGCTTATAAATAGAAAGAATTAACACTGTTAAAATGTCTATACTAAAACCTCAAAAACCCCCAAAGAGCCTCAGCAATATTGAGGAAAAATAAAAAAGATCAAGGTATCATGCTACATGATATCAAACTATACTACAAGACCATAGTAATTAAAACAGCAGAGTACTGGCATAAAAACAAATAGATTACTGGAATAGAACATGCAGCTCAGAAATAAACCCAGGCCTATAATATTAATATTTGAAAAAAAGGCAAAAATATATACTGGGATAGACAGTCTATAAATGGTGCTGGGAAAATTGGAATTTTTGCTACATGCAAAAAGTGAAATTAGACCACCTTCTTACAACATATATAGAATAAATTTAAAATGTAATGTAAATAGAGACTAAAATGTGAAACTCAAAACCATAAAACTCCTAAAAGAAAATATAGGCAGTAAAATCTCAGACATTTCTTTTAGCAGTATTTTTTCTGACCTATCTCATCGGACAAGAAAATAGAAAAAAAAAATAAACAAATAGGACTACATCACACTAAAAAGTTTGATAGAGCATGGGAAACCATCGACAAAACAAAAAGACAACTTACTGAATAAGAGAATGTACTTACCGATGCTACATCTGATTAGGGGTTAATATCTAAAATGTATAATGATCTCATGCAACTCAACATCAAAAAAAGAACAAGCCATCCCTGGCTGGTGTGGCTCAGTGGATTGAGCACTGAGGATCCAAAGGGTCGTCAGTTCAATTCCCAGTCAGCGCACATGCCTGGGTTGCAGGGCAGGTCCCCAGTTGGGGGCATGTGAGAGGCAACCACACCTTGATGTTTCTCTCCCTCTCTTTCTCCCTCCCTTCCCCTCTATCTAAAAATAAATAAATAAAACCTAAATAAATAAATAAAAAATTTAAAAAGAACAGGTCAAATAAAAAATGGACAAAGGACATAATAAACATCCTCTAAAGAAGACATAAGATGCCAAAAGACATAAGAAAAGATGCCCAACATCACTAATCATCAGAGAGATGCAAATTAAAACCACAATGAGATGTTTCTTCACACCTTTCAGAATGGCTATCATTAATAAATCAACAAACAAGTGTTGGTGAGGATGTGGAGAAAAGAGAATCTTTGTGGTGAGAATTCAGACTGGCGTTGTCATTATGGAAAACAGTATGAAGAGTTCACAAAAATTTTTAAATGAAACTGTCTTATTACCCAGAAGTTCCACTTTTGAGGATTTATCCAAAGAAACCAAAAACACTAATTTAAAAGAATTTTTTAGTATATATACCCCTATGTTCATTGCAGCACTATTTACAATAGTTAAGGACTGGAAGAAACTCAAGTGACCATTAATAGGCTAGTGGATAAAAAAAGCTGTAGTACATATATTAAGTGGAATATTAGTCAGCCCTAAAAAAGAATGAAGTCTTACTATTTGTGACAGCATGGCTGGACCTAAAGGGTATTTTTCTCAGTGAACTATATCAGTCAGAGAAAGACACATACCATATAATTTCACTTACATGTAGAATCTAAAGAACAAAATAAACAGAAAAGAAATAGACTCTCAGACACAGAGAACAGGCTGCTGGTTGCCAGAGAGGAGGGAGCTTGGGGGACTGGTTTAAAGAGGTGAAGGGATTAAGGCGTACAAATTGGCAGTTACAAAAGAGTCATGCGGATGTGACGCACAACATAGGGAATATAGTCAATAATATTATAGTAACTATATATGGTGCCAGGTGGATACTGAAAATATTGGGGGGAGCACTTTGTAAAGAATATAATTGTCTACCCACTATGCTGTATACTTTAAACTAATACAAAATGATGTTGAAGTTAACCGTAATTGAAAAATAAAAATAGACTAGACTTCAAAATTAAAAAAGTAAATGTAATATGTGGTATGTGAGGTGTGAGATGTCACATGAGGATGGAGAGATGTGGGATTTTGAATGGGAGGTGTGAAGTGTGAGATGTAGGATTTTAGATGTGAGATGTGGAATGTGAGAGATGTAAAGTGAAGTATGAAATGTAAATGTGAGATATGGGTTATGCGATGTCTTGTGAGGTATAGGATGTGAGAGATGAGATTTGGGGTGTGATGCAAGGTGTGAGATGTGAGATTTGAAATGGGAGATGAGAGATGCGAGGTGTGGAATGTGAAGTGTAAAATGTGTGATATGAGTTTTGATATGCGAGATGGGGGTGTGAGATGTGAGGTTGAGGTGTGAGATATGGCATATGAGTTGTGAGATATAGGATGTGAGGTGCAAAATATGAGATGTAAGGTTTCAGGTGTGTGATGTGTGAGATGTTAGATATGAGTTGTGAGATGTGAGATATGAGACATGGGTTATAAAAATTGTGAGGCGTGTGTTGCAGGATGTGAAATGTGGTATTTGAGATGTGGTACATGAGATGTTATGGGGTAGGTTGTGAGATGTTGGATGAGAGCTGTGGGATGTGATGTGTGATGTGTGAGGTTTGAGATATGAGATGTGAATTTTTAGATGTAAAATTTGGGTAGTGAGATATGAGATGTAGAATATCAGATGTGTGAAGTGTGAGATGTGAAATGTGAGAAGAGTGATATGAGATGTGGGATGTGAAATATGGGATATAAGGTCCTGTAATTCAGAATGGAATATGTGACTTGAGATGTGATCTGTGGGATGTGAGATGTGGGGTTTGAGATGTGGAATGTGGAGTGTGGGATATGGGTGGTGTGTGAAATGTGAGGGGACAAGTTCATCTTCCCTGTGAGCTTGTCACTAAATTCTGTGTTGGTCACTAAGGCCATTTGTGTAATTGGATCAGCTGACTTTTAGGTTATCTGGTTTCATTGGATATCTCCTTTCCTCTAGACATATGAGATGGCCATGCATTTTGTTTACCCAAGACCATCCAGTTTTAGCTGTTTCTCTGTGCTAGCTGTTAAAAAGACCCTAGTTTAGATGAAAAAATATATGGTCAGTTTACCAATATGCCATGTAGCTCCCTTGAGGCTTCACCTCTTGTGAGGATCTCCCACCTTATTCACCACTAACTCTTACTCGGGAAAGCCAATATGCCCAGTTCCCATGTCATCATATCAGTCAGTATTTTTAGTTCACAGAAATATTCACTCAGGAGAGTCTTAGCAGAAAAGTACTTTGTTAGCTCATTAATCTCCAGGAGGATCAGACGGACCCTGACTATACAACCAAGAATGATACACAACCACATCTGCCTTCTTTTCCAGTATTTCTAGACACCTCTGACATGTGACTTCATCACAAAGGCTCTGCCCTATCAAGTCTAGAAAATGGTGGCTCTGACACCAGGCTTGCCAGAGTAACAATATGGGTGGGAAATACTCATGCAGCTCTTGCCATGTTTCAAATGTACTTTCCATGCTGCAGCTTATCACCCCTGTGAGGTACTGTGATTATTATCCCCATGTCACAACTGAAGAAACTGAGACACAGAGAGATGAAGAAACCTTCCCAAGGTCACTCAGAGGCCACCTCCCACCAGAAAACTGATTTCCCTGCCTGTAGTCCCCTCTTTATGTGGCTCATTTATGAATTCCAAGTCCAAGTCTAAGTCTAAGTCTAAGTGTGATGGTCAGAACCTAGTCACATCACTGTCCCATGGCTGCTGGAGGGTCTGTAGTTGCTAGACTTCTGGCATCCACCTTGGGAAGGTGGCACTAGAATGTTGGGGACTATCAAAAAGAAGTGAGGATGTTCAAAGATGTTGGCAAATAACAATTGTCCAATACCATTGTCATTTCTGTTATGCTTTCTTCAACATCTCCCTTCTCTGTTGGCACTGCCCTTATATCAGCACAAGCAGACCCTCTACCATAGACCACACACTGGAGTACTTTCCTTGAAATTTTCTGAGTCCCCTCTTGTGACTTGGATCTGACAGGGTCAACTGTGCCATTTGGGTTATATCACAACGACCTTTTAGGTGTTCTCTTCTACCCTATGAGTGTGGTTGACTATATGGCCTGAATATTCAAGACCCCAATGTCATTCAGGGGAACCTGGCTAGTATGTGTGCCTTAGGCCAGTACAACATTTCCCTCATGCGATTATGTGAGAATGCTACTGACTACCACCGCCACGATGGTTATAATGCATGATTTGGAGTAATGTACTTGGGCACAAGATGAAGAAGCTTCAGATATACTTATTGACCAGTAAATGAATACATAATTATCTTTTTTTTACCCATTATTCTAAATCTTTATTGATAAATTACTGTACAAAGCCCCAAGAATTTGTTATATATTTTTAAATCAATTGCTTATATAGACAAGTTCCCACAACAAATATATGCTCAAGGTCCCACACACCCTAGAGGGAACCTTGCCCTAAGTATTTCCATAGCACTTTGAATTTACTTCTGCATTTGACACACTTGAACACATTCCTCTTTGAGACATTTTAGGTTGTCACCTTCCATTATAACCCTCTTTTGTTTTTCCTTCCCCTGCCACCTCTGCCATTGCCTCCTTTTTCATTATCTATTAGGTATCAGAGTGTTCTTGTGCTTGCTCCTGGGTCCTCTTTATCTAACTCTCTCCTTTGATTAACTGGTCTACTCTTGTGACTTGAATACTCTGTGTGTGTGTGTGTGTGTGTGTGTGTGTGTATCAAAGATCTTTATTCCTAGCCCTGACCTCTCCCCTAAATTCAAGACTTTTATCCAACCTACTGACCTGACATCTCCATTCATATATCTAATGGGCATCTGAACTTCAAACATCTAAGACAGAATTGTTGATTGCACACACATATGCCTCAAACCCATTTCCCTCCCAGCCTTTCATATTTCTTTATACATGGTTGCTTAAGCCAAAAACCTGGGAAATGTCCTTGATTTGTCTTTCTATTGTGGTTGACTATTCTATCAACAAGGCCTGTTTTTCTACCTCAAACTATATCTCAAAACTCATGTTCCCATCTTCCCAGCCAGCACACTGATTCAATCCTCCACCACTCTTGCTGCCCGAGTATGACAGCTATGCTAGTCTCTCCATTTCCCCCTCCACACCATAATTCTCTTTCCATAAGGTAAACCAGAGAATCTCATTTCTCTACTTAAAATACTTCAATAACTTCCTATTTCTCTTAAATAACATCCAAATTCACTCCACAGCATGGCCTTCAGTGCTCCAAAAGATCGGTTCCCTGTTTACATATTAAGCCTCTCTCCCACTCTCCCCTCATTCACTCTGCTCCATACCCTGGGCCCACTTCCTGATAACTTGTCCCTATTTCAGGTACCTCTTCCTGAGCACTCCTTGTACAGCATGTTATAGGCTGGCTCCCTTTCTCACTCAAGTCTCGACTCCAGCAAACATCACCTTTTGTGACTGATTTCTTCTCTTCTGAATATATATTACATTCTTCATATTTATTTGTTCATCAGTTTGTTATCTCTAGATTATAAAGTTTCATGAGGGCAGAATGTTATCATAGGTAGTTAACTACTTATTAATAAGGAAGAAAGCAAAGGGAATTAGACATCGAGCTTAATAAACTGGGGGACATAAGCCTGTTTGCTTAGCCAGGAAGCTCTGCTGTAGCCAGCAGTGGAGGTCGTGTGCCAACCTAGGCTCTGGTGACAAAACAGTAGAGCTAGGGAAAATTGAAGACACTCATGTTTCCCCTCAGCTACCATTTTTCTGTTGCCAGTGAGAGTGGAGTCCTTGCAGTTTCAGGGACCCAGAAGGGAGGATTAAATATGGTTTTTATTTCAGTGTTCAATGCACAATCAAAAGAGTGCCCCTCCTAGGTTTCCATGTCCTTTCTCTACCCACCCTACCATGGAAAATCAGGGCCAGAAATTGAACCAATGTCCAGAGATCATATGCCATGCCAAGGCTAGCTCAATCCAGCTTTTCTCATCCAGCTAGCTTAGCATGCAATTTGTTGCTTTGCTGCTACACCCTGGCTCCTACCTGGAGTCTGTGTTTGGAGTCTGCATGGCCATGGGCCACACAACTACTAAAGCCATATGGCCATGGAGAGGGAACATGTGAGCACATGGGGCAAGTACAGGTCCCTGAGTAAGAGAGAAAGAGCTTCTTTTTTCCCCTGGGGTTATAACCAGGAGCTTTTTCAAACTAACCCATAAAATTTCCAAGTTTTCATGAGATTATAGTGGGTCCACACCCTAGTTAGACTGAGAGGTCCCTATGGTCAAACACCTCCTCCTGCACCCTTCAACAAGCTGGTACTAAAGGCTGAACAATGCTCCTGGGGAGATTCCCTATGTTCCTGGGATTAAGTCCCCTCAGCAGCAGTCCACTGGAGTGTGTGAATGAGTCTGTAAATGCTATATCTTCCTGGCTAAGCCTGCAAGCTTATACTCCACAGTTTGCTCTCTTTGTTATGAATAACTAGTTAATTATAGTACCTTCAGTAACAATAATACTTACCTGTCTTGTTTTCCACAATATCCTTGGTACTTAGAACACTGCTTAGCACAAATAAATGTTCAGTAAATAATTATTGGACAAATAAATAAACTGATGACTCAAGGAAAGAATAATGACTCCTTGAAGAAGACACAAAGAAGGAGAGGGAGGAGGGGGAGGAGAAGGAGGAGGAGAAAAGAAGAAGGAGAAGGAGAGAAGGAGGAGGGGAGAAAAAGGAGGAGGGGAGAAAATGGAGGAGGACAAAGGACGATCAGCAGCAGCAGAGGAGGCAATAGAAGAAATTTAAATGCGAATTTTTGCTAGGTAAATAATATTTACATCCATCTGTTGTGAGAAATGCTCACAATAAAAACTGGGACACAGGACTTGAGCAGCAAAGTGAGGCATTTATTCATGAGTCTGCAGAGTCGGGCGCACCCTCAGCCAGGAGAATGTGTGCCCCGAGTAGACAAAGAAAACTGGTTTTATAGTAATGCGATTAGTTCCCCCTCCCTAACGCGATTAGCTCCCCCACCCCTCTTTTTCTCCCCAGTTTCTCCATTACTGGTTACTCCAGAGTTACAATCTAACTCAATTATCTAAATGCCCCTATTGTGATTTGTAAATATGCTAATGCTGTCAACTCCCTTCTCCCATTTTCCCTTTGTCTGGTGATGACTATCTTTCTGCTGGTTTGGGAGTCACTATTTCCTTGTTTCTTACATTTGTTATCATATTTTCTCAAAGCTCTTTCAGGTACAATCCCCACTGAGCCAGAAATGTAAATGATTCATGCACTGGGACAAAATCCCAGGTGGCTGGTCAGGACACACTGCTCACCTTTTGAAGCTGCATGCAGATCTTTAGCAAAAGGCCTTTGTTTATCTGTCTGGAACAGCTCTTCATTGCTTATGGGAAGAATGGACTTCCTAGGGCTTTGTTCCTAACAGCTTCCTGAATGATAAAGGAAGCCATAAACTGGAAATTTCTGATCTCTGAGTCACACATTTGCCAACATTATTTCATTCTGGCATCTATGGCCATGTGTCTTTTGATGTTTCATTCATAAGAAGAGTGTGATCATTTTGTAAGAACACACATGTCCAAATCAAACATCCTTGCACCCAAAGGCAGCCCTGCTAGCAGCTAAAGTCTTGACCCTTGGTGTACAATCCTCTCTTTTTGTTTTAGAATCTCTATCTTATTGAGATTTTTAAAATTATTTTCTTTTGGAGTATGAGAAAATTACTCAAGATAAAAAATTTATTAGTATTTTGAGCATACTGTCTGAATTTTAAATGCAAATGAAAAACAAAAAACAAAAATCTTAGGTTCAGTAAGAGCCTCAAAAACCCCCACCCAATAAGTTGATTAGCAGGAAGTAAAAACCACAAACAGTGACTATTGAGCAGTCCAGTGAAAAGTTCCTCAAATCTTGCAAAGCACCAGTAGGAGGTAGAAAATTTTTTACTCCCTTATTCTATTCTTCTCCCCAGCAACATGCCCAATAAATCACCAAGTACCTTCTCCCGAACAACATACCCAACAGAACACCAAGTACTTCATTGTTCCTACCACTGTTTGCGCCGTTACCCCCAGACTCAACCCATTGTTCCTGCCGTTACCCCCAGGCCAAACCAATCACTAGGCGCCCCGATATCCTGTTCCAGTCATCCTCTATCCCTCCCTTTAAAACCTTGTCAGTCTGTACGCCAGCTGCTGTTCTCTCCTTTGAGACAGCCCAGCAGGTTCCTCTTAATAAATCTTGCATCTCGGCTTCCTTGGTTTTGGTTTTTACTATTTCTAACAGAAAACAACCCCACAAACAAACAACTTTCGGGCTGCTCTCTCTCCCTTTTTCACTTGGTGACCCACCTTTCTTTAAGGCTCAGCTCTAATGTCATCTCCGTGTGTATCTCAAGCTGTCCTGGCTACAGCCTCCCATACCTGGTGCTCCTCTGTCCCAGGCCAGGCTTCCAACACAAGGCTGGTCATCTCCCTGGAGCTGAGTGACAATGGGGTGGTGATGGAACATGCAGAATCCAGGTGTGTAAGACAGCTGGGCCAGTCATAAACTACCTTCCCCTGGGGAATTTGAATTGATCCTATTGTGAAAAATGCTCACAATAAATCACCAGGACACAGGACTTGAGCAGCAAAGCAAGGCGTTTGTTCACAAGTCTGCAGAGTCGGGTGCACCGCCAACCAGGAGCATGTGCTCATGAAGTAGACAAAGAAAACTGGTTTTATACTAATGCGATTAGCTCCCCCTCCCTTACGCAATTAGTTCCTCCTCCTCTCTCCTTCTCCCCAGTTTCTCCATTACTAGTAAATCCGGGTTCACAATCTAATGCGATTAACTACTTAACTCACAGTGTGATTAAGTAAGGGTAATCTAGTTATATAATAGGTCTATCTCCAACTTATTTGCAAAGTTATCTAGCTACATCTTCCCATTTCTCTGTTTTTGGTGACAACAGGCTTCTTCCTTTTGATCCCAGAGATATGCGTGAGGAACTGCGGAATATCATTTCCTTGCCCCTTTTCCATGATTCATCTGTTAATTATCTCCTACTGGTTTGAGAGTCACTGGCTTGCTTCTTTATCCCTCACACTATGGGCAAGAAGAAGCAAGTGCCATATTTTAGTAGGAAAGAGCCAGATCAGATTTGAGTTTTAAAGAGCCAGTACCCACAATACTGGAGGTGGGGGCATGGGAGGCAGATAGAGGGAGGGGAGGCAATGGGGACAGTTAGTGCACTATTTTAGCAATCTTTATGGAAGCTGGTGAGGATCTGCCTGATCAAGTTTGGTTGGGCGGTTGGGTCCCACTGGGCAGGCCTTAATAAGAAAGGGTAAGCGAAAAAGATGGTGACAAATGCTGAAGACTAAAATGGACAAGAATTATAGTGTCTTAGTATGGAAAGGACTCCGAGTTCCCTTTGCTTTGCTGCCTCTGTGCACAGGAATCCAGGGTAGCATTTCAGATCCATGTCAGGCTGCCTGCTGGGATACCTCCCAAGGTGCAGAGGTGGCCTCCTAGATGGGCACTTCCCTTCCTCTGCACAATTCCTGTATCTCTGCAGCTTCCCAGCTGGTCCTTATTTTTCTCTTCAGAACTACACAGGTGTTTGACAGCCACCATGTGTCCACCAGATCTCTTCTTTTCCAGAACAGGTATCACAAACTACTGAGACTTCACCAGCTTGCTTACCTCCAGTTGGTCTTCGACACTTGGGAGCTGCACTTTATACACCAGATATGGCCTGGCTGGGGAGGGAGGCAGGGTTGACATCTACATTCTAAACAGAAAACTGCAAGTATGGGAATTGGCAGCTCAACAGACCCACCCCTCCACAAAGACCTGGAAAATGAGCAAAAACTGTGAGGATCAACTTTGTCAGGACTCTGGAAAATAGTTGAAGGTTTACAGCAAACAAGTGCAAAAGCTATTCAGTGAAATATATGTGATATGTGCAATGTATTTTAAATGGCTGTCCACTCCTTTTCTTTTCTCAAGGTACTTAGGGAAGCAGTGCCACGTGGGCAGAAATGGAAACCTTCTCCAATTATGAAAAAGTGATTTAGAGAGTCTTTTTTTCAATCTCTGTTAAACCACATGCTAAAGGACCAGAGACTTCCAAAAGCACACACAAAAAAGACTAGAGCCTTTAAGGAGATGCCTGCTGATGCTGGCTTTGTTGGAAGACAGGCCAATAGCATTTGCTAGTATTGATCTGTGATCAACTCTGCCCTTTCTATATGGCTTAATGATAAACCTGGGGGTCCTGAACCCACGCATCTTGGTTAATTTTTTGAATCTAAGTGCTAGACATTATATAAATCCTATTTTATTTTATTTAGTTAAGCCCCAAGGCTCCTGTCTTTTAAACTCTTAATTTTTTTACTTTATTGTGTATTTCAGCTAATAGATAATCCCTGCCAGATTTGTATTTATTGTAATTTGTAAGGCATTCTGTCTTCCCCAAAATTATTAATTATAGTGTCATCAGAACTGTATCATTACAGAGCCCCAGACACATCACTAGAGACCTCCAATCAAATAAGTTTGGTTCTGTGGGTACATTTACCCATCAACTACAACCCACATAGAGTTTTAACCCCAGAAGGTTGTACTCAGAAAAGAAAATCGGTTTATTTTGGCTCAGCTTATTTGTTTAAAAATCTACTCCAGAACTTTGCAGAAAATTGACCTCACTTGAAAGTTTTTTAGTTTCCTAAATATCTCCCTTTCTCCTTTTAAAAACCCGAGTAAATGTTTGTTTCTTTCCAGTCCTCCAGGCCCTCTTTCCTAAGAGAGCAGCCTACTTGCTTAAAGTTATGTCCTGTCTCCAGGCTGAAGCAGAATTGTACCTTGGAGTATTAAAGGAGCTGTGGTTGAGTGCAGAAGCACTTCCCCCTGTGGTGCAGAAATCACAGAGTAGTGACAAATTCCTCTGGTTGAAGAAATAAATGGCTTCACATCATCCTCCTGGACAGAAAAAAGAGGAAGCCAAGTGAGGGTGAGACACTCACAGGCCTGGGTCATGCCTGCCCCTTGAGACCTCACTCACTCACCACCTCCTCACTCCTTTCTATAGCCAAAAGTTATCTTTCACTATTTAAAGAACTTTCATAATACTTGTTCTGTGTTTATGTTAGAGGACATTTAACTCTCAGCCTTGTATTGAAGGATTGGTTTACATTTAGAGGTGAAGACTACATTGAGGGAATTGGGTGCAGGTTCATACTCTGCCACGTACCAGTTCTTCGATTCTTGCAGTCTAAAATGGGAATAAAATCTATACTTTCCTCATAGAGTTACCAGAAGATTAAATGAGATAATGCTTATAAGCGTGTTGTTTGGCATTTAGAACTTATTAATCTCTTCTCTCATGAAAAGCTGAGGGTGGCACAACCAGACACCACCCCAAACACCTCTATAGGTACGGTGGCTGGACCTGGGGTCACCATTTTGCAGCCATGTGGCAACAAGCATGAAGATAAGGCCAAAGAGTTAAGTTAACACTAAACCCCTTAACCAAAGCCACTGCTCAGTATTATGTGAAAACTAAATTCTATTTGTTAACAAGACACAAACCCTGTTTCTCAGTTACTTGTAGTTATCCCTTTTAGCCAGATTCAAGCCAATAACTAGATATGATTAGTTATAAGTTGCATCTCCATTTAAGAAAGAAAGTCAGATGTTTGTAGTGTACATGTGAGGGTGTATATGTCTGTGTGTGCACATGTGCATGTGTGTGCATGCATACATGCTCAAGTGCCTGCAGGAAAATTCAAGCTATTTGTTCACAAGCCAATTCTATGCCTCATTATTGGGCATATGAAGGCAGCAGGCAGGAGGTGTTTCTGGCAGAATAGCTGTGTGGTGGGGCCTGCTACATTTCCCTTATGTGCGTTCATTTCCTAAGCTGAAGGTAGGCTCTTTGATGGCTGAGGGGGAGGCTGCAACAAAGGTTAGCATTACAAGTGTGGAATCTATAGTGTCAAGATGCCCTGGGACACCTTAAGAAGGGAAAGGAACACCAAGATACAGGGCAGTTGGTGAGAGAGTGAGCCAGGAAGTACTCAAAGGTTCGACCTGTAATTTGAAGCAGGATCAAAAGCTCAGGGAGTGGGTGGCTCATGCTCTTGTCTTCCCCAGACCCTGGGGACATACAAGCACAGTTGGAAAAACTCCAGGGCTCCCTCAAAGCCTATGGACCCAACCAGCACTATACAAGGGAGGGGTGTAACAACCCAGCTCCAGAGGAAAGGCATGGCTGGCTCTCAGGCTGCCACATTGGGGAGGGATCTGAGCACTCAGGTAGATGGACAGGCAGGGAAAGGACTGAGGAAAGAGAAGGGGCAGGGAGATGTGAGGGGGCAACTCTTGTCCTGAGAAAGCAGGACCCAGCTCTCCCCACACATCTGTATACTCTCCTTCCCCTGGTGTGCAGCCTGGCACAAGGCCATGTAGATGGGTGGGCAGCCCGGGATGACAGGGACTCTGTCTGCACAGGTGGTCAGCCTGAGGCAGAAAATGTAGGAGGCTGCCAACACCCTCTTACCGGCACCATCCCAGCACCTCAGGACCCAAAAGCTTCTGGTTTTTTTTTTCCTGGGATGGGAAAGCAGTCCTGCACCATGCTCAGTTACACAAGAGAGGGCAGGGTCTGTAAGGGTCTGCTCTCTAGAAGAATGGTATGAATTCATGTTGCTTAGGTCTAGTAACTTACCTTCTCCAAGCCTTAGCTATCTTGTCTGCAAATGTGTCAAGTACTTCTAGCTGAATAGTGGTTGTGGAAGCAGGAGCTGGGGGGTTAAGGAAACTTCCAGGGTGCCAGAAACCGATTGTTTTGATTTGGCTGATGATTACCTGGGTGCACATGTAAGTAACAATTCACCCAGCACTACACACAAGATTGTGGCACTTAATGAACAAATAAGGAACTGCCATAGAAATTAGTGTGAGAGGCCACCTCCCATGTGGTCAGGTTAAGGAGCTCAGGGCATGTCACCTACCCAATTGCATTCATTCCACTCCCACCACTCATTGTTAATGCTGGAAATTCCACTGTAACAAATGAACGCCTTTGGCTGAAAGCTCTGTGTTTGATTGGTATGGTGAGAAGAGTAACTTGTTTTCTCATCCCACTTGCACCTCAGAGGAGAGATGGTCAGGTGTGGAGAGGGACAACTGAAAATACATTTCCCACATTATAACTTTGCCAAAAACAGACTGTGTGTGAAGAGTATTGCTCCTCCCTCTGGGAGAGGTAAAGAACAGATCAAGGCAAGTGCCCCTGCCTGGCCCCCAACAAGACAGGACTCTGGGAATTTGAGGACTTCAGGAGGCCAAGGACTGAGGAATGAGAGTAGGATTGGGGTTCTAGAATGTTAACAAGGGCCAACTCGCCCCCTTGCTGCTGGGGTGTGTATGGAGCTCCACTCTGAATCCGCTCCCTGTTTGAATAACCAAAGGGAAACAAGCCCACCAGCTCAACAAACTTTAAACTGTGGGCTCTGAAGGGAAGTCAGCCACCCACATTTTGAGAATGTGGATTAAGTACTTTTTAAGTCCCAGATTATATTCTTCCATATATAGGAGTAGTATCTTTCTAGAAAATTTATAATATTCAAAGTTATGATTAATTGAAGAATACTTAAA
The DNA here is from genome assembly GCF_987537825.1 of Furipterus horrens. NCBI lineage: Eukaryota > Metazoa > Chordata > Mammalia > Chiroptera > Furipteridae > Furipterus > Furipterus horrens. The sequence goes on from NW_028327173.1 coordinate 102,996,577, forward strand.
AAATTTTTGGCATTTATTAGACATGACAAGTGTTTGAAAAATTGTTCTTCATAGGTCTATGAAGCAAATGGCTTCAGTCTGCAGCTAACACCTGCAGACCTCATGGAATGGTCCAGCAGAGACCCATCACTATGTATGAAGCCAACAGAAGAGCTCATGTAAACCTGACAGAGATGAGGAAGACCACTTTAAGGGAAGGAAACCCAGCAATGATGTATGACATAAAACAAATTTTTCCTGTGCTGAACGAGCTGTTTGGCTTGCCCTTAGCATATATTTCTATAAACATACCTAGAATTTGCCAGAAATGTTGTTTCAATCCAGCCTAAGCTTTGGGGTCCTTGTGTGCACAAGTGCATGCTCAAACACACACACACACACACACACACACACACACTACACACACTCACCAGGCGCCATTGTCCACTCTCAGGGTGACAATACATGTGGAGGGCAGCCTTCTATGACTGAAGTAATTTCTCTCCTATCAACTCACTCTTTTTTTGCATTTTAAATATTTTTATTTTTATTTTTTTAATTTATTTTTTTTTTGTTTTTCAATTAGTTGTCCCATTTTTCCCCCATTGCTCCCCACCACTCAGCCCACCCCTTCTCCTACAATCATATCTCCCCCATTGTCCATGTCCATGAGTCATTTATACATGTTCTTTGACTAAACCCTTCTCTTATTTATCCCCCTTCTCGCCCTCCCCCCTCCCCTTTGATAACTGTTATTCTGTTTCTTGTTCTGTGTTGTTTCTTAGTCTCCTGTATTAGGTGATATCATATGGTATTTTGCTTTCTTTGCCTGGCTTTTTTCACTACACATAATTCTCTCTAGTTCCATCCATGTTGTCCCAAATGGCAGGAGTTCCTTCTTTCTTTCTGCTACATAGTATTCCATTGTGTAAATGTACCACAGTTTTTTGATCCACTCATCTACAGATGGGCACTTAAGCTGTTTCCAGCACTTAGCTATTGTAAACAGTGCTGCTATGAACATAGGGGTGCATTCAACTCACTCTTAATAGAGGTTGATAAGGGCATCATCTAGAGCTCAGAGCAGACAGTGGCACCCTCAGCAGCTCTGCTCAAGGATGTACCTCACTCTGAGGAGGGCAGCAGTGCTGGACAAACCCCAGTGGGCTAATCTTCCTCAGGAAAACTGGGGCTGGCTTGGTTCCTGGGACCTGGGGCCTGGCCCCCACCTGAGAGGCCTCAGTCTCCTCATCTGTGACAAGAGGCCACAGAACTGCTGGTCTCTAAGATCTCCTGCTGTCATTCTCTGCTTTTACTGTTTCAAAACAGATAAGAAGAACCTCAGTAATATCCGTAGAACTCCAAGGAATCACAAAAGAAATAAGACCAAAAATCAGCAAAAGGTGTGATAACAACTTTCCCATAATTTAGGGCGTAAGGAAACAGCTTGAATGGCTGCAGAGTCCTCCAGCTCTGGGAGGCCAGCAATGCAGCAAGGTGAGGCCCATGAGAGTGAGCAGGCCAGAAATGCCTGTGAGGACTTAAAGATGTTGAAAACTACTGTCAATATCAGAGCTAAAAAAAAAACAAACCTACCCTAAAACAATTGTTATTTGAGCAATGGACAGTAAGTTTCTTCATACCTAGGGCTTACTAGAAATAAATAAGCAAGTTTAAAGGGCTGTGTTATTGGAAGGACATTCTCTCACCTAAAAAGTTCAGTATTGACTTCTATGGAGTACTGGAGCTGTGAATGGTGTTTGTCTTTTTATATTTTTTGGGGGGGGGCTGCTTTTTCTAAATGTTCTGTAATGAGCATGTCAATTAACTATGGGTAAATAGTATATTTACAGTTGGGCCTTTAATATCAGAGAAATACATAAAATGTGAGGAAGTTGTTAGAGACCAGAAAGTAGAAATATCATCTAGCAACACCTGGGGGAAACTGAGGCCTAGAGTAGTAGATGGCTCTTCCTCAGATGGGTGTCTTGCCTTGTCCTGCATGTTTGTTTAGTGAAGCCAAAGCAGTAAAACAGCTTTCACTCTGGAGGGGAGTCTAGCTCTATCCCTCCATGACATTGATGCTTATTTTACTAGATCTTTATAATTTAGGAAATTGACTCTAGTCTTTCACAAGGTTCTCAAAGGGCTACATACAGACACGAGTGGGGGCAAAGCAAATCAGGCTTGGTCTTCTTTCTTCTGTGATTCCTTGGAGTTCTAGGGATATTACTGAGGTTCTTCTTATCTGTTTTGAAACAGTAAAAGCAGAGAACCACAGCAGGAGATCTTAGAGACCAGCAGTTCTGTGGCCTCTTGTCACAGATGAGGAGACTGAGGCCTGCCAGATAGGGCTGGAAGGTGGCAGCAGAGAGCAGGAAATGACAGCATATGGAAGCTGGGTCAGCATTCTGTTTAGTTTTTTGCTTATTCAAAAGGCACATTTATGCACCACTTATCCAATTCAATGTGAAACTAGACAAATGGCTCCCTGAGACCGTGCTAAGAAGTCAGGTATATTCAGTTCCCAGCAGCTCAATTCCTTGTTTTCATTTTCAGTTTCTAAATAAATGTATGATATTCTCCATTTTTAATCAGCTATAACTGCAAAATATTCCAAGGATTTACTTAGCTTGCCTCAAGAAGGCATGTTATCAAAATGTTTAACTGCTGGGTGGACATGCCACCCATGTTAGATGAGGTAGAGCCTCAGAGACCCAGGGGTCAGTCCCAACAGCCAAGGGTGGGATAATAAACTCTCAGGCTTGTGGGCAGCAGAATGCTCCCTAATGTCTCCTGACACTTTGGGGTACCATCTCTCTTGTACCAGTGCCCCTCTCCCTCTTTACATTGCAGGGCTTAGAGTCATAACTACATTTCCCAGGGCTCTGGGTACAGTTCAGATTCTTCCATACACATGGTCATTGGGTATAGGTCACACCAGGGACAGTGCCCTCATCCTGTAGCTGGATGGCTGACCAGCAGTCATGGTGTTTCAGTGCTGGGTCTCACATCCCAGTGCCAGAAAGAGAGAATACATGATGATGGCAGCAGCTAGCAGGCATGTCAACTGCCTGACTCCTGGAGAATGGCCCTGCAGTCTTGGACACTAAGAGTTGGGGTGGGGAGCACCTAAATTCTGAGTCTCTAGGCCATCTGGTGATTTTTGTGGGCTCCTAATTCCATGTACATCATGACTAAAATCCATTCACATATCCAAGCTGCAGATAAGAGTATTCTAATTCCCTCTCCATTCTTCAGAATGATGAAGCTGGATGGCTCTTGTATCTTTCACTGTCCATCTCCCACTGCCCATCTCCTTCTGCCTGTCACCATGTGCCCCATGCCTCTGGCTTCTGTGTTCTGTAAAGGCAGCTTTCAGCCTCCCACTGAATGTGTTCACTGTGTTCATGACAGAGGCCAACATGACACTGCATGAGACTGCACTTTCTCTGCTCTGTCCCAACTGACTGACTGACTTGTACTGGCTACCCAAGAAGTCACCCTTCCATACCTCCTCCCCCTGAGCCCTGCCTTTGAAACCAGCTCTGTTTCCTCTTTCCCTTCATTACCTCCACTCCAATCAATCCCTCCTTTCTGACTCTTTGGAGGCCCAAAGTATTTATCATAATTATTCTGTCCATTAAAATGATTGTTCCCAAATCCTGATAGGATATTCTCTGTTCTGACAGGTCATTGCCCAATGGCATCCTGGCACAAACCCCCAAGCAAGAATTGTTGCTATTCGATGGTTTCATGAGCCACATCACAAAAATGGTGACATAGTGCAGAATAATAGAGGGCCTGAGCAAGACCAGCGCAGGAATAAAGAGCTTGGGACAGAATCATTAAATAAGCACTGCATCTATGCAAACACCTCAGGCCAACTGTGTCATTGCCTCTTTGCATTCCCAGGGCCTATAAATATCTCAGGAAAAGACTTCTGAAGCCTGAAACAGAGCTTTCTGTGTGTGCCTTTCCTAAGGGCTGCATGGCACCATTCAAGAGGTAAAGTCACTGCCTTGTGGAAGGGTCACCTGAAGGAGGGCAGGGCTTGCAGTGCAGTACACGTTGGCAAAAATTACGATAAAGATGTGGATTTTTTAAAAAGCCTGGTTCACATAAGACCAATTGCAGCTATCTGTTAAGCCAGCACACTCTTCACACTGTGGCTAAACAGCCAGAGGATAAATGGAGTCATTTACCACACAGAGTGAGAAGTGGCAGACCTGAGAGCTACTCCACCACCAGAATGCAGATGGAGTGTTTTGTGGCAGAGCCTACCACCCTCACCCACGCCCACCAGGGACAGTGTGAGCGTGGGCAGCATGGGCCTCATGGCCTCTGTGGCTGGCCCGCAAACAAGCTGTGGCTTCTGGGCCCTTGCCGGGCTTGGGGCCATCACCCAATGACTCTCAAGCCTGCAGGGCCCCAAATTATCTCTAGTTTAAGTTGGGGCATTGAAAGAGTTCATGTCAAACAAAAAGCAAATATTGACTAAGCATTTACTGTCTATAGGACATTGTATATACAACAAGCACAAGAGAAGGAAAAAAGGAAAAAGACAAGCTCTCAGCTGTTGGAGAATTTATAATTGGGTAGGAAAGATAACATGAATACACATTAAAAAAAAAAAAAAAAACAGTATAAAGGCATAGATGTTTGGTGCCAAAAAAGTAATATAGATAAGAGGAATCAGGAGATCAGTTCCATCTGTGTTTGGAGGGAGGAGAAGAAAGGGGTGTTTCACAAAGCGTTTTATAGTCATCATACTGTTTAAGCCTCCTGCTATGATCTGAATGCTTGTGTCCTGCCCAAATTCACATGTAGGAATAATAATGTCCAATGTGATATTGTTAGAAGGTGGGGTCTTTGGGAGGTGGTTACATCATGAGGATGGAGTGAGTCCTCATGAATTGGTTAGTGCTCTTATAAAAGAGATGCCCAGCCCCTTCCACCATGCGAAGATACAGTGAGAAGGTGTTGGCTATGAACAGGAAGAGGGTTCAACCAGAATGTGATCATGCTGCTGCCTTGATCTTGAACTTCCCAACCTCCAGATGTGTTAGCAATACAATTCTGTGGTTTCATTTACTTTATGTGGTGTTTTTCAGTTGTTTTCCTTACTTTATTTTAAAACCGCTAGCATTTTTAAATAGTTAACATGAAAGTAATGAAGACATCCTACAAGACCATCTGAGTATATTTCAACCTATGTGTCTGCCAAAATGGAAAAAACAAAGATAGGCCAAGGTTGTCAGACAACATATTCAGTTAATTATTGTATCCATACAGCAAGTAGGTTAATTCATCGTGTCCTCTACCATGAACTACTGTTTTCCAAGGTGATACATGGAACTTTACCCTGGCTGGTTTGGCTCAGTGGATTGAGCGTCAGCCTGCGAGCTAAGTGTCGCTGGTTCGATCTTCCAGTCAGGGCACATCAGAGAAGGAAAACTCTGATTCCAAAAAACCTCCGCTGCCTTGCGGCATACCTCTTCAGGGGAAAGGCTAGGGGAGTAAACCCCGACAGAAAATCCGGAGCCGGAGTCCCTAAGGCGGTTTGACGTTGTAGTCAACACCGGCAACTCCTGCGGCGCACCTGAAGCCAAACTGTATTGACTCCGTCTTTCCCTTGGATCCTTCAGCTGCGAAGAGAGGGGGGGTCTGCTGCATGGGCAACAGCAGACCCTCCATATCACCCTGCCCAGGCTCTGTAGCTTCAGCTTCACTGGAGAGGACACTCCAGCGACATCGCAAGATGTCGATTCAACACGGGAGGAGACAGATACCGTGTCACTCCCGAGTCGGACTGCACAGCCATTCTCGGCGGTGCAGATAGACTCTTAAGAAGCTACACCATCGTCTCTCGAGACGGACGGCTGCCGACGACGAAGTTGGGGCAGAAAATTCTCCTCCAGCCACAGCAAAGCCCCTCCATTGCAGCACAGGCCTTCCCTTGCCATACAAGCACTTAATGAACATAATGAGTAGCTACAGAAGTAAATCATCAACATCTTCCTTGAAAAGTTATTAAGGACCTAGTGAGAGTGGTACCAGCCAGACCCAGACAGGAGAGCACCTCTGGAGAAGGCAGTAACTGCAGGAGGCCAGCACTGAGAGCAGTGTCTGTTCTCAAGTCTGTGTAGGGGTGGTCCGCTGCTTAGAAAGTGAAAGCAACTAAGGAGACTTTGAAAGGACAAGGGACAGAAGTTTGATTTCATCTCAACTTCTCTCATAGTTGACTAGCCATTGAATGACCCAAAGTCCACCAGTAAAAGTAACTCTACCGCAAAGTTCAGTAGTCGCGAGATGCCTTCTAGAGATCGGAAGATGGCTTTACCCTTCACCTCGACCATCTGCTTGCTGCTCTTAGGTAGATAAAATGTATTAGATTGTGATTACCCTACTGTAAACATCAGAGTCGGGGACATAACTGTCATTCATCACTAAGACCTATTAGAGATACTTCAAATTATCATATTGTCATTTACATCACTGAAAATATGAAATCCAGCTCTCCTTACATAATTAATACAGCACCATAGATCAAATTTCAAAATGTGCTGACCCTTGTGATGAAAAATAAATGGCTCTAGTTTATGGTATTAAAGTGGTAGATTTATGAAGGACACTAAATATTGATTTAAGAGGACTAATTAGATCTTATCATAAAAATGATGTTTTCTCAAACGGACATCATAAAAACATAAACTGATATCTGCAAATGTCTTTCCTGGAACCCAGAAACCTTAGAATTGAAAAACTCATTTCAAAAAATAGCTGGGTAATATCAAAGACACATAAGGAAATGCTTGATTTCTAATAAAAAATGAAAAACAAATTAAACCCAAGAGACTGAAAGACAGGAACACAGCAACTCTTTCCCTCCTTTTCAGAGTCTTCCCTCCTGAAAGTAACTGTCAGGGACAATCTTGACCTCTGTTAAGCATGTACAGCCTGACTGTGAGCCTTTTCTTAGACTTAGGAGGGCCACACAAGTGCTTTTCAGGCATATCCACTCATTTCATCCAGATGACAGGGTATTTAATGAGCCCCTGATATGTGCCAGGCTACATGCTCAGCATGATAGAGGGGTGAAGGAGACCAATGTTGAAAAAGACCTTTGCTTTCATAGGGCATAGGGATTCGAAGAACAAATTATTCTGAGAACCAATTCGCTTTACAACACTGTACTTAACAAAGAAGTCTTAAGCCCTCACAAAGTCAGCTTACAATTTAATAGGATATAGCACAGATCTGTTAGCCTGGCTGCACCATTGATATGGAAGCCAATCCATTGTCAACAAACACTACTCATCAGGACAATGCTTTGGCTCTGCTAGCATGGTGGGAAGAAGAAATATAAAGATTAGAAGCCAAGGTCCCAGTATCAAGGAATCTACCCTCAAGTAAATTGTGAGAAACACTAAACAGACATGCTGTGTCTCCCTCCACAACTAAGAAGGAATACAACTACACCAAAACTAGAAACAACCAGAAGTTCCAGAGAATCAAATTGCATGGAAGTCCAGCAAACAAAGATATAAAGAGGAAATACTCATCTAGACAGGTAGGAGGGGTGGAGCTGGGGCAGAGAGGACTTAGTGCAGTGGCAGTGGCAGCGACAGGCCAGTGAAAAGTGCAGTCATATGTTTTAAAAGTCAGCAAGGGCACCTGGGGAGCATTCCCAGCTCCTCGCCGGACCTCGCTGCTCACAGTCCCAGCACCAGGGAAAAGCAAGCCTCATTGCCTCTGACTGTGCAGACCAGTGGGGGTTGGGGTGGAGGCAGAAACTACCAGTCTCTCAGCAGAGTCCGTTTGTTTAAAAGGCCCACACAGTCCTAGAACGTCCACAAACCCAGCCACTCTGGGAATGACAGCAAGGGCAATAGCTAGAGAGGCACCAGTCCCATACGGAAGTGGGAGAAGAGCCTGGAAAAGGGGCGAGTGCTGGGCAAGCGGCATTGTTCCCTCACAGTCCCCTCTCCCACATACAACACCACAACGTGGTGAAACAGGTTGCCCTGTACTGACGAATCCTTAAGGCTCCACCCCTTACAACGTAACAGGAGCGACAGCCCTACCTAAGACACAGAGGCAAACACACACAGGAGACTTCTGGCCAAGAGGGAGGCCTAGACTGACACGCTCCATCTCCCTCCACAACTAAGGAGGAATACAACTACTGTAAAACCAGAAATAACCAGAAGTTCCAGGAAAAAAAATGGAAGTCCAACATATGAAGTTATAAACAAGTGGTTCTTGTCCAGACGGGTAGGAGGGGCGGAGCCAGGGCAGAGAGGTCAAGTTGTGCTGACAGAAGCAGCAGCAGTGGTAATGGCAGCAGGACAGTGGTAAGCACAGACCCCTGTATTTAAGGGAAGAATAGAAGCACCTGGGGAGCATCCCCAGCTGCAGACCAGACCCGTCAGCTTGCGATTCCAACACCGGGGAAGATAGACCCCCATTTGCCTTGGACTGTGACCCCAGAGGGGGTGGCAGTGGAGGAGGAGGCTCACAGTCTCTCAGTGGAGAGTGAACAGCAGGAATCCATCTTCGACTCCCACCCCCACAGAAAACTCAACAGCGTGGTGAGAAGGGTCGCCCGGTTGTGATGAGTGCACGGGGCTCTGCCCCCTATAGCGTAGGAGGTGTGACAGCCCCACAAGGAAGCAAAGGTAAACACAAAACTGTCAGCATGGCAGAGATATTGATAGAGATCCCAGTGACACAGCTGACCAGACAGCAAATATCTAATCTAATGAATCAGCAGATAGGAAATCTTTCTGAGGCACAGTTCAGAGCTTTGGTTACACAAATGCTTACAGACCTAACAGCAGATCTTAAATAAGACAGGGAAGGAATAAAGGCTAGTCCTGCTGAAATGAACAAAAACACACAAAAAACTAGTGGTGAGGAAAAGAAAACCAGGGATCAAATCAACAAATCAGAACATACGGAAGGAACAAACAGTCAACCAATGCAGAAAGAGGAAAGGAAAAGTGAGAATAATGAGGAGAGGCTCAGAAATCTATGGGACAGCTATAAGTGGGCCAACATCTGAATCATAGGGTTGCCAGAAGGTGAAGAAGAACTAGAAATTGAAAAATTATGTAAAAAAACAATGAAGCAGAACTTCCCTAACTTGGGAAAGGAAATAGACTTACAGGTCCAGGAAGCACAGAGTTTCAAAGAAACTGGACCTAGGGAGAACCACACCAAGACACATTATAATCAAATTGTCAGAAATTAAGGATAAAGAGAGAACCTTAAAAGCAGCAAGAGAGAAGAAGAGAATTACGTACAAAGGGGTCCCAATAAGACTCTCAGCTAAGTTTTCAAAGGAAACTATGAAACCTAAAATATAACAAAATACAGGTATTCCCCATATAACATGGTACTTCTATAACATGGTTTCACTCTAACATGGTTAGACAGTTGGGGAAAACTCCCATATAACACGAAATTAGGGAAATCTCCGTACAATACTGAACATGATAAAAATTTAGGCTGTAATCATCTAATAAACTCATGCATCAAAAAAATAAAACCAACAACATTAAATGCTTGTTGGAAGAATATAGGACCGGAGTCAATTTGAAGTGAAAATCTAATTGAGCCAACAGAAAATAGAATGAATGCAACAGTAGAACTTGCTAAGTCTTTAGGAGGGAAAGGTTTTGATTATATGACTGTAGAAGATATCCAAGGATTGCTTGTAGAAGAAGAAACTGATGAAGGAATTTTGGTGGAAATGACATCTGGAATGTGCCATGATAACTTAGGGGATGATAGCACTGATGAAAATGAAGAAGTTAAACAGTTTACTCTAAGAAGTGTAAAGAAAGGCCTAGACTTAGCCGAACAGTTAGTCATGTTTCTTAAATGAAGATCCTTGCACTGAAAGGAGCACAAAGTTTAAGACAGAACTTCAAAAGTGTTTAGCACCATATAACAAAATTTATAAAGTCCTCTCAGCTAAAAGCAAGCAATCTAAAATAACAGATTTTTTGCAAAAAGTAGAGCATAGAAATCAAGATAATGCTGAAGAAAGTTCAGAGGATGAGGATACCTTGTCAAAAAGAAAATGCATTCGGTTAATGGAGCTTAGTAGTGATGATGAAGAAAACATTACTCAATTCATATTAATATGTAATACTTCTGATAAAAATAGTTTTAATAAAGATATTTATCTTAATTATAAAAATATAATAGTATGTTTTTTTTTTTAATTTTGGAAACTTACTCCCCTTTTTGTACTAGTTCTTTGTTTCGTATAACATGGATTCACATAACATGGCATTTGTTAGGAATCTAACAACCATGTTATATGGGGGTTACTTGTAATATCTTCATTACACTGGAACAAAATAAGTCTTCCCAAAGCTCTATACTTATAATTAGAAAAATAAGTAACTTTTTTAATAAATAAAGCTTCAACTTGATGCCAAAACTAGACAAAAACATGAGAAAGTAAAATAGCTAATTTTTCTCATGAATGTATATGGAGAAACCTGAAACAAAATATAATCAAATTGAACCTAGCTATAAATAAAAAATATATCACAACCAACAAAATTCCAGCAATGCAAAATTTGTTAAATATTATAAAAAACAATCATTGTAATTCACAACATTAATGGAATAATGGAGAACAAACACAATAGACAGCTCAACATATGCAGAAAAGCATTTGGTAAAGTACAACATCCATAAATGATGTAAAATATACTCAGGAAGCTAACGACTAAAAGAACATTTTAATCAAATAAAGGGAAACTATTAGAAGATCTATAGTGACTGTCATACTTCAGAGTAAAATATGCAAAGTTTTCATTTTGATATAGAGATTAAGACAAAAGACATACTCAATGTTTCTATTTAACATTGTTTTAGAGATCTTAGCCAGAGCCATAACACAGAGAGAGAGAGAACAAAACTACCATTATGTGTGGATTATATAAATTGCATAAGTTAAAAATGCAAAAGAAATGCATAAACTATTAAAATCAATAACTGAGTTTACCAAGATTGCTAGATACACAGAAATAAGTATTTTAAAAATTAATTTACCCTGGCCAGGTAGCTCAGTAGGTTAGAGCATCCTCTTGATATACCAAGGTTGTGTGTTTGATCCCCAGTCAGTGCACATACAAGGGTCAACCAATGAATGCATAAATAAGTGGAACAATAAAAGTGGATGTTTTTCTCCTTCTCTCTCTACCAAATAAAATTGCATTTTTATATACAAGTAAACAACTGAAAAAATAAAATTAAAGATAAAAAGCGTGAGATATAATAGCAAAAGTTCTGAGACATAATAGCATCAAAAATAAGAATAAATCTAACAAACGTACAAGATCCCAGAAAGAAAAGTCATCAATAAAAAAAATTAAACAAGATCTAAATTCATGGGAAGAGATGCCATTGCTATAAATTGGGAAACTCAATATTATAAAAAATATCAATTCTCTTCAAATTGATCTAGATTTAATGCAAGTCCAACAAGAAAGAAAAAAAACAACAAGTTTTGTATGTGTATACTTTTAAAGCTGGTGTGGCATTAGTTCAAGAATAGCAGAACAATACCAATGAAACAGAATTGAGATCCTCAAACTGTATCTTGCATATGTATGGAAAAGAAAAAAGGCAAAGAATGGTCTTTTTCAATAAATTGTAGTGGGACAGTTAGATACCTAAATAAGGAAAAAATAAAAATTGACCCTAGTTTATAAAAAAATTGATTCCAGGTGTATTATAGATATGAGAAAGAAAATAGTAAAGACTATAAAATAATACATAAAATAACTTTATGTTTTTGGGTTAAGGAGAGCTGGGTTGAAGATACAAAAACACCAACATAAAGAAAAGATTGACAAATTAGACTGCATTAAAATTATAAATTTCTGTTTATTAACTGACACCATTATGAGAGTAAAGGCAAGTTGCAAAAGATGTTTGTAAATTATACGACTGGATAAAGCTCATACACAAAATACATTTTAAATGCCTACAAATTAAGAAAAAGATAAATATATAAGTAGAAAAAAGGGAAAAGATTTGTTTGTTTTTTAAATATGTTTTATTGATTATATTGTTACAGTTGTCCCAATTTCCCTTCCCTCTGCTCCCCTCCACCCCGTGTTCACCCTCCCTCCAGTTGTCCCCCCTTTTAGTCCATGTCCATTGGTTGTGCATATAGTTCTTCTCAACCTCTTCCATTCCCTCCTACTACGCTTCTTAATTCCTGTACCATTTCCCTCCCTCTCCCTCTTTCCCCTCCCTGCTGACCTCCCCCCAGTATGTTCCCCATATCTATAGTTCTTTTTCCATGCTCGTTGCCTATTTAGTTTGCCTTTGTTTTGATTCCCTAGCTTCTGTTGTTGGTTCTTGTGATGCAGTTTTCATTTTAATGTTCATAGTTTTGATCCTCCTTCTTCTAAACCAGTCCCTTTAACATCTCATATAATTGTGGTTTGAATCTAATGAACTCCTTCAGTTTTATTTTGTCGTGGAAGCACTTTCTCTGCCCTTCTATTCTGAATGACAGTTTTGCTGGATAGAGTATTCATGGCTGTAGGTTTTTGATTTTCATTACTTTGAATATTTCTTGTCAGTCCCTTCTTGCCTGCAGGGTCTCCTTTGAGAAATCAGCTGATAGTCTAATTGGGACCCCTTTGTACATGATTCTTTTCTTCTCTCTTGCTGCTTTTAAGATTCTCTCTTTATCTTTAATTTTTGACAATTTGATTATAATGTGTCTTGGAGTGTTTCTCCCTGGGTCCAGTTTTTCTGGAACTCTCTGTGCTTCCTGGACCTATAAGTCTATTTCCTTCCCCAAGTTTGGGAAGTTCTGCTTTATTATATTTTCACCTAATTTTTCAATTTTTAGTTCTTCTTCTTCACCCTCTGGCAATCCTATAATCCGTATGTTCAATCTCTTATAGCTGTCCCAGAGGTTTCTGATCCTCTCCTCACTTTCCTTGCTTTATGTTTCCTCTTTCCACACTAGTTGACTGTCTGTTCCTTCCCTATGTTCCAGTTTGTTGATTTGATTTCTGGATTTTATTTCCTCACCACTTGTCTCGTATGTGATTTCATTCTTTTCAGTATGAGTGGCTTTCATTTCTTTCCTATCTTGTTCCAAATCTTTTGTTAATTCTGTAAGCCACCTAATGACTATAACTCTGAATTGAGCCTCTGAAAGGTTTCCTATTTTTTCGTCTGTCAGATTCTTCATCTGCTGCCTGGTGAGCTGCGTCACTGGGATTTCTATAGTTGTCTGCCTCATTTTGACAGATTTGCATTTTGCTTTGCTTCCTGGGCAGGCTGTGAGGGGCGGAGGCCCATGTGCTCGTCATTACCCAGCAACCCGCAGCCATTTGCAATTTTTTTCGCTGCGCTGTGGCGCTTTGTTTGGGGGCGGGGGTCCAAGATGAATTTCTGCCATTATTCTCCACTGGGAGACCAGGATCCATCCCCCCGCCCTCTGACCCTCTTTGTCCAAGGCAATGGGGGGGCTGCTTTTCCTAGCGTTGGGGTCGCGAGCTGCCAGGACTCAACTGCAGCCTGGATTGCTTCCCTTGCCACTATCCCCGCTGCTACCACAAACAGCACCATCTGACCTTTCCGTTTCATTCTGATTTCCCCTCTCCTACCTGTCCGGACAAGGACCGCTGGTTTATAACTTTATACGTTGGGCTTCCATGTAGTTTTATTTTCTGAAATTTCTGGTTATCTTTTGTTTTGAGGTAGTAGTATTCCTTTCTAGTTGGAGAGGGAACTGAGCATGTCTGTCTAAACCTCCACCTTGGCCAGGAGTCTGAAAAGGGGAAAAATTTGAATAGGCAGTTAACAAAAGAGGAAATCAAAATGATTGAATAAACATGAAAAGACTCAGTCAGCATTGTACAGAGAAACAGGACCAATAGGATGTTTATCTGTCATCTATCTATCTATCTATTCACTCATTTACTGTCTATCATCTTTCTATCTATTAGAGAAAGAGAGGGTTTTTTTAAATTGGCTCAAACAATTGTGGGACTTGGCAAGTGAATTTTCAAGGAAGGTCAGAGGGTTGAAACCTCGGGAAGACTTGATGTTGCTTTCTTAAGTCTAAATGCAGTCTAGAGGCAGAATTTTCTTTTTGTAAAAATTCAGTTTTTCTTCTTAAGGCTTTTAATTGGTTAAATGAGACCCACCATTATGGAGGACAATGTACTTTATTCAAAGTCCACATCTAAAAAATGTTAATCACATCTAAAAGAAATGTTAATCACATCTAAAAAAAAAAACCAAAAAACAAAAAACACCTTTACAACAATATCTAGACTGGTGTTTGACTAAATTTGACACATAAAATTAACTGTCATGTTCAACCTCCTTAATAATGACACAGTGAAAATTAAAACTACAATGAGATATTATGACACATGAATCAGAACAGCTAAAATTAAAAAGACAAACCTATCAACTGTTAAAATGTGGACTAAAGAAACTTTCATATACTGCTAGTTGATATGAAAGTTAACACAACCACATTAGAAAACAGTTAAAGATGGTTTTAACCCATGACTATGTAATTCCATTTCTTGGCATTTACCCAAAAGAAATACATGCATGTGCTCACAAGAAGATATGCACAAAACATAACTCAAAGTAGCAAAAAATTGCAAGCAGTTCAATCTTCCATCAAGAAAAACATTGATAAATAACTTCTGTTACACTATTCAATGAAATATTATACAGCAAATGAAAATAAAAGAACTACAGATACATGCAATATTTTAGGTGATCTTACAAACATACTGTGTTGAGTAAATAAAGCCAAACATAATATAATATACATTGTATGATTTTAACCATATAAAATTGTTTAAAATCTCTAGTATTTAAGGATGCACAGTTAGATGGTAAAAGGAGAAAAGCAAGGAATATGTTTACCATATAAACAAAATGGGTCTTCAATTGTGGCTTTTGAAATATATTATGTAAATGTAATCATACAGTACATAACACTTTGAGGTTGGCTATTTGCACTCAGCATACATCCCTAAAGATGTCCCCAAATAATTGTGTGCATCAATAGTTGACACCACATTTTGCTTAACAATTCACCCATTGAAGGGTATCTTGGTTGTTTCCGATTTTGACTATTACATGGAAGGTTGCTATGAACACTTATATACAGTTTTCTGTGTAAATATAAACCTTCATTTTTTTCTGAAATAAAAGCCTGAGTGCATGTTTACTTTTCTAAGAAAGCGCTTGTCTACTTTTATAAGAAAGTGCTAAGCTGTTTTGTAGAGTGCTCATATAATACATCATTTTATATTCCCACTAGTAATGTATGGTGATCTAATTTCTCCACATTCTCACCAGCATTTAGTATTTTCACTATTTTTCCTTTAGCCATTCTGAAAAGTATGCAGTGATATCTCATTGTGATTTTAATTTGCATGTCTTTAATGGTTAGTGATGTTGAACATCTTTCTGTGTGCTTGTTAGATGTATATTCTTTTCCTTAAAATACCTACCCAGGTTTTTCCCTTATTTTCTAATTGTATTGTTTTTTGCCTCTTAAGTTTTAGTATTTCTTTATCCTATATTTCAGTTCTTTGTCAGATATATGTTTGTACATGTATTCTCCAGTCTGTAGCTGGCCTTTTGACCCTTTTACAAAGATCTTTCACAGAGCCCAAGTTTTTAACTTTTATGAGGTCTGTTTGATAAATTTTCCTTTCTATATGTCTATGATTTATTTCAAACTACTTTTTGTATAAGGTGTAAGACTTACAATAAGGTTTATTTTTGCCTGTAAGTATCCAGTTTCTCCAAACCATTGGCTGAAAAGTCTAACTTCACTCCATTAAATTGCATTTGCAACTTTGACAAAAAGTAGTTGTTGGGAAGAAAATAATAGGAGAGGACAGAGAAGGAAAACTCTGATTCCAAAAAACCTCCGCTGCCTTGCGGCATACCTCTTCAGGGGAAAGGCTAAGGGAGTAAACCCCGACAGAAAATCCGGAGCCGGAGTCCCTAAGGCGGTTTGACATTGTAGTCAACACCAGCAACTCCTGCGGCGCACCTGAAGCCAAACTGTATTGACTCCGTCTTTCCCTTGGATCCTTCAGCTGCGAAGAGAGGGGGGGTCTGCTGCATGGGCAACAGCAGACCCTCCATATCACCCTGCCCAGGCTCTGTAGCTTCAGCTTCACTGGAGAGGACACTCCAGCGTCATCACAAGATGTCGATTCAACACGGGAGGAGACAGATACCGTGTCACTCCCGAGTCGGACTGCACAGCCATTCTCGGCGGTGCAGATAGACTCTTAAGAAGCTACACCATCGTCTCTCGAGACGGACGGCTGCCCGACGAATAGGAGAGGAAGATGGCAGAGGAGTGAGGGAAGGCTGCACTTGCTTGCTCCCAAGACACGTCTGTAGCTTAGGCTAATTGTGGACAGAGCATCTCAGTTAACATCTGGATACTAGCAGGAGTTGAACCTTGGCGCTGCTGGCTCAGAGAAGGCTGTCTGGGAGCAACCTGTCTGGTGAAGATAGCGGAGAGGAAAGGGGAGAGACAGAATTTCTGGCAGGCTTGGCTCCCTGAGCTGCGGCTGGCAGTATGCAAAGATTTTTTAGTGACCCTAGGTTTCCCTTGAGGGGAGTCAGGGATGGAGAGCAAGACTCTGCCTGCTGGCAGAGCCAGGAATGGGCCCGGTGATGTCTGGCTCTGAGATGCAAGAAACAGCACATTTTTTGTGTGTGTGAGTGTGGGTTTTTTTTGATTTGTTTTGTTTTGTTTTGTTTTATTGTTTTTTGCAGCTCAGGGAGGAAAGGCTAGGGGAGGGGCAAGATTCTTGAGGAATGCAGGTGCAGAAGAGCATTCGCCCACTCCCCATCCTGTGCCATAGGGCACACGAGCATGCACACAGAAGCACCCGCGGTCTGCCCACCAGGCGCGCAACGCCAACCAGCCTGCCTTCTAGCATGCAGAAGTGCCAGGGGTCCACCCAACTAAGCGTGCAATCAGACCTGTGGCCAGCGCACAAAAGAGCCTGAGACCCACCCAGCCAGAGACAGATTTAATGGTGGGAGCACCGGCATAGCGGGCACGCGCCCTGGGCCCCAACTTCTGAAGGGCCCCTTAAAACCCCAACTTCACACTTTTTTCTAATGACACTAAGTTTGGTTTCATATGTGCAATTTTAATTATGTACAGTTGTAAACTTGAGGGGCCCTTCAGAAGTTGGGGCCCAGAACACGCTCCAAATGCACCTGTCATTAAATCCACCTACGCCGCCTGCCCCAGTGCACAACCGGTCAGCCTGACTCTGACCTGTGCGAGGGAGCGCACTAGCCCTTGGCTGAGGCCAAAAGAGGGTAAAGTGAACTAGAGGCACTTTGTAAAAGTTTTGAGCACTGGCTCTGAAGAAAGAGGTGGGAGAGCAGTGGACTAGATCCCACTACAGAATCATTCCCAGTGCTACAGTAGAAATCTCTTAAGCAGATTAATCCCCTCCAAGTAGCCTCAGCCAGAGGCAGCAGCTCAACAACTGTATACAAGAAGGTCACACAACAATGGCAAGAAATAAAAGCAGGTCAATCTAAGAGCAGAAACAACAAGTAGAGCCACCCAAATTGGGGAGAAGGTAAAGTAACACAACAACAAAAGGAAAGGAGGATTCCCAGAAGGAAGAATAGATTAAATAGAGGCAAGCAAACTATCAGACATGGAATTCAAAACAATGGTAATGAGAAACCTCAAAAAATCATCAACAAACTCAGAGAAAACTACAACAAACTACAGGGGAACTACAAACAACTCCAAGGAAACTACAAAAAATTCCAGGGAAGCTACAAGGAACATACTGAGAAATACAGCAGCATGAAAAAGGACATAGAAACTATCAATAAGAGCCAGGAAGAAATGAACAACACAATTTCTAAACTGAAGAACACAGTAGAAGCAATCAAAAGCAGGCTAAATGAAGCAGATAAGCAGATCAGTGAGCTAGAGGACAACGTAGAAAAATATTCCCAGACACTGCAACAACATGAAAAAGACTGAAATAGAATGAAAAGGGTTTAAGAGAGTTTCAGGACAATTTGAAATGCAACAATATCCATATTATAGGGATACCAGAAGGAGAAGAAGAAGAGAAAGGGATAGAGAACCTGATTGAAAAAGTAATGACAGAATACTTCCAGAACAAGAGGAGAGAAAAAATTTCACAAGTACAGGAAGCATAGAGGGTCCCAATGAAGATGGAACCAAGGAGGCCCACTCCAAGGAACACCATAATTAAAATGGCAACATTCAAAGACAAAGAAAGAATCTCAAAGGCAGCAAGAGAAAAACAGCAAATAACATACAAGGGAGCTCAGATAAGGCTATCAGCTGATTTCGCAACAGAAACACTACAAGCCAGAAGGGAATGGCAAAAAATATTTCAAACGATAAAAACAAAGGTCTACAACCAAGATTACTCTACCCAGAAAGGCTCTCTTTCAAAAGGGAAGGTGAAATAAAGAGTTTCCCGGACAAGAAATACTAAAAGAATACATCTCCACCAGACCAGCATTGCAAGACATGATAAAGAGAATGCTTTAAGAAAAAGAAGAAAAAGAGAGAGGGAGAAGAACACAGGTACAAAGGGAAATAAATAAATACCTATCAATAATAACCTTAAATGTAAATGGATTAAATGCTTCCATCAAAAGACATAGGGTAGCAGAAAGGATATGAAAGCTTGACCCACATATATGCTGTCTACAAGAGACACACCTCAAAACAAAAGATCTACACAGACTGAAAGTGAAGGAATGAAAAAAGTATTCCAAGCAGATGAACATGAAAAAAAAAAAGAAACTGGTGTAGCAATACTTATATCAGACAAAACAGATTTCACAGCAAAGGCCATAAAAAGAGACAAAGGACATTTCATAATACTTAAGTGAACAATCGATCAAGAAAATATAACCCTTATAAACATATATGCACCCAACATAGGAGCACCCAAATATATAAGGAAAATCTTGGAAGACTACAAGAAGGATGTAAACAGAAATACACTCATAGTAGGGGACTTTAACACCCCATTGTCAACAATGGACAGATCTTCGAAGCAAAGAAACACCAAAGATATTGAGGCGTTGAACAACACTCTAGATCAAATGAACTTAATTGATATATAGATAACTTTTCACCCCAAAGAAGCAAAATATACATTCTTTTCAAGTACACATGGAATATTTTCAAAGATAGACCACATAGTAGGACAAGAAACAAGCCTCAACGAAGTCTGGAAATTGAAATTATATCAAGCATCTTCTCAGATCACAGTGCCTTGAAATTAGAAATTAATCTCAAGGAAAAAACTCAAAGACATTCAACTCATGGAGAATAAATTACATGCTATTAAATAATGACTGGGTTAACAATGACATCAAAGAAGAAATCAAGAGTTTCTGGAAACAAATGATAATGAACACACAACAGCCAGCCCCAAACCCACAGCATACAGTGAAAGCAGTCCTGAGAGGAAAGTTTATAGCAATACAGGCCTACATAAAAAGGACAGAAGAATCCCAAATAAAAAACCTAACCCTACAACTAAAAGAAGTAGAACAACAACAACAAAAAAAAGCCCAAAGTGAGCACAAGGAAGAAAATGATCAAGATTAGAGCAGAATTAAATGACACAGAGACTAAACAAACAATTGAAAAGATGAATAAAATTAGGAGCATTTTTTTTGAAAAAATA